>NW_026562383.1:16137500-16737500 GCF_027474105.1 Poeciliopsis prolifica | reverse complement strand
TTATTACTGGACTCATTTTTCATTAATGCTTTAATGTTCTTTTTATCCATCATGATATATTATTCCAATGGTTGAGGAGCAGCAAATGTATTTAGTTTAACAGAGAATAAATTTGTGATTCCAAATGTATCAAATAAATCTAGTTGTTCAGCAGTTAGTTTTTATTCTGCATTTAACCAGCAATTAAACAATTATATCCAGCTCTGTGTCTTCGCACAGCAGAAAATTAATGTCAAATGTTTTTTTCATTAAGGAAATCCAAGAGAATGATTTGATTTGAGTCAAACATTTCATTAAGCTTTTTAAAAGTTTACAGTTAAATTTGTCACTTTGCCAAACTTATCTTAACCCATAAAAAAGAAACCAAGTGTGTGAGGCAAATTTTTAGCTTTCTTGTTAGGATTCTTCACACATAGAGGGGAGCCTCTCTCTAATGCCGCTGCGTCTGATCCTGCGCACATTGGCTGAGTGAAAATGCTGATAGCGTGACACGGGTTGATGGGGTGCTGGTCTCCAGCAGCTCAATAATGATGAGACAGATATATGACAGCCAGTCACAGGAGAGTGTCAGCCTATTTGTCTTTCTGTCTACACAGAAAGATGGATGACCCTTCAACCCCACATCGGTGGAAATATTCACAGTGCTGGTATGCCATGAGAAGCTCATCATAATCCCTCATATCAGTGCCCATCACCTATCAACGCTGCATGGCATGTTTGGACTGAGTTAGTGAGCGGTCTCTGACATCTGGTGAAGATTTCACAAACCGCTTCGTGAGCCACTGGCCTTTATGATTCATTCATTTAAAATGAGTAATGCTTAGTATGAAATGAATAATTACTGTAACTCATGACAATGTTTTTAAAGGAGGATTTTTCTTCAGTCAATACGCAGCATCACCACTTTCAAACATCGTCACTAAGTTGATAAATAAGTCCCTGTCGACTTTTCCCAAGCAAAGAAATCATACAAAGAACTGTTGGGGGTCAGGCACTCAAAACCACAAATCTACTTTCATATAAGGACAATCATATCACATTATGTAGTCATATCATTTCCAACTCTATCACTTTCTGCCACTGTAAACAGACACTGAAAATACATTTTTAATGGGTCTGTGTTGAATCATTAATTGATTAATTAGACACCAAATATGGATTTAGTGCTACAAAGATCATCTATGTAGGAAATGCTGATGAGCATTGTGGAAGTTAACAAGTTAAAGAGACCAGATTTCTCCTCACCCAACATTAAGCAGTTTCTCTGTTGGAAACACTTTTTGTTCCAGAACCTGTTAAAATCATAAGGAACCAGTTAAAGCCGGGGGAAAGGCAGAAAATACAGTTAACATGTGCAGACACCTTGGTGGTCTTGCTGTTAGTACTGCAAACAGGATATTAGATCAGACCACCAAGGCGACTGTAAATGTTACCATAAAAAGTTCTCACAGTTATCATTGTGTTTTTTGTTCTTTGCTTTGACCCTTCTTTCAGTACAAATCATATCTTGATGTCCATAGGTCATTTAAAGGGGTTGTATCATGCAAAAGGAACTTTTTTGAGCTTTATATCATGTTTTAACATTATTCTCTCATCAAAAGCATGCCTGAAGTATTGCTTTGATGCATGTTTGAGAAATCCTTGAATTGCAGTGATTCAGTGATACTTTTCCTACATTTTAGTTTCTAATTTTTCTTTAAAACTGCATCGTTAAAGTTCAGCAGTTAAATTTTCTGACAGACCTGGATTTTTTTTCAAAAATCACATCACTTTTTCTAAAGCTCTCCTCTAAAATCTTTCAAAAGGCCCAAATTTCAGAGTCGGCCAAGTGCCCGACTTCAAGGACAGAGTTTGGTTTAGTCAAAAGCTGTGCAACACTGAAGTCTGCCCTGGCTGCCACAGTAACAGCATGTTGCGTGTTCTGGAGTTCAAAAAAAGTGCAAATTGAGTCGAGTAGCGATGTCATGCCAGATCTGTTAATTAAGAATAAATATAGTCGGATTCTGTAACATCTCTGGAGTCTTGACATGTTCACAGCATCAGGAACATGCACTACTTTATCAATGCAGTATTATTTATTTATTTATTTTACAATCAGTTCATTTACACTTTATTAATTTATTAAAATAAATCAAATGTCAATGAATCTTGAATCTGTCTGGTCTCTGTAAACGCAGTTTTTAAGTTAGAGGACTGAAGATAATAGAAAGTTTGGCAATATTAGTGTGGGCTCCATACCAAAGATAATTGTTACTTCAATACTATCTCATCACAGTATTCATACAACACCAAGAAGATAATTCAGATTTTCAAATCAGATTTGTTGAGGCAGAAATTATGATGACAAAATGGGAATTAAACAACCAGACTTGAGTGAGCAAACTTGTTATGACATCTTTATTCACCTGTAAACGGTGAACTAGTACCTGCTAAGCACATCTCAACGTAGCTGTACTCTACTCTGTACAGTTCAGGTCGTTTTCAGAGTATCACTGAGTATCAGATGTGGGTGGGGTGGTTCCTACAGGGCGACCCCAAAGTCTGGAAAGTAAGGTGATGTAATCAACACCACAAACACAACACAACAACAAGCCATGTAAAGTTCCACATTCCACTGTGTCAGTGCTGTGAGCTTTTGCAAATGGTGGATCCGATTACTGTCAGGGAGTTGCCCTTTTGATGCAAACAGAAATTTTATCATTTCAAAAATACTGCAAAAGAAGCAACTTTGGAAGGGAGAAGATAAGACAGATTGTGTTATTATTATGAGATGGCTAAGTCATAATTATTTCTCTGAGCTTGTCTCTCATAGACACATTCACAGTGTCATAAAACAGCAGGGGTTTGGTTTTTGATTCTTTGCTTCTGTATTACATCTGAAACTCATCAGGATCAAGCTTTCCTCCTCGCCTAAATCACAATCTCCCTCAGAGCCAAAAGGTCAGACTCCATAGCAAGCCATAAAACAAAACAGCAACACATACAGGTAAATCAACCACTTCAATCCTACAGGGAAACACTCTGAAATAACTGCTGTTTTCTACGTTTTCTCATTATATAGTCCATCTAAAATATGCAGGACACATTTCTTTGGAGCCAGAAATTTGCATCTCTGTTTTTAGACATACCCCTCCCCCCTTTTCCTCCTGTTCCCCCATTTTTTTATTTTCCATGAGGTGTGTTGAAATCTAATTTTATCCTCTTTTATGATTTTCTGCCAAAGAGACAACAGACCTGGGAGGAAAATTCAGACTCTTCAACATATTCAGCTCCTCCTAAGCAATTATATGTCATTTTATAATGGCGACATCTGTAAAATAGGTTGAAATGTATGATACTAATGGGTCAACATGTGTAAAGGTCCAACAGGAATAAATACTTTTGCAAGACATTTAATTCTTTAAGGGATTTCTAGATTCGCCCTTTCGGTTTCCTCCCACTCAGACAAAAAACTTGAAAAGGAAAAGCAGTTTCCAAATCAGGAGTCACAATGCGCTCAGCGGTCTCTTTCTGTGTCACAGGAAAAATAGCTACAGTCTCTGCTCATGTAATTTTTATGAGCAACATAAAAAGATATGTTGTTTAACACTAAACATCCAGTCACTTAAAGGTGCATAGACAGTTAAGTTTATTAACCGTCATTATGATGAATAAATAAAAACTTTAGAGATAAAAATTTATAAGCTGGAGAATAAAATTTCTCCTAAATGCCACTCGAGAAGCAACAATGAGGTGATAAAACTAATAAGTCCCAGTGATCAGATTCAGTTTCCAGAGAAGGTGGAGGCAGAATTTAACATTTCTAAATGACAATGCCACCAATGGAATGCTGGGAGTGATAGTTTGAAGTTTACCCTGCTGAAATCAATGATTATCTCCAAATGATATCGAATGTCATGTTATGAAGCCAAGTTGTGAGCTGTTCACTTACTAGTGATGAGAACATAAACTAAAGCATCACGATCAAATTTTATGAAATAAAAGTTATGTGATCATTGTCTCAATGAAAATCATTTTTGCCAACCTTGTGATTTTTTTTTGATTTTTTTATCTCTGTAGAAATATCCAGGTTGCAAGTTTAATAATGTGAGAAAGAAAACTCTTTTCCATATGAGTCAACTTCAAAGCAGATAAACAATCTTTAGACTCAGTTTACAGAACATGCACATCCTGTAACTGAAGATGACACAGATCTCCGTTTTTGAATGTTGTTTTAGTGGGAGATCACAGGAGAACTCAACAGTCTTACTGTGACAGATTGATGGATTTTCTTCTGCAGCTGAGAGGTCTCTTTTCCACAGCTGACATGCAGTGTTGAATTGCATGAAATGAGAGATGATGCTGGAACAAACTCAAAAGACAAAACAAAGTGGGCTTCAGATTTCCAAACACACACACAAAAAACATTCAAGTACTATTTTAAATCTTATTATCTACACAAAAGTGCAGTACTCACACCCATTTAACTTTTTCACATTCCCTCACATTATTACCATAAACCTTATTTTATTGGAATTTAAATTTGTAATAAAAAAAAATACCCAGAATAAAGTAGCACATGGTTGTGAAGCAAAGGGAAAATTCTATATTATTTTGGAGATGTAGATATGTTGCTGATGGATGGACGGACAGACGGATGGATGGATGGAGAACCAGTTATGAATCTTCCTTATTGAAATTCAAAAGAATGCTTGATTTGGTCAAAAACCTAGATTTTTTCACAAGGAAAAATAATCTGGAACACATTAAAACTTAGATCTCGACTTTACTCTTATCCAATTTTCACAGTTACCACAAAGTCTTTTGTTTAGGTTATTCAGCAAACCAGAAGATTGGTAGTAAACTGAGATCAGCGGCTGTCTCATCACAACATATTAACTCTTAACGGCAGTAATAAATGTGAGTTCAGCCTTTATCTTTGCTTTGGTCTGAAAGGACCACTGCTGATTTCAATCCGCATGAACTTTGTTTAGTTTTTTTTCAGATGCTTTTCTTTGCTCTCTGTTATGGTTTATTAATCACAGGGAAGCAAAACCCATTTAATTTAAAAGCACACTTTTTCAAAAAGTGAAGCAAGTTTCTTTTATCACACTGATATTGCAACATAGGAGCTATCTCCATTACTATTTTGTGCTCATTGCAGAAGCATAAATCAGGTCTCCTGGGGGGGAAAAAAAACACAAAACTCTTTTCCAATGGCTTAGACTTTGTGTTGTCTGGCTGATTTAAATTGGCTCTGGGCCATAGTGTTGCTTTAACTTTGGAGACATTAAACTCCCATATAGGTTGTTCAGAGTAACACAGAAGGAAGAAGGGACTCATTCAAACTGATATATTGTGTAATTTGCTCACACCTGACAATACAATGTCCTGTAATTCCCCATATTAACAAGAAAGAGATTAAATGGTTTAATAGCTGTGACAATTAATCTGAGAAACAAAAGTCACATTAAGATTGTTTGAGTGCCATGAAAGGCCTGAATGTAATAAAGTGTGATCAAGAGTTTTCCCGGCATATAAATCTGCAGCAGCTTGTAATTTTGTGAGTGTGATCTTCCTGTCAGCTGCTTTTCCACTTCTTTATCTTGCTAGAGAACTTGGAGCGTCTCTCAAGGCCGACTGCTGCAGTTCCTAGTAACAACATGTGACAAGTCATCTATCAGTTTCCCGCCATCCCTGTCTCATTTTTTAAAGCCTCTCTGACTGTTTTACTTCTCTTTTCTCCTTTCCTTTTTTTTGTTGCTGTGACAATAAATAGATAAATGTCAGCTGAGGAATGCAATCACCATCCCACATGTTTGATCACAGGCTAACTGGGCAATTCAATAAAGGACTCTGCCCCAGCTGGAGTTTTGTCAGGCTTTTGTATGAAAACACAATCCCTCTTAGTTAGAGGTATTGATGTGTTGCTCCAATGCTTGACTTGTTGCTCAAATCCCCTCTTCCTATGCCGCTGAAACAAGCCAGCTCTGAAGACGTAAAAACATTGTCAGCGGCAACGTAGAAAGACTTCACTGATCTCTAATAGAACTCAACAGAAAATTTGTTTTATATTAACATTTACAGGTCTTATTGAATGAGTCGTCACTCATCAGAAGGTAGGCAAACACCAAAAATAATTGGTTAGGTTGGCTTAATAAAGTTTCTAAAAGTACTGCTTGGATGTGCTTTCTCACTCCGGGGAAATATTCTCTCATTACGCAGTGTGTGGGGGAGGAAGAAGGCAGCAATAAGTTAGATTTCATCCGAGGCTCAGGAGAAAATGAAACCTTCCAATGACAGTAGAGCATGTTATGTTTTCATCTGCTTCCACCCGTGGAGGAAAATTAAATGAAAATTACCGCAGGATGCTTTCGCTCCTTTTCTTTCATTGGCTCTGCGACAAATTGTTTCCTATACAAAATTTAATAAGAATGGCATTCTTAACTGAGCTAATTTTTTTTATAGTTACATGTTGAGCTAAGATAAATGAAAGCACTTTTTGGTTCAGGCCATGAGAATATTGTGTTAGCTTCAATCACCACTCCCTACAAACCCAATATAATCACTTAATAAAGATGTTTATTTCTCTGAAATATTTTCAAATTCAAGAAACATTATGTGTAAATGGTAAAGAGAAACTGCTCAAATACGTTTTATTATTTTATGTAAATTACCATAATATAGCATTTTTGTGACATTTATAATGCAGATTCAAAATTAACTAAATTATATATACAAGACACAATGTGTATGAGCATTTTTAAGTTATGCAACAGGGCAGTTATCCAACCACAATAGTACAAAGTTAAGTTTTTGGAGTGGTCTAGTCAAAGCCAGGATTGAAATTTAACTGAGATTCCAAAAAAAAAACAACAAAAAGAGACAGACTCTCAAATGTGTTTTAAAACTATCGAAGAAGATTGCTGCAAAATTCTTCCACAGCATGTAAAATACTTAAGTGCTTAATAGCAGTTAATACCAAATATTGAGTTTTACTTTACTTTCAGATTGGGGGATGTTGACTTTGATGCCATTTTGATCATTTTGATCTGCTGTCTGCACCCAGTTGTCCTTGCAGAGCCACAGCTGGTCAATTGGACAGAGGTGCAGGTCACCAGTCACCAGTCCATCATAATGCAGCACAGAGACACACAGCACAAACACGCACACACACACACACACAGACACACACAAACCTTAGTGCAATTTAAGAGCAACCGACCACACCATCGTGTTTCTGTTTGTTTTTTTTGTCAAACTGTTGGAGGATCTGAAACATGCTGGTTTGACAAAAATTATATGTTTATGCTCAAACAATCCGCATTACAAGTTTAAACTCTAAACAATATATAATTTTTAATCTCACTGTGTGATTTGTCACATCAGTCTTTCCATACATGTGGGACAATGAATGCCTGCTATGTCTACAGGCACTGCTTTTATCAATATGAGTGGGTGATAAGCACTTGTACATAATTTGGTACAATTATATTAGATACATACTATATTAGGTTTTGAAGTACCCAAGAGAAGAACTCTATTTCAATTGTCTTCAAAAATACAGAATATAAGATTAATTTTATTCTTTTTTTTTTTTTTTTTTTTTTTTTTGTATTTCCTTTTTCAGTCTATAAACACTGGCATAAATCTGCTGTGGGATATATTTAACAAACCATTCCCATGCATCATCACAGAACTTCTACTGAATTTCCGTGAATGGAAATCATCCAACTGGAAGACCTTTTTTGACACATTTTGCATATCAATATAGGCATCCAAGAATCAAAATCCTCTTTTTTAAAGAGATTGCATTTTGATGGATTCTCATTACAGGCCTGTTGGCGATGGGTCAAATGGAAATGTCATCACAGGCTGAGCAGAGGCTCTGCAGCAGGGGCGCTCTCCAACAGGCAAACAGTCTTTTTACAGTTTGAACACCTTCTCCTGGGAGATGAATCATGGAGTTCGACAAAGAGGGCAGATGGTGAGGAGAGGGTGAATGAGCAATTGACGAGGTGCCAGTCAACCTTTTTGTTATAACCTAATATAGCTGCTATTTTAGCTGCTATATTATTATAATATATGCTGTATTAGCAGCTATATTAGGTGCTAATCGTCTGACTAAAACCCATGTCAAAATCGGTTTTAGTCAGAGCCTCTTGAGGGTAAGTGTTTTGTCTAAATGCATGTTGTTTCTAACTTCTATGTATCACCACTTTGAGCTGCCCTGGGATGAAAGGTGCTATGTAACGATTCTGTTTTGAAGCACCCAAGAGAAGAAATCCATTTCAATTGATTAATGGTAAGGCAAATTTCTGCATTTGCCTTATCAAATGCAGAAATTATATTTCAGCTTTCTCACTTTCAAGTAAAAGGCTGCTGTAATTTACTTAAAAGTATGGCGTCCTTGCATACCATCAGATTGCAAAGCAGATATATAAATGTCAACGGTAATGTCAGAGTCAACTTTACAACAAACGCACAGCACCAAAGAGCTGCTGAGCAAGAACACGATAGTAATTCAAGGTCCATTAGTGTGACAAAGATAATTGTTTCCTTTCAGTTGCAGGTTAAATATGTTTGATTAGTCAAGTAATTGAGAATAAAAAGCTATTTCACTCTTAATCTCTTAACATCTTCAAAGCAAGAGGCTTTTTGTGTAATGTGCTTCACATTTTATAACGTTGTCTGAATTGACTTTTTCTGATGAACTCTCTCCGTTCTCAGAGGCATTGAGTTTTGGATGGAATGAATTCACTGAAGGACGCCAACATGGTGAGCTTGACTCAGGCTTCCTCAATAGCCCCTTCAGCGCAAATATCAAGTTTGTGTCTGTTCAGCTCCACTTTAGTGGAGTCTCAGTCGAGGTCGGGAGCCAAAACAGTTCAGAAACTTTACCTTTGTTGCTGTGGTAACGCTTCTGCCATTACTTCAACTTCGAGGGGCACGCCGGGTCCCATCCCACTGAGCGCCATCTCTGTGTGCTCAGCTTATACAGCCAAAATATTTCACAGACGAATGAGGTTTCATTCAGACAGGGGCAGCCCCTACATCAGCCCCATGTGTATGGAGAAATATCTGTGTTTCACCACAAAAACATTGTGCATTTGCCTATGCAGTCTAATGATTAGCAATCCTGAAAATGAGACAAGGAGATGGGAGCGTGATGAAAAGTGGAGGGATGTGGACATGCACTCATACTAATATCTGATTAATTACATCTTCATTCTCTGATGGCTCTTTTGTTTGTGTGCAGGAGGGAGCCGAGGTCCACCGGCTGATTTGGGGATGGTGTGCTAATGCTGGGGAGACATTAACCCCTGATCCCTTTTGATGCGAGATCACTTGTCTCGCTTTAATCCCTAGAGCACTGTGGCATGTCTCCATCTGCCTGCCAATCTTATTTCCTGGATGGCTTGAACGCTTAGTTCATTTTAGCCTGTTTCACAGCCTCGTATCGATTTTAAAACATCAGGTCAGACGTACATTGAGGGTCCTTCTCTGAACACTGGTGCACATAATGGGCTTGATGTGTTTTGCTCCTTGTTGAGTTTTCTTCTCCTTTAAAATATAATTCCTGGATAACATATCCCACTATGATTGGATTTTTCATGTTCAGCCTTTGCCATTCAGTTAATTTTTTTCCATCCCTTCAGCGCGGTACTTGTGCTGTATGATCTTTTCCTCGAGTTTCACGCTCTTTTATCTCTGTTTGACTAACCTTTCTCTTTCCTGTCGTTTATTTCCCCTGTTGCGTTTTATGCCTCGCGTGCTTGTTCTTTCTGTGGCAAAAACCAGCAGATATGAGACAGCAGCAGGGTATCTGTGGCGGCATCGTCTGTCTCTCAGTCCCTTCGGTACATTAGCAGTCCCTCACCATGTATTATTGATTCCCTCCCTCTAATCACTGTCTCCAGTCTTGCGGATGAAGCTTTACTACGAGCAGCACCTGCACTCTGAGGAGTTTATAGTGACCAAAGGCGTAACTCTGAAAGACAAAGAAGCACTAAAAACAACAGGTAAGCTTGTAATAAAGCTCTATTTCAGAGGAGTTTAATTTGACTATCTTTATGGTGTGTTCATCACACACTTTAACAAAAAAAAACACGATGAACTGGGGCAGATATAGCGATACGCCTTCAGATTTAACCATGGGATTGTTTTGTAAGGAAACAACTGAAGAGTGCGCACTATCATAGGCAAATCCTTTCATGCGTCTTTGATTTTCTCAGTTCTAAGAGTCCGAACGGTGCTTCTCTCAGAATACAGAGATACTATTCTCACTCAGATCTTTGAAACGCACAATTCAACAGAAAAAAAAAAACATTTTACAACTGATGCTATTTAGAATTTTAAAACAGCTCTACATTTCTGCTAACAGATCAGTAAACTTATCAGAGAGTTTCTCTCTGGCTGTCTGAGTTTGAGCACAGCTCTATTTTCTGCTTGTTGCTTTTTCCTGATGCAGCAAAATGAAACCTTTTTATGAAAACCATACTTCATTCTTATGAAGATTGCCTAAGTCTGCCTGTAATAATGGTGCCTTAAACAACTTTTTTTTTTCATTTCTCCTGAAACTGACTGACTAGCAAATCCACACACAGGTACAAATGTGTATTGCTGAGCTTTTTAATATTTTATATTGATTTCCATTCATTATAGCAACTCCATTTGTGCCTAAACCTAATACTAACCCTAAACATACAAATGGAGATCTAATACATTTAAAGCTGGCTTTGGGCCCCATAACACTAATCAAAAATGGTAACTGATTACGCCAGAAATGCCCTAAAAGGTAAAACAAAGAAATAGAAATGCATGCATAAACACACACAATACAAAAGCTGCGGTTTTTCCTTTGAGAAGATAAGACCTAAGTATAAGTGATCAAATTTAAAACCTGTGAAATCTTCTGAATTACTTGATCACTTTTAACCAATAGTTAGTTAGAATGACGGCTCTTATACAGATTTGTTATTTTCAAATGTAATCAAAACATCAGGAGTTGCATCTGCTCTCCAAATTAAACTAAATGTGGTTTTTAATCAAATACATTTATTTGATCGGGTCGCGGGGGTAGCACCTTCTTAAGCTGCTACCCCTGCGACCCGACCCTGGATAAGCGGCAGATGATGGATGGATGGATGGATGGACATTTATCTAAAGACTTTCACTAAACCAGATTTTTGCACTTTTATTTGAGGAACTAAAGCACAAGATGACTAGTTTATTACACGTTCTACATGAATTCAAGTCCTAACTGTTCTCCACTGCTGCAGCCTTTGTCAGTGGCCTTTTTTGCCCATATTAAATTTCTGTCCACTTGCACAGAAGTTGTGAGAACTACCTAACCCAAAGTTTGAAAATACAATATATTTAAAATATATAACTTTATTTCTTGCAGCCCTGGCAGATGGAATAAATGTATCCTGTTGTTGGAGCACAACCTCAGGTGCCAGTGAAAAGTGTAGTTAAGCAGTTTGCGTTGATTACTAAACATATGTCGCAAACTATTTTGTAGCTTTAGCAACTTTGAAAAATATACAGTTAGTTTTAATTGAATATTCAGGGGATTCTAAGATGTTCTGAGCAAAGAAGGCACATAGAGCCATTCCAGCAGGTTTGGGATCAGTCCCAGTGTCTCTTCCCAAATGGATGTAAAATCAAACTAATTCAACAAACTCCTTTTGGTGCAAAATAGAAGCAGCCCTGCTTTTATCTAGTATGTCATTCTTTTTGGTCACTGTTCAGCTCTACACTCAGAAAGCTCTACACTCAGAAACCGATATTCCTCTGTGTCCTCGCTTTCTATTTCCTGTTTCCGTTCATATTTCTCACCACATTCCCAACCTGCAACTGAAAAATTGATACTTAAAAAAGTCAAACTCAAAGTTAATTGAGTCCCAAGAAACTAAAAGCCACATTACTATCATGTAAGACATATTTTACCTTTCATGATAGTGCAAGAACATCCCACTGACTGTACTCCTCTTGAGGATGATACCAGAAACCAAATCCAGTCATGTGTGATGCTGAGGCAAAACCATGGCTCCAACTTTTTTTTTTGCAGTAGATAAGATTATGTTCCTGCCACTGCGTATATCCTGATACACATCAGTGCTTTCTAGATTGTTCATAGCTCTGCGGCGTGTTACAACAGAGCTGAAATTGTAGTTAAATTTGCAACTATAATTAACTGCAGGACATTTATTCAGACCAATCCTCCTAATCTTTGAAAGATGGAGGTATAATTATGTCATAAATAATTTAATGTTGGTGTTACCACTGAATTTAGATTTGCTTGCAAGGTAGCTTTTGTTTGCATATAAGAATTCGGGGCTGGTTATTGCTCCCATGATCTGCACAACCCATGATAGTCTGTAGAAATGAGGTATATAAGATATGTCATTCAAATAAGAGACGTGCCACCTCCAAAGAGAAGTAACATAGGTTAAAGCTCAATTTAAGCCACAAATAAGAGAATATAAATATTTATAAATACAACTGTCAAAAATCCTGTGAATTAAGGTGGACAAATAGAAATTCTCCTTTAAGATTCACTCTCTTATTCAGTTGCTCAAATGCTTCTCTGAGACTGTCTGATTTTTGCTCTAAACATATTTTACTCTTGGCTAAGAAAAGAAACGTCTGACACATCCTTTGTTTCAATTTAGATTTTAGACAGTAGCAGCTGTGAAGTGCACACTGTGTGGCACTTCATATGTTTGTGTGAGAGAGAGGAGTCTAAAAGGTGAAAGGTTCGGATTGTTGCAGTGGATTAAAATATTATATATAATCAAACAGTCTTCTGTGCTATGAACTGAGATAATATCGTGTTTATGATAATATTTGGTGAAGTAATTTTTTGTAGTAAGTTGGAGCCCATGAGGTTAATTGCTAATACCAAGATTTCCTCTCTGATTTCTTTCTGTACTGAAGGAATGCCTTTTGCAGCAATTCCGTTTTTAGGTTTGTCTCTTTATTGGAAGGAACAATTATTTATTTACTTTTTGTTTTCTTACCCACAGAAAGTACTGCTGGCTTAGTAATTCTTTGTTTTTGTCTGTAGTCTCTTTAATGCTTAACCCCCAAGTGTTTGCAGAATTTGGTCTGTCATACCAATCCTGGTTCTGAGGAACGTTTCTTCGTGTTTAAAGAGAGTGATTTCTTCCCAGTTTTGCCATATGCTTGCTCAGGATGAGGGATTGCTGCTCAGTTAGTGATTTAATACAATCACCTGGCTTCTTTACAAAAGTGAGAGTTTACTAATTTTGCTTTACAATTTGGTTTGTATTTTATATATAATATAAATATCCATATCATTAAATCTGAATCCCATTCTATGATTGGATTTTAATTGAATAAGTTACAGTTTCAAACAAATTTGAATACAATTTGGACAAAACTTTGTTTAATTCAATTGAAAATTTAAAACAGCATTACAAATTTCAAGAAAAAACTCAAATTATGTAGAAGGTCAATACATAAAATCTAGATGTTTCTATTTATGTATTTAGGGATAGGTCCTCCTCTTAATATTTATGCATTTTCCATGTTTTTGTCTATGATGACACAGCTATCCTTACCCAAAAATAATTTGCACATAGTCATCTGATAGGTATCAATCTGTAATGAAGCAAAGGCCTGACTCTCTCCGTGCATTTGACAGAGATTAGCTGACAGAGCTTAGAGCAAGAGCTCAGCTTTTCACTGCCCTTTAACTGTTCTGTTAGTGTTTGTTCAACGTCTGAGAGACAGATTTCTCACAGCAGGGAATCAATTACCTCCAAACCAATATGGATCAGAGACCGTTGGTGATCTGCACTTTCTCTTTTTCGCTGTGTGTCTTACTGAAGAACAAAACATCAAAAGTTTTTTTTGTCTCTAAGGGCTGAGTACATTTGTATGAGTCTCCGGCGGGTGCACTGGCTTGTTGCGTGACACATCTCCAATAGGGGGTGGGCTTCTTATGGGAGAAAGAGGAATGGCCCTGAGGGAATGTGCAAGAAAATGTTCTGACTTATACAAACAGATTTGTATAAGTCAGAACAAGTGTCTGATGTCAGGCTGGCATCACAAACACTCTCACTGGCCACACACTCGGCACAAACATTAACATAATTCTTAGTCATGCTGCAGCTTGATAAAGTGGATCAATATAAGGATCTTTTCTTATGAACTGAAATGACAGGCACCTCAATCTTATTAACATGTTTATCACCTTGAAACTAGAATTCCTCTGCAAACTTTGTGTTGCCCTAAGAAGATTGTCACTCTAAAGTTTGACTTTAAACCAAACTTTCACATGTTGAAAAGATTGCACCTCTTTTTCAAGAAGTGCAGCATTCAAGCCAGACCTCAGGGTTACTTCTTTTTTTCACACTTTTACACAAAGCGCAGATGGAGAAGTGTTTACTGCTTCTCAACAACAAAAGGCACAAAATCTAAAAGAGGCTTACGCAACCCATGTCTGATTCAAAAGGGTCCTTGACTAAATTACGCATGGTTGGAAAGAATGTCACTGCCTTAGTAAAAGGTGATGTTACAGAAATTAAAAGAGTTTGAAATAAAGGAGAAAATCAAAGAGTGTGAACAAGGAAAACTACTTTAAAAATTGAAGGCTGACTGCAGACTTTATGTGAGAAATTGCAGGAGAAGTCAATCCCCTATTAAAGCCAGACATTTCTTTACTGCTATAACTCCTTGTCAAAATGGGACAATATTTTCTAAGTCTTAAACTTGTCATAAAACTTGCAGTTTTTGGTATTTTCTACATATTTTGGTTTTGAAGTAATGGTATGGTACGAATACACTCTTGTAGGCAGGCGAACAGTTGATGGTGACTCTTAAATATTCATGCAAACAAGACAAGATGTTGAAGATGTCAGAAGAAAAGGAAATAATCATCACAGAACACAGAAAGAAAATAATCAAACTATAGCAGATACGATGGACTCAAGAGAAGCTATTTTACTCATTTGGATTTGCATATTTGTTAATTGAACAACCATGACATGTAGATCCAATTCCACCATTTCCCAGAGGTGCTCTATTGGACTACAGTGGCCACTCGGGTACAGTAAACACATATTTATGTTGAAGAAATCAAGAATAATTCTGACATAATCAACTGGAACTAAAAACCAACCTGTCTCCTTTATCCCAGTAGTTAGCATAAACTCCAGCCTGTAAGTTAGCTTCTCAATATCTGGATGCCTTGATATATTGAGTTGGTGCCATGTGATTGGCTATTTGGCTTGACAAGCAATTGAACGAAATTACCTGATAAACGGGAAATACAGGTGTACAAAAACTGGAAAACAGAGACAAGTCTGCAGAAAAAGTGAAAGAAGATTTAAACAACCAGCTGCATTAACTGGACAGTTTAGCAGGAAAAAAAAACACAAGAAGAACAATGATCTTTTAAGAAGTTGAAAAACTAGTCAAGACAAACAGGACATGAAACACTAAGAAAGGGATCTCGAGAATACCAAGCAAAACATGACCTTAATACTTAAAAAAATAAAAAATAAACATTAAATATCTGGAAAAATCCTTTTTCATTGCCAAATATAGTCTTCCAGTGACTGTCAGTTCTTTGTGCAGAAGAAAATCAGAACTAAGTAAGTGAATACATGCTTTCCAAATTCACCCAAAATTAGTACTTTGAAACTCTTGATTAGTTCATTTACACCGACAAGATTTCAGTCACATTTCCATGGAGATTTTTTTTCAAAATTTTCCACCATATTGAAACTTTCTCTCAAGCCAATAAAAGCAGCATCATATTTTCTTTGCTGTTCCAATAAAATGTGATTCTCTTTTGTTTTTTAGCTTATTGTAAATAAATGGTATGGGATGAAAATAAAAAGTGCGTCACTGCGTGTTTTCAGGAATAATAGCAAACAATATGGCTTAATGTTGTAATACTGAGCAAGCTAAGGTTAAATCATTGAGGTATACTGTTGACATCCACAGTAAAAATATATTCAAAAAGCTTTAACCCTACACCAGATGCAGTAAAGATGGCAATAACAATTACAGTACTGGCAGTTGGTTGGTTGTAATCTATTATTATTCATGCAGCAACGCTTTCAAAATAATAACAGAACATTTTTCTGTTTTGTTTTTCAGGCTAAGTCCCATGTTGACGTCAGTAGTTTCTTGCCAGAACCCTCATGAAGCACACAGCTTTTCAAATTTGGTCAAAAATGTATTCAGCAGCACACAACATCAACTCTCGTTGCTCTGCAAAAATCATGAAGAACCACATTAGGAGTCAAGAAGAAAAGCAAGTGGTGAGATTGATTGCAGAGTCCCCTCAGAGCTCTACTCACAATACCTTTCAGTCGGTCAATGATTTTAAGTGAGAGCGAGCAACAAAGGGAAAGAATATACAGAGGAACCTTCCATGGTGAGCCTGCACGTCTTCTAGCTGAGCAAGTATATCAAGAGAAGATGTAAAACCTAAACTGTCACATTCGATCACTCTGCCTGAAAGTCAAAATATTGAAAGCATAAACAGGTTTTGTCTTGGACACAGCACTTCCAGTGGGTTGAAAAAGAGAATTTCAAAATCCAATGCTGTCAGCAAAACAAGAAAGTGACTTAACTGAACTCAATGCAGAAAGTCAATATCCTTGGTGTTTTCCAGGTCGAGTCTGACTTATGCCTCCCACACCAGCTTACTCCACCACTATCACAATGGCTTCAGCAGGGAGGAGGGGTGCAAAACCAACTGTTGTAATTCAAAGCTGACCAGCTACTTTCTTGTCAGACAAACAAACTTACAAGACAATGCCATGAAACATTATATAAGTCCCAGAAAAGCATCTGGTAAATTCCTTGAAAGTTTCAAAGAATTACATGACATTTCCAAGCAGTGTTCCAGGAAACTCCCAAAAGAGTCGATACCCAGTAGGTTAAATAAAATTTTCATCAATATATAATGTAAATTCCAGAAATGCTTTGAGTATGAACATGATAAATTCCACAAAAGTTTAATAAAAAAAACTTGATACATTAAATAAATAAAAAAATGATTCAGTCAGAAATAACAGTTACTGTAACATTTTCATTAGAAAAAAAATAAAATTTTGAGAAAATGTTCCTGATAAGTATATGGTTCAGTTCAGTGAGATATATGGTAGAACTGGTAAGTTCTGGGAATGTTCCATGCTCTAAGTTGGACAAAGCTACTCGTTAGTTTGTTTTTTTTTTTCTAAGTAACCTTTGAGCGAGTTCAGGCCGTATTACAAAGTGATATTAAATACTTGGTGTCATGAGCTATTTTACTCACTCCTTGAAGTCATTGAAGATGCATGTGCTTTCTTATGTATTCTGCATTTCCTGTTTTCTTGAGACCATTTTGCTATAAAACGAAAGTGTCCAATTAGAAATGCTTTTATTTTTCAGCCTACATTTTCATTTACTGGTGCCATTCAGGAATTACCTCAGTCCCATCCTCAAACAAAACAAAGTGATTACCTGAGTCAAAAAAAATTTAACCCCGACTGCAACAAATATTATGTACCTATCACACACCTGCATGCACACAGTCCCTTGCTGATAAGCAGATGATTGAGAATGAAGCTCAGTAAAAAAAAAAGAGCTCAAGAGCTAAGATATACTGTGACACCAAGCAGCAAATACCCATATAATCCTATTTCTTTTAGAGGAGATAATCCTCTGTTAGCTGGGTAAGTGTCAAGGGAGTATGGATGAAAAGAAATGTTTTCAACTTATCTTGATTGTAATGAGGGTAGTCATATTTTAGAGAAAATACAATCATACATTTTTATTAAAAGCAAACAAAACACAGGTATTTATCTTTTTGGATTTTGATTTTTAATACAAGATGAACAGCAGCTAGTACTAAAAAAAAATCAACCTATGATTTGGGGTAGAATAATCCACTCCAGATACGTGTAAATGTAAGAGAAGTACAGTTGAACAAAGTTTGTTCAGATGCATATAGATCAGGGAGTATAGATCTTTGCATTACTAGTAGATTCAAGATCGACTTAGGTATTAACGTTTCATGATTCAGGGAACTACCTGACTTTAACTTGTCAGGCTAATGATAAATGCAACATAATGACTCCTAAACTCCAAACATCACATTTTTGGGTTTATAAGGTACAAAAATGTGAAAATGTACCTTGAGAGTAAAAAGCAAGGCAGTATTTCAACATCATTTGAAGATGTATAAGTTTAAAGAGGATTTTGGTCCATCTTGACTCTTGATCTCTTTTTAATAATTTTTAAATTTTTAAAGTATCTTACATCTTTTCACTTTAGCTGTTAAGTTTGTAATGGCAAATCTATTGTTTCTAGCATTTTCTGTACTGCTACTGATTCATGCATACAAAAGTAAGTATGAATCAACATGTCTTTTATGTTAATGTTTGAAAGCAAGTGTGTTGTAACTTCAAATGTGTGCATGTTTTATTGTTTAGTTTTATATGACCTTCATTTTGCAGCACCATAAGTATCGTGGACATAATTGTAAGTTAATAATGAAGCTATTGAATAGGAAACAAGACTATTTTTACATTGTATGTAGAAAAACAATGTGCTGTTGTGGGAGAAAAAAACTCTAGTTGAAAGTAAAGCTTAAAAATTTGCAGGACAGTAATATCCATGAATCGGACAAAGGGCAACTAAAAATCTACAACTTGATGCTTTTGCTTCAGTGCAGGGAGCTGAAATTTAACAAGATGCAAATGAAAACCAGCTATGAATTCAGGATTTTTCGCTATTTCTTACATACACTATAATGTTTCGTCCCACATTTGTACTCATGAAAATACTTAAGAATTAAGAAATACATCAGAGAGGAAAAGAAAAACATGACAATGTACTAGGAACCTAACAGTGGATCCTGAAAGAAGAACACCTTTTAATTTAGGAAATTAAACGCTTCTGATATTTCATTCATTAATTCATGTTAAAATAACATGTTTCTTTGTCATAGTCGCCCTAAGCTTGATAAAGATTTGCTTTGATGGTTTCCATAGAGTTTTCTACAATTGGTCTGAGTACAATTTTTGGAGAACAGAATTTAAACTTGAACAGTTGACTTTCTGAAAGATTTTATGAGAATTGAACTCATGACCTTGATGTTATTAGCACAACCTTCTAACCAGATGAGCTGACCAGCCATGCATGAAGGTTAGTTTTCATCGACTTAAGAAAAACTTACATAATTTTACCACAATGAAGATTTGATAAAAGTGTTCATGTTCTACTGTTTTTCAAACTCAACATGCATAAAGGTATATTTTCCAGCCTTTTGTTTATTTTGAAGTGTTGATTTTATTTTCCAGCATTTTTTTATTTCTTACCACCTGAGCCAACCTATCTTACATAATGATGCGTGTTTTTCAAAAGCAACATGTCTAATGGTTTCAATTAAAGCCTTCCTGTATTTTGAATATTTGATTTTCTGAAAGGTTTAATTTTTCAATTGGCAAGTATGGGGATTGAACCCTTGACCTTGGGGTTATTAATGCCACGCTCTAACTAGATGAACTAACCTGATGAACTAACATTTCAGGTGATGAGGATGTCAAGGCCATTATATATATATATATATATATATATATATATATATATATATATATATATATATATATATATATATATATATATATATATATATATATATATATATATATATATATATATAGCTGACTAGATAGCTCAATACATAAGGCATCGGTATATCACCCGAGAGGGCAGGGTTCGAATCCAGTCTGGGTCCTTAGGCAAGACCCTTCAAGCTACTGCCTACCTCATACCATGAGAGATACTAAGTTGGCTTAGTATCTCATGCCGGCTCAGACGTCGCCCGGCCAAACAAGGTCTGCGTCAGGTGTTGGGGAACCAGAGCACCTTGATGACAAATGAGCTACTGGAACAAGACGGAAATGGGCGAGAGATGAAAATGTGGATCTGTTGGAATGCTACTACTCAAGTAACCCTAGTGAGAGAGGTTACATGCAAAGACTGGGGAAGGAATGGTTACTTTCGACATCCCCAGTCAACACTAAGCGCTAAACAACTAGTAGCTCAGTGTTCCAACATCCGCAAACGGCAACTGCTATCACAACTTGAGATTGACGAGATACAACACAAATGCTACGGCAAAAGGGAGGAACCCGGATGTCAGGACTGTGGGGGACTTAACTACAAGTCCCCACCCAGTGAGGGGATACACGGCCCCAATGAGCGAAACAGAGCTGAACGAGACAGCTGCTGACCTGAGAGAGAGAATCATGACCCGAATGACAACCAGGCCTCCCCGGCGCCAATTACAACGACTGAGTGAAGTACCATCTGAAAGTCTCATTGAGAATGTGAATGCAGCATTGAGAACGATCCCTACCAACACCATAACAGAAACCAATGAGCTGATCTACAACTCAGCATCAGTGATCCTTGAGATACTTGGCTATAAGAGCAACCATGAGACCCAATACCCACCATGGAAAAGACGGTTAGAGGCTAAAATCAAGGTAACAAGGAGGGAAGTGAGCCAACTGTCAGAGCTCCACAAGGGTGCAATGAAAAGACCAGTACCCAGAAAGTACAGGCAGATGCCCATACCTGAAGCACTCGAGACTGCCAAACAGAGGCTCCAAGCCTTGTCCAGCCGCCTAAAGAGATGCACAAGGGAGAATGAATCCAGAAGGATTAACCGGCTCTTCTCCACTCAAGCAGCTAAGATGTACTCTCAATGGCAGGGTAACAACAACAGAGCAGACCCACCAAGGCTGGAGACGGAACAATACTGGAAAGGCATATAGGAAAGGAGGCGTCCCACAACAGCAATGCACAGTGGCTGATCTCTCTACGAGAGGACCACAGCAACCTCGCTGAGCAAGCCCCGGTAACCATCACTGTGACAGATGTCCAAGAAAGAGTCTCAGGTATGAAAAACTGGACAGCACCAGGGCCTGACATGATCCATGCCTACTGGCTAAAGAAACTCACTGCTCTCCATGAGCGAATGGCAGCCCAAATGAACCAGCTGCTACAAAGTGGGACTCACCCTGAATGGTTAACTGAAGGGCGGACAATCCTAATCCAGAAGGATCCATCAAAGGGTCCAGTCCCACCCAACTACCGACCAATAACCTGCCTCTCCACAACCTGGAAGCTCATGTCAGGCATCATAGCGGCCAAGATAAGCAAACACATGGATAAACACATGAGCACGGCACAGGGGTATCGGTGTAAATAGCAGAGGAGCCAAACACCAACTCCTCGTAGACCGCACAGTTGCCCGAGACTGCAAAACCCGACACACCAACCTGTGCATGGCTTGGATTGATTACAAGAAAGCCTATGACTCAATGCCGCATACTTGGATCATTGAATGCTTAGAGATGTATAACATCAACAGGACTCTGAGAGCCTTCATTGCAAACTCGATGAGGCTGTGGAAAACCACCCTTGAAGCCAACTGCAAACTTGCACAAGTGTCCATCAAATGTGGCATATACCAAGGAGATGCTCTGTCCCCGCTACTGTTCTGCATAGGCCTGAACCCCCTCAGCCAAGTTATCAACAAGACTGGCTACGGATACAGACTCAAAAATGGGGCCAATATCAGTCACCTACTCTACATGGATGACATCAAGCTGTACGCCAAGTGTGAGCGAGACATCGACTCACTGATCCACACCACCAGGATCTACAGCACTGACATTGGGATGTCATTCGGACTAGAGAAATGTGGTCGGCTGGTCACAAAGAGGGGGAAGGTCATCCACACAGAAGGGGTCTCACTCCCAGAAGGAACAATAGCAGACATAGAGGACAGTTACAAGTACCTAGGTATACCACAAGCAAATGGCAACCTCGATGAGGTCACAAGGAAAGGAGCCACAGCTAAATACCTCCAACGAATAAGGCAAGTCCTGAGAAGCCAGCTCAATGGCAAGAACAAAATCTGTGCGATAAACAGCTATGCCTTGCCAGTAATCAGATACCCTGCTGGAATAATTAGCTGGCCAAAGGAGGAGATAAAAGCCACAGATATTAAGACCAGAAAGCTACTAACAATGCATGGAGGGTTCCATCCCAAATCCAGCACCCTGAGACTGTACACGAGCCGCAAGGAAGGAGGCAGAGGACTAGTGAGTGTGAGAACCACTGTCCAGGACGAAACAACTAAGATCCATAAATACATCAGGGACAAAGCCTCAACAGACAATGTGCTCAGTGAATGTCTCAGACAACAGGGAACGGAGGTTGAGGTGCCAGAGATACCATCATGGGAGGACAAACCCCTACATGGGATGTACCACCAGCAAATAACCCAAGTGGCTGATATCAGTAAATCCTACCAATGGCTGGAAAGCTGGACTCAAGGACAGCACAGAGGCCCTCATCCTGGCAGCCCAGGAACAGGCCCTAAACACCAGAGCAATAGAGGCCCAGATCTACCACACCAGACAAGACCCAAGGTGTAGGTTGTGCAAGGAGGCCCCTGAGACAGTCCAGCACATCACAGCAGGGTGCAAGATACTGGCAGGGAAAGCGTACATGGAGCGACATAACCAAGTGGCAGGCATAGTGTACAGAAACATCTGTGCAGAATATGGACTGGAAACCCCAAGATCAAAGTGGGAAACACCCCCAAAGGTGGTGGAGAACGCCAGAGCTAAGATCCTGTGGGACTTCCAGATCCAGACAGACAAAATGGTAATGGCGAACCAACCAGACATTGTCGTAGTGGATAAACATCAGAGGAAAGCCGTTGTGGTAGATGTAGCAATACCAAGTGATTGCAACATCAGGAAAAAGGAGCACGAGAAACTAGAGAAATACCAGGGCCTCAGGGAGGAACTGGAGAGGGCCTGGAAGGTGAAGACCACAGTGGTGCCTGTGGTCATCGGGGCCCTCGGGGCAGTAACCCCCAAACTGGAGCAGTGGCTACAACAGATCCCAGGAACAACATCAGACATCTCAGTCCAGAAATGTGCAGTCCTTGGCACAGCCAAGATACTGCAGGACCCTCAAGCTTCCAGGCCTCTGGTAGAGGACCCGAGCTCAGAGGATAAACCACCCGCGGTGGGTGAGAAGGGAATTTTTATTTTTTATATATATATATATATATATATATATATATATATATATATATATATATATATATATATATATAAAATTATTATACTTCAGTCACTGCTAAAATGGATAATTAAGACACTTAATTATGTTTGGGTGAAAAGTACCACTCAGCCTCTTTGAGAACAATGATGCAACATTAAACATAAACCACTTAACACCACAGGAGATCCCTGATGTTAGACATCACCAAACTGGATTCTCTTTAGACATGTCTGTATCAATACACTCTGTGAAATAGAATAAAAATGAACAATATTTAGAATTTTCCCTCACCAGGGCAGTGCTTAATTCAAGGATCACCATTCATTAATTTAATTACTCACCGGCCGAATGGGCCGACCCATCTGAGGTGCCCTCAGCGTTTCCTAATTTATTGTGTGGAGGGTCTTGTGGATTCAGATCATCTGTTGTATTTTCTCAGTGGCTCCCAGAGACTTCTCTGCCCCTGATGCAATCTCACCTCATTAACATTTTAGGTGACGAGGATGTCAAGGCCATAATTATCAATTCATGAGGCCGGCTTATAGCTATATTAACATTTTACAGCCAATAAATCACCTCCTCTAATCTGCTGTGTGTATCTCTGTGCTCAGACTTGTATCTGCATGGATGTAGGAGGCTTTGTGTGTGAGTGTGAGTTTGCGTGGGTGGGTGTGCATTATTTGTGTACATCCACAACAGCCAACAATATCTCGCCCTTTGTCTCCAAGCTCGTCTCCGTGTCTGCATCTGACCATGACATTTGTTTGAACTTTCCCTTAATCTTGTCTTCTGATCTAATCAACATGGAGGAAGCCATGTTGATTATTTTTCTTCATCAGATAAACTTGAAAAACCAAACCTTTAAAACAGATCTGGTAAAGCTATTCACCATTCTCTCAATAAATAAGGTAAAGGGACTAATCATGGTAAATGTGAAATATAGGAAAATACAATACTGTTTCATATCCACTCATCACCTGGGTTCAATAAGAAGCAATTAACACTACAAGGTTTTGCAAATGGGCAAATGGCCAACATTTGGGACAAAGGAGGAAGAAGATAAAAAGTGTTTCTAAATTCTTTTTTTGGTAAGCTAAAAAGCAGATAATATGAGTGGTACAACAAGACATGGGGGATAAATCTGCAATATCACTAGAAGGCAGTGTGGTAGAAAAGATTTCTTTAGGTGAAACAAATTCAGACTCCCTTGCTCTAAACACATCTTAAGAAATCTTCTAAGAGTGAGTGAATCAGCCAGCAGTGGCAGATGACTTCTCAGCTACTTCACTGCCCTATATAATGCTTTTATTTGTCTGTAGGAAGTATGGTATAATTTCAAGCATCTGATCCTATGAGGTTTTATAACAAACAATTAAAATTCTAGTCAGACCCAAAGAGCTTTACAGTGAGCATTAAAAGTAGAATGTGTGACCAAAACGTCTCAGTCACAGTGCTCAGAGTTAAAGGAGAGAAAACTGAGAATATGACTTCAGTATCCTTAGGCGGCCCCTTGACCCCAGGTTGAAAAGTCTCCATGTGAGCTGCGTGCACAGGCCCATGCCCTCCCACTGAGTCACCCGGTGAAAGTGAAGTACAAACAGGGCACGATGCACAAGATAACATGTGGTGACTGCCTGCCAAATCGAAGAGATCCCTTCAACAGTGTTCACTCTCACCATAGGTGTCAAGGTAAGCATAGAGAAATAAATGGATATTTAGTGTTGAGAAGCCTCAGTTCCCACAAAGTCCACAGGGTACCTGTATGTTCCAGTTACATCTGCTTGAAATTTAGCATGGATGGAAGGAACGTTTACCTGTACAAGTTTGGTGTCAAGGATCTGAGACAGAGCACAAATGTGGTCCTCTGGAAAGGAAAGTCTGGTTTGTGTTGTCTCAACATCCGCAACCCCCCATATCCTCCAGGCAAGCCAGCCCATTAAGGGTAAAAGATCAAGGTCACAGCTATGATGAATTTAAAGGAATCACAATGAGATGGGGCATGTGTAAAATGCATGTCTCAGTGACTAATGCCTTAGATGCTGCAAGGGATTCTCCACAGCTTCAATTCAGACCTCTCCAGTTCCAATCAGTCCTCCTGACTTCTGCAAAGTCGAAAAATAAGACATCGATCCAAGAGAGGCGGAAGGTAGAAATATCCCTAGGATTTATGGGTGAAACCATGCTGAGATCTTTTTTTCCTCTTAATGAAAGACATAACTTGGTATTTTCCTTCAGTTGTGACTCATCTGGCTTCATGCTCCCCATGAATGTCAGGGCAAACGTGAAGTTAATGACTATTTTTAACTTGGAGACAGGTGTTATACAGCCTGATAATGTCAAGATAGGGGATTTGGTAAATCTACCAACAATTTAGTCAGTGAAAACAAAGTTATATCTTGTTACAACAGGTTATGAATGCTAATGCATAAAAACAGAAAAATCAGAACACCGCTCTGTCTTTTTTACTGTGATCCCAATGTGATCTTCATGTGGATGCATAGATATGAATTCAGAGCTCATACTGGAGATAACTGGCATTAGCATAATAAGGTATTGAAACTAGAAATATAGCCAACATAGTGCCTCAGTAATGAAATGTTCTGTTCTCAGCAAAGCACTTTTGGTAAGAAAAAGCTTAGAGGAAAAGTGACTTCTTTATTGCTGTTATGCTGCCCTCTTCTGGTGACTAAATTCACCAATTGACTCATAAAATAAGCATGAATATGCTTTTACAAATGAAATAAGCATTTGAGTAGCCTTAATAAAATTCAGCGTGTGATTAAATTGGAAATATTAAAGATTAATTCCTCTGTAACTCATTCTGTTAACACACCAAAGCTGAACTCTAAGCAAACACTGTTCATCTTCATGGTGTATTCCTGGTGCTGGTTGTTTGATGAAACAGTGCAGTGTTATTCTGGGAATAGCTGTCTCTGCTCTGACAACAGTTCAGTCAAAAAAACATGTTCGGTGGTAAAAGGTTGTCTGGGGTGGGAATGAGCTGCATCTATTTCTTTCTGCTGCCCAGCATCCTTTCTGAATCTCAGCAAATCCTCTGACTTTATTTACAGTCCTTATCAATGCTTCCTGGTTGCAGCTGCACCTCACATCCCCTAAATACTATTAGTCATTCTCTTTTATTCCCACCTGTCTGTACAGTGCTTGCCAAAGTATTCATACCCTTTGAAAATGTTGTCACATTTTTTCATGTTTATTCAAATGTCCTTGTATTTTATTCGGATTTTATGTGATAGGATGGCACAAAGTAACCTTTACCTGTGAAAGGAAGGAAAATGATAACTGCAGTGCACATTTGTATTCAGATCATTGAGTCTGTACTTTGTAAAACTGTTGTTGGCTATAATTACATTTGCAAGTCATTTGGGAGTGTGTCTCTACCAGCTTTGCACATCTGAGCAATCCTGTTTTTATCCATAAATTTACGTTTTCTAAGCTGAATTTAAAGCTTCATTTTGGCTACGCAACTCTAACAGGCTTTGATCAAAGTCAGGGGTGCCCATGTCCACTTATTGGGACCAACGTTGCTTCAACTTTTGGATGCATCCCATCTCTAAAACACCCGAATCAACAAAATAGGGATTCATCTAAAAGTTGCAGCTCTGGAGACCTAATGTTGAGCACCTTAGAACTGTTTGCTCTGGTGGTAACTAACTGGATGTGTTCATAAGAATTGTTACAAAATATTGCATTGTATTTCCTGCCCCTACTAAAGTAAATCATACACACAGCATGATGCTGCCAGCACCATGGAAAATGATGTGCTTGGGGTAATGTGCAAGTCAGCCACAAAAAACACCACAGCACATTTTGCAACATATTTGCCTTCATGGCTTCCAGCAAGACTTCTTTGGGTTATCTTTTAGCATTAGCGTTCTTCTTACTACTTATCTAGATTACTCAACTAATAGTTGTCCTTTTGATTGATTGCCTTCGGCTGAGCAGTGAAACACTAGAGCCATTCCAGAATTGCAATGGGTGACTTGGCTGCTTCTCTCACTGAACTTCTCAGCCATTTTAGGTGAACTTCTTGGTAGGTTTGCACTCCTGTCTCGTCAAAGCTCAGGGTCTTTCATTCTAATATAGCAAAACAACTTTATCTTAGGGCTGTCTGGAGTTTTCTCTAACAAATTCTGAATTATTTACACAACAGCTGGTTG
Organism: Poeciliopsis prolifica; assembly: GCF_027474105.1. NCBI lineage: Eukaryota > Metazoa > Chordata > Actinopteri > Cyprinodontiformes > Poeciliidae > Poeciliopsis > Poeciliopsis prolifica. The sequence continues at coordinate 16,710,219 of NW_026562383.1, read as the reverse complement.
ATTATATTTACAAGTTATGTGAACTTGTAAATATAATCGGATGAATCAAAGACGGATAAATACAATTTCATTCATAATTATGCATTACCCTGTAGGCCCTTTGTGTAAAATGGCAATGAAATATATTTTAAATTCATTTTAAGCACTGTACCCTTTTCATGAACACAGTTTCACAGCATCACAGTGTCTGTGGAAGCTCACACTTTGGAGCAGTGATAAAACACTGACAGTGTATCGGTGCCCTGAGTGCTGTGAGCTGCAGCCCTTGTGTATCCACTTTCCCACTCAGTGCACGTTAGGAAATCTGCAAATTGCCTAAAATGTGTTTTTAAGTTTTAATTGGCACCAATGAGCTGCAACACACATATTACAAAACATACTAGGAAGGGGGCAAACAGAATGTAAATTACTAATGTTATCCCTGGCTATGAATATCATTAGCACCAGCAGAGCACGCACCTCTTTCAACTCCTGGGCGCATTACCATGTTATTCATCAGTGAGGTGTGAGTTATTGGCTGATAACTGTCTCCGAGGTGGCAGCGAATGGTGTCCCCTAAAATAATCAGCCCACGCTTTCAAAACACTTAAAAGAATAACGCAATTAAAGCCAAGCCATTTGAAAGTGCCAGAGAAATCTGGGTGCGTTTCTTTGGAGGAGGGTGTAGTCCCTGAACGTCACTCCCACGGAGTTGCAGTGACTGCGGACTTTCCCCAAAGTTCACTTTTTTGGAGTTCAGCTGCGATGCAACTTTAGGTTTTGGCCGCGGAGCGCACAATGATGACAGGGTATCGCCTGGTTTATTTTTGAGCAAAAATGCATGTGTTAGCACGTTTGTTAAATAAGAAAAATAGGCACCGAGAAATGGACTGGCGGTGGACTGTTTTTACCCTGATCCTAAACTTTCACTTCACCTATGGGTCCCCGTCTCATTATGACTTATTCGACGGGTCTGCACACACTGGAGCGGTCCACAGACACAGAAATAGGTGAGTGGCGTGTTTTTCTACGCTTTTAAGATGAACGTGTCAAGCTGCCTAGTCTATTTGAGACATATCACATGAAGGAGGTTTAAAGGGAAAATGGTGTTATTTTTCTGCGTAGCTCCAAGCCAATAAAAATGCGATAAGTTTCACATTTGTGAGTGACACCAGGTCTGTGAAGATTTCCTGCCTTTTACGGTCAAACTGTTGTCTTTCACTGCAGTTTTATCAGGCTGCTCCTAAATGTGGCTCCACAGTTTCAAAATAGGCGATAAGAGCGAGATAAACGCCGGAATGCCGCAGATTACTCCCGTATCTCATCAACAAGAGCGTAAACGTTTAGTGATATAAACAATACATTCATGATAAATAGCTTAAGGGGAGGGACCTTTCAGTAGAAATACCTTACACATGTTGGACTAATTATGTTGCTTTCTTTAAGCAGTATCTCTAACTTCTGTATACCTCCATCCACAGGAACTGGTGCGCCTATGTGGTGCAGAGGAACGTGAGTTGCGTGGTGCAGGGGAATGGGGAAAGCTTCCAGGAGCCTGTGGTGGCCCCCTGCCCGGCCTACCAGCCCGATTGCCAGCAACAAGTGACGTGAGCGTCCAGGGAGAAGAGACATGGGGGTTGAGAATGAATGTTGTTTATTTCAGATATATATATATATATATATATATATATATATATATATATAATATATATATATAATATATATATATATAATATATATATATATATATATATATATACGGAACATTGGAAGCAAAATGCTTCGTTGAAAATCAGCTAGAGGTAGAAATATTGACATTTGCTAACTAAAAACCAAACAAAAAACAACAAAGAAAGTTGATAAACCCAAGCATGCATGACATCCCCCTCCCCAAAAAGCCCAACTAAGAATGCAAGAAGGCATGTGGGGGATGTAGCTAGCTTTTGTAGATACAGATAAGTGACGAAATCACAAGTTGAGGTTTCTAAGTGGAAGATTTAAACTAAACTATGTCATTTACTTGTTGACAGGTGGAACTGCACATCTGTTGAGCTTATCAAACAAACTAATGTTCAGTCCAGAAACATTCCATAAGATGGTTAAAAATGGCATTAATTAAAAGCATTGTTATGAAGACTTACTGGTGAGGGAATGTATGAAAGAGTAGGGGGTTCTTAAAGAGGCAGAGTCCTAATTTCAAGGTGTAATATTACAAAGTCGAATTTCTTTTAAGTCTAATTTGATGTGTACAGCATTTTTCTAACAAATAAAGGTAAAATAGTTGCGTATTTGTGCTATGAAATGGCACCATGTTCCTGGAAAGCTAAATAATTCCACCCTTTTAAAGGCTAGAGTAAAACGTTTAAGCTATCCTCGATTATGGGTGCCTGTTTACGCTGGAGAATAAAGGATGGTGGAGCAAAAGCCCCATGAGCCAGACACTGAGAAACCCTGAAAAATAAAGGGAAAAGGCAATAAGAAATGTGTTCTTCAATGTGGACTGCAGCCATTACAACTTAGTTTTACCAATAACACACAACTTAACTTTACCTTGTTACCATATCCTATTTCATCCTGTGGATGAAGTACAGTTATGTCTGACCTGATGATTACCACAGTGACATTGCAAAGTTCAAATTGGCAAGTTTTCTCTTTCCCAATCAAATCAACTGGGTCACACATATTGACCCAGTATTTAGTTAAAACTGCCCAGCTACTATCCCATCATTTGAAGTAATGTTTAAAGCATTGTCTAGTATCTTGTTATATTCCTTGGATTTATATATTGTGAAATTCAGTGGGTTTAAATTTTTGCACGTTTTTTAAGTCTAATATTTGTCAGTGTCTTTTTCACAATGGCTGATTATCAATTAAGGATTTTCCATGACAATATAAATCAATATCTCATTGTGGCTGTTGTGAGAAAAAGAGGATTAGTCTGCTATATTCAGTTAGACTCAATATATTTAATAATCTTTTTTGTGTACTATAAAGGGACCACTTTCATTTTCATTTACAAGGCACCCAGTTTATTCTAGTGGTTTGAAATGCAAATCTTAATTCCCAATAAATACCTCATAATTTCAGAACAATAATTAAGTTAAATCAACAATAGACTTTAATGTGCAAATCAATAAATACCACTATTCATGGTTTTGGAGATAAAGCAATCTCTACCAGTAAACACAAGCAATAATTGGGATGATTTTCTGGAAGCTATTGTGTCACAACTTAATGATATTATGTTTTGTGAATCATTTTCAGTTCAAAGCACATCCAGTCTGTGGTGTAGGTTTGTGGTCCACTTACACAAAGAGATGCAGGGAGGCCCTGTGATGTGGAAATGTTTCCTGGAAGCTGATGCTTCACTGGGCCGGAAGTGTCTGCGCAAAGCAGCAAGAAAGTTATGATTTATCTTCAGCTAAAAAGAGATTTGACTTCACAATGACAATCAGGGACTAACTATGAATTGATGTTGCTGTGCAGGTTTTCATTTTTTTCTGCTACCTAGAAAATTCTTTATAAGTAAGTGTTGGGAGGAGATGAAGAATTTTTTTCAAACATAATTTTTCCAGATGTTCTTTCGTGACATGACCCCAGCCTGCAGAGAAGTGATATCATCCCATATTTTACTTGGGAACATTTATTTGGCCTGGAAAAGGTAGTTTTTCAACAAATGCAAAATGGAGGGGGCACATAGGGGATAAATGTTTCCAGGAAAATTAATAACAGTAACAGTTTTTATTATTTGAATTGCAAAATATCCTTAACATGGGAAGGAGTTCTATTTGTACTCATAAGTCTAAGTTTCCATTTGGAAATATGTCAAGGATTGCCCCTGAATTCAAGATTCTGAATGGAGAAGTTGGACGTCGAGGGCTCAGTTGCGTATAGCCACACATGTAAAATGGAGTGAAGGTTATAGGTATAATCTGTTTATTTGCCTCTTTGATAAAGTTCACCTGTTTCACCAGATTCTATAAAAAACTTCCATAAACTAGAATGTTTATTTCTAACATAAAATGAGACAAGCAGGGTTAAAAAGACAACAGAATTATGTAAATAAATATTAATTTTGAGCTTTGGCTATTTGCATGTCTCCACTTGTATTTTGATTATTTATCTTTTGTGCTAAGTTTGAACTCTTAAAGGTTTGAATCCTTCTTTGCCATTTTCTTTATCTTTAGCTCTATCAACTGATTCACAGTTAAATTCAAATTCAGATTGTGACTGTACTGCTTCATACAACTGATATTACTTTCAGTCAAAAGAAACATGTTTGTGAAATGTTTCTAATGAAAGAAATACATTACTAGCTTGCATTATCAGTGGTAGTTGGCACCAAAACAGTTAGTAAAACCCACTGGTTTTTCTGGTTTGCACTTAGAATTTGGGTCTGGTTTCAATCCCAGTTTCAAGCTCCAACTAACCAAATCCACCCAACAATTTTTTTCTAAAGAAAATGGAGATTGTCTCATTTTGATGTTGACATCTCAAAATGCTAACCATGTTTATGATTTTTCTTTGCATTACAGATACCAAACTCGGTTTAGACCCATGTACAAGATTGCCTTCAAAACAGTTACTCAGTTAGAGTGGAAATGCTGTCCTGAGTACAGAGGTCCCAACTGTAAGGATTTAAAGCCACCCAGAGATCGGCCAACAGTGCAGGGAGCATCTTACCTCCAACCAAATCCTGGATACTCACCCAGACACACACAGAGTAAGAAATTCATTTTCTGTTCCACCTTGAAAAAGAAAACTCAAGAAATATGTTTATTTGTTGATATTTTTATAGAGAACATAGGCAAATAAGCACTTTTTGATTGATATTTTTATTACATGTTGGATGATTATAGGGACTGAGAGGAGGGAGACTCCACATTATGAGACTCAACATGGCGTCACCGATAAGGTGCGTTTTCTCGAACGTGAAGTTCAGCGTCTGTCCCAGACGGTCTTGGATCTTCAATCCACTCTAACAGGATTAGCCACCAACCTCCGCACAGACCTTCAGGACGACACAAAAAAGATGCTGGAGACACTCCTGAGCAACATGCGTCCTCCAGAAACTAGCAACAATGCAGATGAAACTCCAGTGGTGATAGACGGGCATCAGGCAACTAGGGGAGGGATCGGTGGAGAGAAAACCCTTGAGAAAATTGAAGCTCGCTTGGATGATATTGACAATGCTCTGCGAAACAAGGAGGAAGCTTTGGAAGATCTAAGGGGAATCACATTAAGTCATGAGGGGCAGATACGTGTCTTAATGGATGCCTCTCAGTCTCAGACTCCAGCCATTGCTGATTTTGAAGGCATACAAACCTATGTTGATGGAAAAATTGAAAATCTGAAGAAGGAGCTGGACGAGAATGTGGAGGAACAAATGGTCAAGTCACAGAACCTTTGTGATGACAAGATCTCGGCGGTGCAAAAGACTTGTGAAGATGGCCACGACCAAGTTGGTGTGAAGTTGAGCAAGCTTCTGGAGAGCAAAGAGGCCGACCTGAGAAAAGAGATCCGAACAATACGTTTGAACATGGCTGCCTCAGATGGACCTGTGCAGACTTCAAGACAGACAGAACCATCTGAACAGAAGGACTACAGCGACCATAAAGACATTTGGCGCGAAATTGATCGCATAGCAGAGGCTCATCGAATCCTTAACGTCCGTTTTGACAACGAACTAGGTCACTTATCTTCCCTTCAGGAAATTGGTGATTTAGGTGTACTAATTCAAGAACTGGAAGCACGTGTGAATATTACTGAACAAAATGCAGAAACTCATTGTTTCTACATTGAAGATAAGCTAACACGGATAATTGCAGATGAAGTGGAAGCACTCCGGCAATTGTTGGATCGGCGCCTGATCACAGCTGAGGACCAGTTCACAAACATCCTGGTGGAAATTAGCAACAACTCCTTCCCAAGAGTGTCTGGCGACTCGACTAGTGCCCTCGAGACAGAGGTCAACAATAACAAACTCCTTCTGAAGGGGTTGAATCAGAAAGTAAAGGCTGTTGAAGACTTGTGCTCTGCTGGATGTTCAGGCTCTAAAGTTACAACTGATCAAGGTAGAATTGCATCCATGCCCGGTCGTGTAGAAAACATTGTGACGGACCTGAATCGTTACAGAAATGACTTGGATGTTCTTCACACAGATGTAAATTCTAACACAGAGAAGCTGAAACAACTGGAGAATCTTTTTAAAAGTCAGCCAGTTGGAAATGACAGACAAGTAAAGACCATAGATGATTTCCAAAAGGGACTGATAAATCTCCAGGATAATGTTCTTGCTTTGGCTGGGGCAGTTACTGGGTTAACTGACTCCATGAGTAAATCCAAGCAGGATATCCAACATATAAGCTCAACGTGCTGCAATGCAGAAGTAACAGGCCGTGGAATGCCATTACAGCCCAACATAGCTTCTGTTGATGGCACCAGCCGCCAGATACAAGAGCTGAAGAACAGACTTGATACTCTTAACACACAGGTATCTTCTGAACTGAACAACTGTAAGCAAAATACTGATGGGATCTCAGCCATAGGTGGACGTGTGAGCCGGCTCGAAAACATTTGTGGAAGGTTGGATGGAGTTTCTGTTAACATCAGAGAATTGAAAAATGGACTGGAGCAACATGTTGGAGGCCTGCAGAATTGTGTCCAAAGGATGAACGTAACTTGTGGAAATCACGGAGCAGAAATCACCTCGCTGTCGAATTCCTTGCGGAAACTCCAGGCACAGATGTCCATGATAACTAAGCATGTTTTGAAGGATGTTGCTGCTAAAGAGCCAGGTAAGAAGTCTTTTTGATAGCATCACTGGTACTATTTAGGAATTCAGACAAAAAAGTTCAATATATAAATTTTAGTGCCAATCAAAACTTTGTGAAAGTTTAGTAAGGTGGTATGATTTATTGATACTATGTCAATTATGTATAGTTGGTTGATTGATTGGTATATATTTTGAAACACTGTTAAATGTAAATGTAGTGGCTCTGACCTTAACCTTGTTGGACGTTTATGAGCAATGCTTTAAAGCAATGTTTTTTAATCTTGGTTCCCAAGGCACACTGCCATGCATGTTTTGGGCACTTCCCTGCTTCAACACACGTGGTTTCAATTGATGGCTGATTAACAGGCTTTCGCTGAGTTGCAGTCATCTGAATGGGGTGTGTGGAAGCAGCGAAACATCTAAAACACACAGATCAGTGTGCCTTGAGGACCATGGTTGAAAAACTCTGCTTTAAAGGTTTGTCCCTGCAAAACATACCAACTACTTTAAATAAGCTCTGCCAGTTCTGATAAGAACAGTGGACAAATATGTAGTCAAAACCAGGCCGGGTGGTTTCTCTGTAACTTCCCAAGCAACATTTATCCAAGTATTAGTGGAGATATGTGTAAATATTTGACTCTATATAATTTGGACTCTTTGTAGTTTTGAGAAATTCCACAATGAATTCAAACTTTGAACTCTTAAATAAACAAAAGTTGTTGTTTTTTTCAGATAAGTTTTTTTGAAAAGCACATTGTTAATTCGGGAGACAGATTTTCATTATTGTTATTGTACTCACAGCAAGAAAGAAGATTTAACTTGTTGTCACAATAGAGCTATGCAAGCTATGAATAGACAACAAGATGCCTCCTGGATATAAAGAGGGACATTTTATGCAAAATGCATACCACAGCTTTAACAATATAATAATTTAGGAACTAAATGACAGTTATATTTGTGTGAAATGGCCTTACTAAAATAGTTAAAATGATGAAAACCTATGTATTTATCTACTTTTGGCAGAAAGAAATATTATGTTGTGCCTCATTAGCCAGTTGATATGATATGATATGATGACAGTAATTGGCTTGAGATTATGGCCCATTTTTGTCTCTAGAAGAAACATTAACAGTCAAGTGCACAGTAAACAACCCCATTAGTGCAGTCAAGCCAGAAATGAATCGAATAAAATTAACAGTTTTATCTAGAATAGCAGCCTTTTTCAGCTTCCTCTTTTACTCCCAGCATTTAGATTTATTAAGTGTGATTAACATCTGTGTAAGCACAAATCTTTCCTCAAGATAATCCTCCATGTAATGCATTCTGCTTTGCTTGGTTTAAATGCAGCACTGGAGAAGGAAATGATCAGATCTCGTGAATGGCTGCAGGGTATTTCCCATAGTGGGAGGGCGTGAGTTCATTGGGCCTCCTGTGTTCGCCTTGACTGTGTCATTCAATATGTCCTGAAAGCATAAAGGAGAGGCCAGACTTCCTGCGACTTATGTTGGGTTGAATTCATTTGTTTTATTATAGGAAAAGAGGTAGATGAATAGTAGAATGTAGTTTTCACTACTATTGATTTTTCCCCTCCTGCTACAGTTTAAGTGCACAAACAGACTGCTCTATCCTCTCTATCTTTTCACTGGCAGGGTTTCTTTTTTTTCACCATGATGAAGCTTTTTTTTTTCTACTCATACCACAGTACTTTGGACCTTAACCTCAGTTCCGATTCTTCCACTATATACAAACACACATTAAACCTCCCTTCCTGCTCTTTTTCTCCTAACACATTCCCACATACCAACCTCCAGAGATTCTCGTAGGGTGATCTCAGTCTGATGCGTGGAATCTGGTCCTCATTAAGAGCCCTGACTCACTCAATGCTGAAGTCAGTCTTAAGAGAATGAGGAGAAGCAGGGCTCCACGCCCAGGACCAGATGCTTGAACTACCCTGAGATGTGATGTCACAACTGGGGCCCCTATCATCGGTGCCTCCCTTTATTACACCGTCGGTTGAAACAATAACTTGATGGTGAGCAGAGGAAAAGAAGTGTGGCAGATGGATGAGTGTTTGCAGTGTAAAGGTTTATATGAGGTTTGTATTCCTTTCTAGTTTTTTTGCCAGCTACAGATGGCTTTTAAAACTGATTTGATTTCATAACCTCTGCAGCTTTCTGAGATATTTGATCCAAACTCCACACTTCATCTGATTAGCTGTGAGAGGTCAAATAAGATCAGCTACTTCTAGGTCATATTCTTAAGTAACATTGGCAAACACATTCACACAGCTAGAACCTTTTTCTCAGTTTCTCTTTAATGAATAACCCCCCAAAAATATTTTAGTAGTTCATAGTATTAAGATGAAAGTAAAATGGTACATCTTTTTTTTCTAAAATGGAAAAAGTAAAAGTCTAATAAGTGTGGTGGGCATTTGTATTCAGATTCCTTTCCTATGATATTCTCAAATAAATCCAATTGCCTTATTAGTGAAGGGCTTTTATAGGTTTCTTAGAGAACATCATTGAACAGACTGCCTTAGAGACTAAGGATCACATCACACATTAAAATAATTTGGAGATTTTTTCCCTTCTTGTGCTCAGTGTGACTGGCTAAAATTATGCGTATAGTTGAATGTTTGCATTTGACACAACATAAGCTCTTACACCGCAGTAGTAGACCATCTTAAATTAGCCAAATGATTGGCAAACAGAGGCTCTGCTCTGTCTAAATGTAGCAAACCTCTGACCTCTGGAGCTCTAAGATAAATTAACAGCAACTTTCTGTCAACTTGTTGCCTGGTAACTGGTTATGGCCAAGAAACATTTCAGCACACAACTGTGTGTAATATGCTGAAATGACACAGATAAGATATTTTTACCCAATCTTAAACCCTTTCACTATTTTTGAATTATTTCAGTGTAAAGAAGCTGACCACAAATTTCTTTTTCTATTTATGACATAAAAGCCAAACTGTAGAAGCATTTATTTTGTATTATATATGCAGCATGACTGGTTACATGTCAAAGCACTGCCATTAAAATAAAAAGTAAACGAGTCAGCTCACCATATAAAATATATATTTTAACAAACATAGTAACAGGTGACTATATCCAAAAAAGGAACAGTAGGTGTCAGATGATACCTACATTTTCAAAGCTTCTTAAAAATGATATAAACTGTGTCCTGCATCTCAAACAGACATCAAAAAGCAACTGATTTTATGTTGATGTCAGAACTTTGTCACAAATTATGTTCTCATTGATAGTGACAAAATGATGACACTTTCTACTTTGGCAGGTCTGTTTTCTGTTACTTCAGCTGGTGTTATTTATATATTCCCAATTTGAATGTGGTGAGTTATCCTTGTCCCAATACCAGTAAATCCTCATTGTGTTACTTCCATCTGTAGCAGATATTTTCCAACCTTTTGGGTTTCATCCTTTCAAGTTTATGGTGATTTCTTGGCTCCCACGAAGTGACACAACAAAAATATAGTGGAAAGTTTATGCCAGGAAGAGGGTGTGTTTTGTTTTTTTGGTCTCTTATTCACACTCTGATTTTTGTAAAGGAGAGAACCAGTCACAGTTACAAAAATGTAAAAAAAAAAAAAAAAAAAGCCTCTATTATTTATTAGCAAACAACCCACTCTGCCTGCATCTGGACTGCAGGAGACCCGCCCTGGTGTTACACCCAGCGATCCTTTCCATAGCATCAACAGTGCTGTTTTAACAACCCATAAATGGAGTCTTGTAATATCTCTGATTGTGGCATAGTCCAGTATAAAGATTTTTACCCTTTAATCCTCATGACATGAATTCACTTAATACCACAAAACAAACTAAGTGACTTATCTCTACCACTAACACCTGCATGTGCATATTCAACACACACCAAAGTCATTTGGAAACACAGCTTTCAAGATGTAAAGCATATAACTCTAAGCTTTCTACCAGCGCACATAGTCAACTAATTTGCCAACTAATATTGACTTAATTTATTTCCAGTCTCATTTTTTAAAAAGTAGAACAACATATATTATATAATGCACAATAAATAAACTTTAACAGGTGATCAATCTATATTTCTTCTTTAGTTAGTAAGACAGTGCTGTTCAAAACATCTAAAATCAGCATCTTACATTTGGTCAACAGTTGCAATAACTGGCTGCATTTATACTGGTATTGTTCTTTGGGCAGCATCCTGAACTTTGAAAAAGTGAAAAATATTTTCACCTCCTGAACTTGTTTACCATGCCTTGGGCAATTCTGGAGTATCAGGCCATAACATATTAGCTATTGATACCAAATTTCTGGCACTATTTCTTAACATACCTTCTTTTCCTAACAAGAAAATAAAACCTACACAAGTCTTTTGAGTATAATTATCTGTTTCTTGTTCGAAAAACAGTGCAATGCAATGTGTGGTTCAAACCTTAGTGGTTTCCTCAAGCTTGGAAAGGACAAAGTTTGAACAGAGATAAAATATCCGCAAAATCTCCCAGCTCTCAGGGTGTGGTGTTGGTTTCCTCTCAGTACTTGAGCTCATATTCTCCACGCGGTCATATGAAGACCTCGCGGAGGCTAGAACAGTTGTAGCGTTGTAATGCATAACTAAAAGATTAACGAGAATAGCCTTGTTCCGTCACAGTGTGACTGCTGGATGGAATTCTGTGACTTAGGTTGCAAAATGTTGGCACTGCTGCAGCTGCAGCTGTTTAATTCTGCCCTGACAACTTTAGTCTTTTAGTGTTTTCCTCTTCCTTGAGGTTTACCAAAAGGGGCTCTTTCTGTATTTACAGTGCTTTGCAAAAGTGTCCATATCCTTTAAATGATAACAGCATATTGTTACTTTAGAACCACTAAAATTAAGAAAATTGAGATTTTGGGAAATTGGAAGATTGGCACTTGGGATTTTATGTGATAGGCTTACTCACAGTAGTCTATTTTTTAATTGTGAACTGAAATAAAAATTACAAATAATTTATTTTTAAGAAATCAAAAAAAATCATAGTGTGATCATCTGTTTCACCCAATAATGTGACCTCTTTTTGTTCCAATTACAGCTGATGTTGTTTTTCTCATTATTGTACAAATAGAGAATCTTTAGTCATTCTTTGTAAAATAACACAATCTCATTTATATTAAATCAAGTGCATTTGTGAACATTATATCAAAACACATATGCACTGCATTTTGTTTAGAGATGTTAGAGTAAATGGTTAAAATCGTTTTCCATCCATTGAACAAATAGCTTCTTGATGCTGATGTATCACACAAAATAAAAGGTTTTTTGGTAGAATCATATTTTTGCAAGGCACAGTAAATACTTAAACATTGAAGGGCTTGTTAAATAATCCAAGACATTTCACTGTGCAATCTGTTAAAGTATGTTTTATGCATTTTAGTCAGTTTCTCTAGTTTCACAAAGTGACGAATCAACCTTTTTGTACTTGGTTGGTCCTCAATCAGCTTTTTTTTTAAAAGCACTTATCTCTTTCTTTGGGTCTCCCTTCACTGTCTCACTACAGTCCCTGTCTGAACTCTTTTTCTTTTCAATTTGTCCTTCCAGCATTGCTAGAGGACTTCTCTTTCTCTTCTCCCTCCACTTTGTGCTGTAAGAGTATATTGACATAGGAGGCCATCAGTAACCCCTAAAAGAAAAGCAGAGATAAAATAAAGGCTTTGATTCATGGATCAATGCTTAGCAATTGATCACTCTTTCGTTTTATTGGACAAACAGGCCATAAGATTATGTGTCTGCTGTGATGAGGAAGTACAAGAAGTGCAAGACATAAAAGGCTCTTTGAAGTCAAAGGGTGTCTGTTGGGAAAGAATGGAAAATTGTATTTGACAACCCCCTGTGACACACACACGCACATATACACGCCTGTCCTGTATATATTTAGGCACTACCAGAATTTTGAGGAGCTCTTTGACAGCAAGTGTTTCCCTGGTGAGGCATCTGAAGCTGTGAGGTGAGGTGTTTCCATTTCTGACCCAGGAGCCCATCTGGAAGTCTTCAGAGGAGAAACGCACACACCATAGGAGACAGTACACAATTAAAGCTTGTCGTCATTAGTGACATTGCTGGAAAACAAGGGGTGGAGGATGAAATTACGTCCATGTGCACAGCGAGAAATTAGAATAAGAAATAGAAACACGCATTCCGGACTGAGAGTGATGCCTCATTGTATTTCTGTAAGCACCACGCCCTGCTCTATGGCCAGACCCTTGAGACTGTTTTCCATTGCGTGATCAGTCTATCTAATGCAATATAGTCCTTGTTGCTTTTACACACTGCTGCACGCTCACAAGCTGCCACCTAATTCTGAGGAGGCGCAAGTGATGAAACCATCCATCTCCCCCCTGCCCTGTTTCGCCCCTGAATGTTAACATCTGGTTCTCTGGATGCTTTTCTATGTATTTGAGACTGTTGAGCCTCTCTCTCTGTGAGTTTTTTTCTCTCTTTTTTTTTCTAACTCTGCGGTTGCCCCCTCAGCGAGAAAAAAAACAGACCGAGAGCTCATGGGAAATATGCACTCTGGCAGTCGGTATTCTGAAGGAGGCACGGGTAGGAAATGAGGAAGAGGTTTCTGATTATCTCAGAGCAACATGATTGCTGAGCTTAATTTATTTCTGATTATACATGTGGCTTCTGAGTAGTTTGTGGAAACATTTGAGGGAAGAGGGGAGAATTTATTGGTGGTTGATGATTTTTCATTTGGTAATAAAAGAGAAACCTGGCAGGCTGCAATATAACATAGATTTAGATACTCTACGATTGATTTCTGGCTGAATTTACAACAAAATTACCTGTTACTGTTTGATTTATTTGAACATGTCTGAGAACGGAAGGAAAAAATCTGCAGAATTTGATACAAATATTTATTTAGTGAGATGGTCCTTTACCCATAAGGGTCAGAAATGACAAATATCTAAAATACTATGAAAAAGATTTCATTATCTATAGCCTCAATTTAAATCTATAACAACTTAAGTGAAAAGTCTGATGTACATGTGAATCCAGCCCCCTTGACTCAGCATTTAGTATCACATTTTACTGCAGTTGAAGCTACAAGTGCATAACTGACAGCTCTCATGAGCTTTAAGCAGTTCCTCCAAAGCGACCACTGGCTGCATCTTTGATTAATGATCTTGTGGCCAAAAAGTCAATTTAGCTGGATGGCTTTGTCTTCATAATTTTTAATGTTGAATGCAAATTTTTTCCCTGGTCCTCATGATGTTCTTTCCTCATTAATATTCTAACATTTTAAGCTCCCACGAACTTCTGAAGAAAAATTATTCCTAGTAAACTTTCTTTTGGAACATCAAAGAAAAGTGTGCTAAACATGAATGCAGAGCACACTTTTTAAAATTTTAATTCTAAAAGCTATTCAAATTTGAAGACCACATAAATTTACTTCCCGTTCACAATCATACACTGCTTTGTGTTGTTCTATCTAAAAAAAATTATATTAAACACACAATTTTGTGGTTGCAAATATAAAAAAATAGCTATTTTGTCTGCTTTTTTACTAAATTTATTTGAGCTTGACTGCAGTGAATGATCAACTACAGTAAAACTGAGCAGGAGAAGTTTCTAAAGCCGCAAACAGCACATTTGGATCTGTTTGCACAGAACACGTTCCAGACAAAGCAAAAACACACTCTGTGAAATTCAAAACTGATTTAAGACTAATCTCAAGCCAGATGGTAGGTTACACAGAACCACCTGGGAACTATTTGGAGAAGGCCCTCTGTGTTCGGCAAATACAGTGTATCATTGCAAGGTTTCATTGATTTAGAGCGTGAATGGTGGAGACTGTTTCTAAATTTAAAATTCTTCCCCCAGACCAAGTGGTGAAAAAGCTTTCATCTTTAACGATGATTATGCAAAAACATGTTTTTATTTCCGGTATAAGGCATTCATTAAGAACGTCACAGTCTCTAAAGGCAGCTGTTGTTGACTGTTGTCACTCATAAATCCCACTAACTGTTATAAAACAGCTTTCCACAGTGTGTGGCTCCATAACTTTTGTCATTATATATATATATATATATATATATATATATATATATATATATATATATATATATATATATATATATATATATATATATATATATATATATATATATATATATATATGTGTTGATCTATCTATTATCTATTATATTTATAATATATATATAATATATAATATAATATAATATATATATATATATATTTAAATATATATATTATTTTTTTTTTTTTTTTTTTTTAACAAATCCTATATAAATATTTGTTCAAATCATTGATTTAATGTCTGTTAAATTATACAGCCTGAGGTAACATTACTAATCAACAAGTAGTAGTTAAATTTTTCTCAACATTTTGATTAACAAAATGTTTACCATATCGCTTTGGTAACAGTGCCAAGGATTGTAATATAAGTCATTTTATAAAATATAATAATTGTATAATTTGTATATTTTTTCTCATTCATTACATGGAGTAAGTATTTGCATTTGTCTAAAATCATTGCAAGGTGACAGTATGCTACTGCAATGAAAGATTAACTTATTTTATTGCTGTTTATATATGTTTATCATGGGTGTAAATAAATGTGCAAGCAGATACTTTGGATGCAGCAGGTTTTAGGAGTTGGTGTTAGCTGTGAACATCTTGAGCTTCTTAAAATGTTGCTTGAACCAGAGCGGTGGGGCACGCTGACCTGCTGGAAAGCACAGATTGAGACAATTTGCACGAATAATTTGACAGGAGGGTACAAAGAAGAACACCTAATTCTTTAGGGATTTCTTTCTGTTACTGGCAGCCTTAAAGAGGTCACATTATACTTTTTGCGGATTTAAACTTAAGTTTAATCAACTTTTGTGGTGCATGTCAAGATTTTTTTTTAATTATTTTTCAAAGAAGCTTGGGCCAACGTTTATCTGGAGAGATGTAAAAGGCTCATTCCCACTAATGGCAACTTCCTCATGGCAGCTGCTACTGGCAAGGGTGACACAAGTAGTTATTATAGGCAAATTACATTTTCATTTCAGGCTACATTAGTTGGAGATCGTCTTTCCTAGTAAATTAATTTATCCTTTAAAGTGCTTGGGTTTTTTGTGTGTGTGTTTGTGTTTTGTGAGGTTATCACTGTCTGATGCTGAAAAAATCGTTGATGGTCTAAAAGTTTAAGCAGACATTTGACAGAAGTACTGAAGTACATGCTCTTTTAGCCATAAGATTTGCTAGTTTTTCTTTGTCTTGTTATCAACACGAATGAGGTGCTTGCATAAGCTGACTATCAGATGGTGTCTGTGTGTCAGCAGACTGCTGATTACCAGAATCATGTGGTTTGATGCAGAAAGTGGCCTTTGTGACTCCAGCTACGCAATCATATTTTCTCCAATTGTTATATTCCATGTAAAAAAAAGCAGCGGAGTTTGGCCGATGTGTGATATTTCAATATTTTTAGCTCACTGAATGCCATTACTTTATCTATTCTCAATATAATCAACATCACTCCTTTGTTCTCTGCAAAAGCACCAAACAGAATAATTTATTGTAACTGCATTGAGAGAGAAAGTATCTCTGACCTCTAGCTGTTAGAAACAGCTGAATCAATCAGTAAAGAGATATTGAGAACTTTTGTCCTCAGGACCCTCACTGCTTGCTTTCACTTCAGACACTTTTGTGATGTCCTTCTACTCCTTCAGGAGATCTAGGAGGCAGTGATGTTGTCTCCTTCACATGAATCTCCTTGCTTAGAACATTTTTTAGTGCCTGCTTTCATGAAGGGTAATCTGACTGAGGGGTGCAGTGATAGGTAAAACTCAGTATTTTTATTTGAAGATTCACAGGACAGGAGACATATTCAGGGAGATTCTAAAGGATTCTTAATTTGTACCTCTGCCTTTGAACTAGTTTGTAGGGAAATGCTTTCTGTTCTGTGTGCAAGTGAACTTTACATTTTCTGCTCTTTTGTTCCCCAAGGAATGACTCTGAGACCAGATCGCCCCTCCTCTTTGCCTGATCCATCTCAGGGCAGAGCCCGAATCAAACAAATCCACATCCCCGTTGTGATTCCTCCACCGTCCTCGGGGTCCAACCAGCCTGCACAGGGCAACAAACACGCAATCAGGGTCAGTAAACCAAACCAGCCATTGAATCCCCAGCATCCCCGCTTGCCTCTGGTTCCTGTAAGGCCTGTAGTGGAAACGGGAGAGGCCGGACCTCCGGGATACATCCGGCGACTCAATGTGCGCAGAGGAGCCGAGGACTCATTGAGCAAACCTGTCCAAGGGTTTGCTGGAGCGCCAGGTGAGCTGTGCTGGGGTTAAAGTTAGGCTTATTGTGACAATACTATTTTGTTTATTTTTTTTTTATGATTACCTGACCATCTCAGGCTAAAGCGTAGATGGTTTGAACACAATCTATCAGTGCCACAATTCAGTCAATAAATATCAGGTGAATTGTTAGGAATATATTTTGCACAACCCAAATGTTTTGAGTCACATTAAGCAATCAGCACACTGAGGTGAATGAATCTGTGTTTGTGCAGACAGAGGGTCTGCATTAAGTCA
The DNA here is from genome assembly GCF_027474105.1 of Poeciliopsis prolifica. NCBI lineage: Eukaryota > Metazoa > Chordata > Actinopteri > Cyprinodontiformes > Poeciliidae > Poeciliopsis > Poeciliopsis prolifica. Next base: position 16,692,891 of record NW_026562383.1, on the reverse strand, counting down.
CATGTGGCAGCATGCACACCTCTTTGACAACAGACACATCTTGGTCATGTGTCTGTGCATTTAGCAGCTTGCAAATCAAAACATCAGGTTTGAGCTCTCCAAAAATTATGCCTGAGAGTTTTCTTCACAACATTTTGCAACCAATCACTTCATAATCCTGCAATAATTAGAAGTTAAAATTTTTCTTTTTAGGTCAGAATCATCAATTTGTAATCACAAAGTTGCAACTAACCTCATACGCCTTACCAACCACCAAACTCACCCGAATTAAATAAGATGCTAAATGTACACTTCTGGAGTCACTGATTAGTGGACAATCTGTTTTACTTTCTGGATTGTTTTAAACACATGAAGTACCACCAGTAAGCTGTATTTTCACACGTCAGTAAAAATCAAAATATTGGCATAAACATATTACATTCTTCTAAATAAAGCATCATCACACCATTTCACTATTTGTCAAGTATTGTTACTTTTTGTTTGACTTCATAAAGAGTGGCGACTAAACTTGAATGTTCTGTTTGATCTTCTTTATTAGTAGATCTGGTAATATGAATGCTTGTATTACACATAGGGTAAATAAGGTACGTAAAAGAACAGGCAAGTTTTCTTAGATTGTAGTTTTTTAAGCTTTAAGTAGAAAAAAGGTGCATAGGAAAAAAAAAATCTAAATCTAGCATAAGTGTACATGATTAAAAACCTACCAAAGAATAAGTAAAAGCCTCTGTTTTAAATGTGAATTTAATCTTCTACTCCACCCACAGTGCAGTTACATTGGATCTGTTTATTTCTTCTGAGCCTGACATGCATTACACATAACAAGGCTTTGACTGTATAAATTTGCATTAGATCTTCTGTCATCCCCATTAATTTTTCTTACAGCTTGCCCAGGGCATGTCAGTGCAGGCCAAATCCAATAAAGTAGCAGACAACAAAAGGAAACAGACTTAGTTCTGGAGTTAATTAAATGCATTTCATGGACGAAGTTTTAATAACAAAAGAAAAAAGAAAAAAACAAGACAAAGGCTTTGTTCTCACCTTTATCTTGCTTGGCAGTTGTAATCGTACCTTATCGTGAGGGAGATCAAGTCATGTGCTGCCAGTGAGCTTCGAAATCTTAACTCAGTTGACAAAACTTACTTTCCAAAATGACATTTCTTGTGTTTTTCTTGTAGTTTTATGTTTATTTGGGGGTAGGGACTGTTCTTCTAGATTCCACAGAGTTAATCTTCATTATAGTTAAAATAATAAAATATCCTTATTAATTTTGTAGATAAAACTCACCACGATTAGAAACTCTGCAAACTTAAGAATTTTATTTTTAGACATTACATATATGTTTTAATTTCAATTAATTTCCTAACTTCATCCCACAAGTTAGAAAACATGGGAAACGGCTAAAAATTGAGTTTCAACAGACTGAGAATCCAAATGTAGAGATTAGAATATTTGACATGTTTCCATACCTCTTTAACGTTTTCACATTTTGTTACATACAGCCATACATTTTACTGGTTTTTATTGGGAACTGACATGTGTGAAAGGAAGAAAGGACTGAGTTTCAACATTTTCTTCAAATAAAACTGAAATGTGCAGCATGCATTTGTATATCCGGACATTGAAGCACTGCTGGAATTCTGCTGGAATTACAGCTGCAAATTGTTTGCGGTATGCAGTTTTAGTCATTTATCTTTGCATATAGCTCAAGTTCAGTCAGACTGAATGTACATCGTCTCTGAACGTAAAGTTTAAAGATTGTTGTTTGTCAATCTAACTCTTGTATAGAGTTAGATTGTATCTACCATTTCACTGTTGCTCTGGTTCAATTTCCAACTGGAAGCTGAAACTTTAGTTCTGTGTAAGTACTTTCCAGATTCTAAAATGTTTTTTTGTTTTGTTTTTTTTCTGGTTTGCCCTGTGTCTAGTAGTCAATCTTCAGCATAGTGCCATTGTAATATGAACTTTTGCAATTTTCCATTTTTCTGCGGATGGAAGTATATTGTCGCCACTACCCAACTCCATAGTGAGGACAGTGCATTCAGGATCATGTGCAGTGGTAGTTTGTCGTCACAGTTTCTGCATTACACTGAGACTCATTTTTTATTTTATTTGAATTACTTTGAATTGGTTTATGATGCAAAACCCAAATAAAATAGCAAAGAAGTCAATAATTGTAAAGTGACAAAATAGGAACCAAGTATGGATATTTTGCAAGTGTTGTGAATGTTGTTTTACTTTTTCTACCATCTCTGGTATGATATTTAGACATAAAACCAAACTACTTCTGGCAGACGTACCCCAACTCATCTCTGTCTTCAGTTGATGATAAAACATAATGTGTTTGTCATCTGTCTCTTCCAGGCTATCCTCCTCTGCAGTCTACGCCTCCCAAACCTAAGCCAACCAGCCAAGGAGGTACGGTAGCTGTTACAGTGCATGCATCTGCAGCTTTTCTTTTACATCAGAGCAAAAAAAAAAAAAAAGCTGGAACAAAGCTGTGAATAATTTGTAGCCTGGAAGTGCGAGGGAGTGGGAACTGGATGTGTTTTTCTCAAGAAGTTGTGGGCAGATTGTGAAGGATTTTAAGTTGTCTGCAGGCGCCCGGTACAAGCTGGCTCTGATAACTGATTTTATTTAAATTATTATTGCAGATCATTCTCAGCTTGCTCAGCTTCACATTGATGTTGAAGAGAGAAGAAATATAAATAAAATATTAATCAAAATAAAGATTCCCGTTTTCAAGTTTTTAGCATGTAAGAATATTTTGACCACAATGTTTTGCTTTGTAGCTGCAGTAACAGCAAAAGCGCCTTTGAGCCTGTTAAATCCACATATATCCGAATCGCCAGGTAATCTTTCCTCAAAATACCTTTCTATTTAAAAAAAATGTTGCATTTGTTTTCAGAGTTTAAAATCGATCCCAGATATTGGGACTCGTTATAAGTTTATGATCAGGTTTATGCAGCAATATGTAAGCCTGTGTCACTCTTCCTGATCTAGACTCAGTGAACAGCAGCATCTCTGCAGACCAGTTCTCCTTCTCTGCCGGTCTCACACAGAGCCCAACCTTCTTTGGAAATGTTGCCATCATTCGCTTTAACAAGGTGCTAGTCAACGATGGAGGACACTACAACCCCCAAACAGGTACAAACCCATGTTCACTTTCACCACGGAAATTTTTGGTTGTTCATGAATCAAACATTAAATTCTTGTAAAAATGTCAGAAAGAAAAACTATCACCACATCTTGAATGTCTTGGAAAAGTCTTGATGCCCCTTGAATGTTTTCTAACTCATGTTGCAACTTCAAATATTTTTTTATTTAACAGTATCAGCACAAAAGACATCTTAAAAAGCAAAAGACAATGCTCAGGCCAAAAGAAATTCAGGAACAGAGGACATAATTCATTGGCGTCTACTGGTTACGACAAGGTTGCAAAGTTTTTGCTAACATTTTGGAACTCCAGACAAGCACAGTGAGAGCCATTATCCCCAAACTGAGGTGAACCTTCTCAGAAATGTCTGCCCTTCCCAAGTTACTTCAAGAACAAATTTATGACTCATCCAACGGGTCAAAAGAAATCCCAGAGCAACATGTAAAATTCTGCAGACCTCATGACTCCACAATGAGAGACAAACCATTTATATATTCTATTCTAATCCCAGATAACCCAAAACAAGAACAATTTATCCTGTTTTAGTATCAAACAATAAGACAGACGGTTAGCTTGTGTTTTTTTACAGCAAATGTATAAAGTGTTGAGATGTGCTGGTATTTATTCAGGCTCCATCCACAACACATAACAGCATATTGATGATTATTCAGTGAGTTTAACAGCATCACTCTAATATGAGATCTTTTTTCTTGTCTACAGGAGTTTTTACTGTTCCACACGAGGGCCGATACTCAATTTCAGGGTTGCTGACTGCAAAGCAGGGTGACCGGATAGATGCCGTGCTCTCTGTTTCAAACCGCAGCGTGCACAGACTCAGGAGCTCAACCAGGGCCTCGAACAGTGCTAACTGCGCCTGCGGCGGAACCGTGTCCTTCAGTCTGATTCTACCACTGAGGAAAGGAGACCGTGTCAGTCTGGTGAGGACCGGAGGCCAACTGGCCTCGACTAACTCTGGGGAGGTTCTCTCCACCTACAGTGCCATCTACTTGTACTCGCCGGCGGCCAAACGTTAACCAGAACGCAGCTGAGACGCTCGTTATCAGACGCCCGGACTGGACAGAATGATGGAACCTTATTTTACACTGACTTGCTGGGAAGCTACAGATTAATATACTGTGTTGTTGTGTGAACACTCCCAGTAATATGTTCATTTATGAAGCCGTTACATTGCAAGCCACTGATAGAAAGACACCTGAGCTCAAGAGGCAGGGTTTGTATCTAATATATTGTTACGATGAACTTTTGTATCTATTGTGACTTGTTGATTACCAATAAAATGCATAAAAACTTGACTTTTCTGCAAGAACAAAAATTTCTCAAAAATATTGCCAGTTGACAATATTTGAGGCTCTTTGATAAGGGCAATTATCCAGGATAGCATAAAAAAGAAGAGCAGAAATATAACTTTCATAATTTGGAACTTTTTAGTCAGTGGTTCATTCCTTAATATTTTTTAGCAAGTGAATTATAAAAATACCTCTCGTAACAAAATGTTACAATTTAACATCGGCTCTTATGTTATTTCTCATAATTACATGAAATGTTCAACACAAGATGAACATCTGCTCAACATCAGGTGTTGAATATAAAATGAATAAAATGCTCTTATGTTGAACATCTTGAACATAAGATGGAAAACATCCTATCGTTCCTTACTTTGAACACAAAATGTTCAACACAAGATATTCAAGAAAATCTTTTTAGCATGAAGATGTTCTTCAATATATAAAGATGCTCCTACATTGAACATCTTCAGAACGTAAAATTTGTTTAACATAAGATGTTCAACTTCTGCTGAAGGACAATGTAGGACAATATGTGCAAACATAGAACATAGGACATGTTGGGCAGTGAAAAGTCGACTCATGACTTCAGCAAGGAACAACTAGTGGTACTCAGATTCAGTATACCTTCATGTCCTCTATAACTAATTTGTTTTTATTATATCTGAGATTGTTTTTTGTTGTTTTTGGGAGCTTGATGTGAGGGGTTAGCAGCAGATTGAGAGTGCAGGTTCAAGTTCAATTTGTTCATCAATCCAGTTTATTTGATATGTGTGCATATGTGCACGTGTGTGTATGTATTAGTGAGCGTTTGTGTATGGCCTTTGAACTCCTTTTCTGGTGTTTAAATGCTTTTACAATGCGCAAGTCAAAAATGACCCATAAGACAATCCTTGTACCCTAGTGGTGTACAGCCCACATGGAAATGTAAACAAAAGCAAAGCATCACTTTTTCTAAAGACGGGATCAAATTAAGAAAAGTCATAAAACTTCAAGTTGGAAAAAGATTTTTTCTCTACAGCTAAACATGCTAGTGGGTCTCTTTTGACCCGCAAGACAACAAATGGGTTAATTGTATAACATTGCAATTTAAAATGACAAATTGAAACAAAATTGTACATATTTGTAAAGTGGAAGGAAAATCGTACATAGATTTAAATTTTTACGGAATTACAGATCTGAAAATTGGTAAGCGTGATTTTCTATAATTTTCTTCCTACTTAAAATTTGCGGAATCAGTTGTCAGTTTTTTAATTTCAAGGATCAGGCAAAGTAAACGATCCAAGAAGCAGCAAAGAGGCCTGTGAAAACAACTGAGGAGCTGCACCAATCCACAGCTGAGGAGGGAGGATGTGCTGACAAGGCAGCCATTAGCAGTGCATTCCACAAATGTGGCTTTTATTGAAAATGGACAAAAGAAAAGGCATAAGAAATCCTGTTTAAATAACAGCAGCAAACATGTGCTCTGTTCAGATAAATCCAAAACTAGTTTTGCTCCATGTGTGCCAAAGTCATCCAGGAAATCATTTTTACTGTTAGACATGGTGGTGACATAGATGCACAAGAAAAGCATGTTTATCCCTGCTTTTCTTGTGCAGGGACATACATGTTGGTCTGAACTGATGGGAAGATGGATCTATGGGCTTCACTGTGTTGCAGCAAAAAGGGGTTCCATAAATGGGTTTTTGATTTTCAACAAAAATCTACTCTACAATTATTCTATACTTGTGTTGTTCTTAGAGAAAAGTTTAGGAGTCAATATTTTGGTGGGTATTCCAACACAAAAATAAGATCTTCCTTTTTCCCTACTGTGTACAAGATGCCAAGAAAGAAACTGCAGATTAACAAATGTATTGTAAACAACATTAAGATAGAGAGATTGCAACAGATTCTTCGAAAATGTCAAACTTGGCCTTCAGAAATTGTTCTAAGAAAGACGAGGTTAGAAGGCAAAAGTCCTCCCTGGGAATATTGCATGAAGTGAGTGTGCATGAAAGTCTCCCCCTTGTCACTCCTGAGATTTGGAAAATGTTCCAAAGGCAAGAACTTTCTAGACATCAGTTCAGTTTCTGATAAGCCCTAAAAGTCTAATTCTGATTTTGATTCAAAACTGCTCTGCTTACTGTTTCCATTTGAGGTTCAGTAAAACTTGCAAAACATTTAACAACCTAAGGGAGTTGAGCTAAAATATATATATTTTAATGCATTTTAATGGCATCAAGTACCAGGCTAAAAGTCGAAGCAACTCCAACAGCCTTGGTTTTAAGTTTTATTGACTTGAAATGAAAAGCAATTCAGAGACAAATGGATTTAGTTAGATATTTAATACAAATAAGACCACAAGCCACTTATTGCTAATTTCATCAGGCCTGTATTTTTCTTCTCCTCATCAGATTTGTTTCTTCAAACATACTTCAAACCACTTCTCTATACAAATAAAACACAGCATACATATAAGGTGTTTATATCTGTCAGAAACAAAGAGCAAGCTTTACATCCAATCAAAACAAATTATGATATACATTTGTAAGAAATGACATGAACAAAAAAGGCATCGAGACGGAAAAATGTGATCAGCATATACACCGGATCCTTTTTCACAGTACTGAGAGCATTTTATACTATATATCCTGGAATCATAGAGGATGAAGTGTGATTCTTTCACACAAGATGCTTTACTTTCATAGAAAGAATGAAATTCATTTTGTTAATTCTAAGATAAACATATCCAACTTCAAACTTTGTAGAGAAGAAGCTAAGGAATCAAAAAACACATCGTATATCACAAAACATCAGAGCAAAATTACTCAAACTAAGAGAAACTAGAGCTATAGCTTTTACATTGTGCTTTTTTTTCCCCCCATCCATGTAATCTGGTTCTGTTTGTTCCAACTCCGTCAGTTCGCTAAAGCACATCCTATATCGTACGCGGGAGAAAAATATGATCTTGGTCATTAAATCATGTTCTTCTAAATCACACATAAAGCCAAGGAAGAGCTTCAAAAACGTCCCGGACAGAGTCAAGTATTTCCTGTGTATGCCCAAACTAGAACTAATGTGTCTTCCTCTGCTCATCAAAGAAACTCCATCGGTTCTCATATTATCTGCCATACAAATAAACATGCATGATTCCACACGCATAATGAAGTTGCAGGGGGTTGGAATGAGAGCCTTATGTTTGTTTTAAGATTTCATTCTCAGTTTTGACTTGCAAAACAAAACCCTCCACTGTTAAACACTTCTTCAAATCATTAGATTTGAGATAAAACAAGAACTCTTCATGTCGTAATAATGGCATACTTCATTATGCAATTATTCCCTCCTAGATTACCTCCTATGAAGTGCATGTTGGTTAGATGCAGGTTGGTTTAAGTATGCAGCTTAGACAAAGTGCATTGGACAAGTCTCGGAAAAGCCACTGAGGGAGAATATAGAAGGAGTGCAGAATACTGCCACCCCACCAGCAGCACTCAGTGATTTAGGTAAGCACACATACATGCATGTACACACACACGCACAAACACACACACCAACATCCTATAATCTTTCATAGAAGAAGCTTTCAAACGGAAATCCCTAATTTGTAAGCTGCTTTCGGATCAGCCCATCTTCGCTGTCGCAACTTGAGCGTCATCGCTTATATTTACATGTATTAATACTAAAGTTGTGGACTTTGAGGTTTGCTAGGAATCTTTATGTGCCTTACATGTCAAGAGCTTCACCATTAAATAAAATAACTTGCTGTGGGAGACATGACTGAAGAGAGATCGGACAAAGCTGAGCAGCTCTGGTTAAACGCGCAAGAATTTGTGGTCAACCACACAAAATACCATTTTAAGCATTTTCTCATTACACTGGAGATAAATTACTTTTTTTTCTGACAAGCAATGGAATTACAACAGAAATCAATAACTTAATATATTAATTTTAAATAATAACTGTTAACAGAACACATCTGGTCTGCAAAGCTTGTACAACAGAACAAACATTTTACAACAACTGCTGGACAATATACCATGAAGCTGCTTCATTTTGCCACAACTAAGTGCGGATCCATACATTCTTGGCATACTCAGTTTTTACCTCGATTACAAACAATATCAAACATAACTCAATGCGCACGCAGTTCATGACCTTTAGAAGAAGCCAATAGAAATGTGCGATGTAAGTAAAGAGTGTCAGAAAAACTGAACTTCAAGCAGCGTTGCTACAGTAAGCTCCTGCAAACTAATGAGTTTGAGGATCACGATTGGAGAAATCTGACATCAGCCAGCTATTACAATCTTGTTCACTTTCTTGGCAGGTCACACTACGCCTGTTTAGTGCCAAACTTCTCTCACACGGTATAATAATTAAAAAAAATGTGTAGAATGAAATGGAAAAAAAGTAAACTGAGTGCCTTCTGAGTTAGTAAAAGTATTCTGTTTGAAAAAAATATTTATTTTAGATTGCTATCCCTGCACAACTCTACAGGCCGGTCGTCGAGTAGACCTGGCATTAGTAAGCGATTAGTCCATTTTCCAGTGGTGAAGTTTCAGCCGATGTTAATCTCCACTCGATAAAATAAATACAGTTTTCAAGTTATGTTTTAGTTTAGTCTTAACCCTGTTTCTCTGGTAATCGTAGAGCTGTGTGTGCCTAAGTGCTATTGGATCCACTCCACATGTTTAAGTCTTGTCCCACAAAGATGAATGGCTGGGTGAGTGTGTAGCATTAGAGCGGTTCATCGAGGTTGATTTCTGGTAGCGGCTGTCTCCAATAACAGAAGGAGCTAAACTCAGGCATCACAAAGGCTTCGTTCTGCTCTTTACTCAGCAGAGGGAAAACGTGCTCCACCAGCTCACTAAGTCTGCCGTAGCTGTGGAAGGAAAGAAGCGTGTTAGGGAATTTTAGTTCGACATTTCATATTTATAGAAAATCAGCTTACAAGAAGTGATGTACATTTCTCCAATAGTAAAGGACCCCCAACATGCATTTAGGTAATGACTGATTACTAGTATGTAGGTATAACAAGGTTTTGAAAAGTTATATTTTATTGTAAGAGAAGTTTTTATGATTGAGTAGAGAGTAGGGGTTGCTCTTAAACCAACTTGATTTGAATCCAGGTGGTTCTGTTTGGTTAACCTGTGAGCAAATGGAAAACCAAACTTCTGTGACTTTAAATAGGAACAGAAGCAGCAGAATTGCTCCTAGATTTTCAGCTTGGCCAGAGTTCACAGTAGATTTTTTCAAGACAAAGAGTAACCTAAATGTCAACAAAATTAGTGTCAACAGAAGCATCATTAGACAGTTGGAGAATAAATGAGACAATTACAAGCGAGAGCTACTTAAGGATGAAACAAAGCAAATTTAGAGCTTTGATGTTCAATGTGAGAAAGTGAAGAAATGTCCCTGTGAGACCGTGATTTGCAGTATCAATGAGATCATTCTTTTTTTCAAATTTACTCACGATGACTTGTTGCCCTTGGTCTGCTCCTGGATCAGCTCTCCTTTGGGGTTAACTGTGAAGATCCGACATAGCGGGACTCCAACCTCTTTATAGGCAAAAACATCCTGAATGAAGACAATGATAAGAGGCTCACTGCACATGTTGAATATTAGATTATAAACGAAGCCAAATGAAGTACGTCTTGGGTTTGCATGTTCTACGGATGGAAATACACATCAGGGTCTCTTCACCCCCTTTTAAAAAATAGGCTTGAATTATAACATCAATAAAGAACATCTATTAAAGCTTTGGAAAGCCACATGAGAAAAATGTTGATAACCTCACATGAACATGCAAAATGATATGTCATCAACAATAATCACATATTTCCTGTTTTTGTTCCTCTAAGAGCATCCGATGGAAATATTTCAGCTGTTAGAATAGATCGGCTTTTGTGTTTGTTTATTTAATTTATTTTTTTCCTTTGCTGAGCAACAAAGTTTCTATGGTTGCTTCATGGGGTGTATGTGTTTACACAGCTGAAAACAGAAGAGGGTGATGCTCTGCCCATGCTTCCCTCCCTTCCACATGAGGTCACACAGACTCAAACTTACCAAGTGACCTCAACTCTGGTTCAGCCCTGAACTGATTTCACTTGTTTGTGTCTGCTAACTGAGACAAAGAGTCATGTTGACATTGCAATACACCCTTGAGTGCAACAGCTTGTAATAAAAAAATAAAAAAAAACAAGTTCATGTAGAAAAACAAGCACTTCAATATCTGGCAGTTTGAGATTTTCTGACACGCATTAACTCACATTAACTCGATTCCCAAAGGCAGCGTAGAAAGGCTGTTTATTATTCTGAAACAGGTTCTTGATGTCTGTAAGGCATTCGATCTTGAAGATCTCTGGTTTTTTCTCGATGACCTCCCTGAAAAACAAACAAAAAAAAAAAAACATAACAGTTCCATGAGTCCTCTGTTACCATATTAAATGAGAAGGTCTTATGCCAAGCATACTTTTTTCATATTCCATTCTATTAAATTTATAATTTCAATAGACAAAAAACCCAAACCTAAAGACACCAAGACTTCTTAATAAGTAAAATACTTTGATGAAAAAGGACTTTACAGGAAAATGTTTGAAGAAAATAAAATAAGACACTCAATTTGAAAAGGCAACATTTGAAAATTACCAACATCCATCGTATGCCAGGCCATAGCAACTGCAATGTCTAGCCTTCAAGGTTGTAAAACATTCCCACAGCTCTGACGCATGACTCAAAATACACCCAAGTAATGTTTAATTAAAATATAAACACAGATCTACTAGTCTGCAGCATTACTTTTTCAGTTCATATCTGATAATAAATCAGTACAAATTGCTATATATGAAAACGGAAGATATGCAAGGACAGAATCATGCAACACAGCTAACAAACCTCTGACAGTGAAGTCCACACAAAGCTAGCAACTCTGACAGAAAGTGAAGGGTTAGACTGGTGCAACAGTCACAAGATTTTGAGTAAAACCACAAATGCTGCAAGCTCTCCAATGCTAAATGATTAGTTTAAACACTGGATACATCTTGATCATGAAATATGATTTATTCCATCTTAATCTATTAGCAAGTAGAATCAAATTGTCATTTATGCCCTGAATACAAAATAGCAGCTAAGATTCTTAACATACATTAGCAAAAGTCTTAAATAAACATAGATACGCATCTATTTACCCAAGAAATAATGCAAGTTTCAAGGGAGAAAACTAAGGTTTGGCATTATGATAATTGAATGTACATGAGAACTTTCTGGATGAAAGTATTGGTCATAATCACACTTTATTGTACCTGTGGAATGCAGAGAAGAGGCTGCTGGGAGACAGCATGAGCGGTCCTCGTGGCAGGATGATGCCTCCATCATTGACCCACTGCAGATAGCCTCTCGTCATGTCGGCCATGCCGATAGCCCGAGCTGAGCAGTACAAGAATTTGTAGCCATTCCTGGAAATGAGAGAAAATGACTCATAGCCTGCACAAATCACCATCGATAACTTCGATATAAAAGTTCCAAGAATTTTACTGTTACTTAGAATTTTACTGTTACTTAAGTGTAGATTTACAGCATCTGTTCTAGTCACCAAGGTTTCTCCTGTGTGGTGGTAATTTTTCTAATCTTTACTAAACCAGCAAATATAGGACTACAAATTTAATTACTTTCTTTTAGCAAGAATTAAGTCGTGATTATAATTGAGCACACTGAGTCATCCACTTCACAGCATCCCACGCAAACACTGAGAGGAAATATCAACTCCACAGAAAGCCAACTGGGAATCAAAGATGGGCACTTCTAACCGCTGACCAAACATTCATTCTGTCCCTGTAATTAATCCCGGTTGTTGTGCACTTACTCAGCCACAGAGTGGTATAGCTTGGCAATGCCCTGGTGGGTCCAGTCTTTCCCCAACTGTGGGAGAATCTGTCCAAACACATCTGATCTAAAAAGCAAACAAACATTATTGACATTATGTTGGAAAAGCCTCCAAATGGGAGGCAGGCCACTCAAAAAGCAAAATGGAAGAACTGTAAAGTCACACCATATAAAGAGAAAAATATATAGGATTCTTAGTACAGACTGTTCAGAGAAGGTTAAATAAGCCATACCCCACTACATTAACATGTCATCATGAATATAAAACTTTATGGGATTTCCTTTGCTAATGAGAATTACTGGCCCCATCGGGAAGACACAGAGTCACACTCAGCTTATGGCTGTGTGAACTGACAGAATGAGATGTAAATGGGCTCATTAAAGATCCTGTACTTTTCAACCTGTTCTTAAAAGAGCACCACGTCACATGCTGGCCTTGGGCTATGCAGAGATAATAAGCTCCAGTTGATCTGGACTTGTTTGATGTCAAACGTCAGAGAACAGGGATGAAATGTGCTGCATACATCAGTTTTGGTTCAAAAGAAGAACTATTGGTAAGATAATTTATGAAAACAGAAAAGCACTGCATTCTGGATAGTTTTAAGAAGTTCTTTAAATTTTAAAAGATTAAAAACATTCATTATCAGTAGAGATTTATAATGTAATCTACAATATTGATGTACTCTTGACCAAAATGTAATGTTTGTTCACTGTATGGCATTTTACATTTTTGCGTTTTTATTATGTAAAAGAACCGTGACCCGCCTTGCTGCTGAAATATATACAAATAAACTTGATTGGTTGATTGAAATGAGACTTGCAGCACAAAAATTTGCTTCTTTTTCCCCCATCAGCCTTGTGGTAAAATATCAACAAGATGAACAAGTGACAATAATTGAAGACTGCAGTAAACCTTCCACACGAGTTACAAATATTTATTTATAGCGTTATTGTCCGCCCTACAGTCTAATCTGATCATCTAAGCTGAAAATAATACATACCGACAACTGAAAGTTATATCAGTGACAATAAAGAGTGCTGAGCTACAGATGGTGCCTTGCTAAAGAAAGAAAGAAAGAAAAAAAAAACATTTCCACTTCTGCATAATGAATGTTTATGGAGCAAGATGCAAGACTGACAATCTGGGCCTTCTCTGATTTTAAAATAGATCACCATTTTGCAGCAAAAGTCAAAGAGGCTCCAGCATGACTAAAGAATAAATCGCAGTTTCTAAAAATATGCAGTATGGTAAGCCACTATATTTGCATGCATTTATACAAAAGAAACCCAATAAAGTGTTCCAAAATTAATCCCCCAACTCCCCATATGTGCTGGGCTAAATTAAAAAAAGATGCAGGACAGACTTTTTTTTTTTTCCATAGTTTTGGCCTTTTATTTCCTACTTTTAAATTTTCTTTTGAGACACCTACTTGGTGATGGTACCATCAATGTCAGAGATGATGACTTTGTCATCCCAGTTCCACAGGTAGATGGTCCCCTCACACCGGCATGTGCCTTGGTACTGAGTGGTAATGCTAAAAGTCACATCATTTGGTCCCTCCTTTAGTTTCAAACTAGCCTGGGGAAAAAGAAAAAAAAAAAAAACAGAATGAAAAATGTAAGGCCATCTGGAGGAAGAGTCCATTTCATTCACAAGAAAAAAACCCAAACATAGGGAATGGTCTGCTGAACAAATTGTTTTGTCATAATGCAAAAATCTGCACAGGTCTTTAGAGCCCCCTACCGGCACCAAGCATAACAATAAAATACATATATTTAGCCAGTAGGGGGAGCTCTAAAACACAGAATAGATGCTTAGATCAAAGCACTATGACATTTCCTAAAATGAAATTATGACAATAAAAACTATAATGAGACAATAGAACAATTATTCTATTTTAGAAAGCAACAAAACACTTACTATCTGATCTGAGGAAAGACGTAGTGACTTCCTGTAAGTGTGGGGAGTAGAATGATGACCATCTGCTGGCTGCAGCCTCTCTTGGCAGGATGCTGCACTGACCTCCTTAGATTCCTCATCACTTGATGTGTCTCCAGCTTTTGGCCTACAGGACAAAGCAGTTATGTTTATGATTTACCCCATGAAAAAAAACTAGTGAAAAAAAAAAGACAGTGATAGAGCATATATTAGACATTAAAGTAAAGTATTAAAGTAGCTCTTGATTTTGGATCATTGCTGATAATCCTAGATTTTGTTTCTATAAAAACAGAATATTTAATAAGACCAACAAAAACAGATGCAAACTGTTGAGGAAGACGACTAATTTGAGTCGCCCAGCAGGCTGTCAAGAAGGGAAACCATCAAAAGGTCATTGATGAAGCTTGACGTTCAGTATCATATTCAAGAATGCTACTGTAAAGTGAAATGTGAAAAAAAATGTGTCCCCTCTGTATTCATCTTACAATGTTGAAAACTACATTAATTCTCAATGTTGATATTTAAATTGAACTTTTTCAGGACCTAATTTTTTCCATAAAATTCTTAACACACGTTACAATAGTATTCCTCCGAAGTGCTGCATGTTATGTGAGTGCCTTCAATATGCATGTATGTCTGTACATTAGTGTGTCACTCAAAAGCAACAAAGCATAAAAGAGGCTATAAAAGAGGTCTGCATATTCTTTAAGTTTTGTTATGCACTGCAGTAGCAGAGTGATGCAGGAGAAGAAGCAGAAATCTGTTTACAGGGATCATGATGAGCCAGAAAGAAAACTGCAGTGAGCCTATTTTCCCCCCAAGCTGTTAAATCGGCTCTGAAGTTAGACATGTGTTCTATCAATTACACTTTTGACCCACATTTGACTGATACTGTGTTAATGTGCCAACACAATGCTAAACCCAAAATTAATAAATAAAGGTAACTAGATCAATTACTCAAAAGCATCTGCCGGCTGCAGCCAGCATCAGCAGATGCAACAAAATCCATAAATTATCCCAAAGAAAGACTCCTTCAATGGCAGCTCTAGTATAAAACTGTGTATAAAGTATCTAATATAACATGAGTTTCAGTTTTTGAATTGAATAACTGAAATGACTCTTTAAAATTCCAATTTAATGAGATGCACCTGAATTCACAAACGACTTTATTCCAATTCCATACTAAGTCCAGATTTAGTTTGATGTTCAATATTTCCACATTTTAAATTATCAATGTATAGTACATACGGTAAAGTCAATTTCTCGTGAGAAATGGAGGGTTCTCCTCCCTCTAACTGAGACTCCTCCTTGGTTTCAAGCTTCGTTTCAGACTAAAAAAAAAGAAAAGAGAAAGTATTAGGAGCAATTAATGTAGCTTAGAATCTAGATATGGGAAAAAATATAGTTAATTGTAATATGGGCAAAGTGTTTTCTTGCATTACCTATGAGAATATATACCAACCTGTTTGACTGAACTATCTGCTCTTTTTCGCCAGAACCACCAGCGACCTGATTTTTTTGGCATCTTCTCCTTCATCCAAGCCTCCTCTGTAGCCTGTAAGCAAGAATAAAATATATTTACTACTGAGTTAATCATTCTTTGAATTTAGTAAATAATTAAGATACAAAATAAATTTAATTTAAAAAACTTACCTTTGGTAAATTCTTTTGAAATGCCTGTAGACTTAGAATCAAGGGTGCAGCTAGTGTCCAATTATAATATCTAAAAGACAAACAAAAACTAATTCAGACACATAAACTCCTACAAAACAAAACTTTCAAATTAGATGGAATAAAACAAAAAGCTGACAAACCTATTTCCTATCTTTACAACCAAGTTAGGGTTGTCTATGATTGCTGGATTTTCAGCAAATTCATGATATGTGATGATATGTTCCATAAATTTTTCTGCAAACACAAATAGCATTCAAAATTAATTACAGGTAAAGTGTAACATCCAGCACATTTTAATTTTTATACCTGAAAAGCTAACAAACATGTATCTAAACTGATAATTTAAAAATTTGCTCTCTTATACACAAATTAAAGAATTTACGATAACATATGAATGTCTTATCTGAAATCAGCAGGCAAACTTTATTACTGACCTTTGGATATTTCAGCATTTTCTGTGAGACCGCCGCATAGAGAAAGAGTGACATCAGGGAGGTCACTGGCCGAGTCAGAAAGACATTCTGTCCCGCTGTCAGCAGCTGCACTACCCACGGACTGTGGAGACTGGGAACCAGAATGCATCTCTGAGTCGATCCAGTGCTTTGCTGTTGCCTCAGACTCACTGATGGAAGAAAGTTGTAGGTTGAAATTGATATTATTTACAGGTTTAAAATACAATGCGTGTTTAATAAATAAGAAGTGAATGTATTAATGTTTCTTATGTGAACAAACCTCTTGGGAAAATATCTTGCAGCCACATCAGGTTCAAGGACATTTAGGTCATCTAGGTAGATGTCCTCTGGACCCTGGTGCTGACTCCTCTTTGGGACTCCTGCATATAAAACATAAAATCACATGCTACTTTACAGTGACTTAGGAAAGTATTCACAGCCCTTATACCTTCTTACCTATGAATCTCTGAGTTGACAACATATGTGAGCCAGTGGCAAAGATGAACAACATGCAGTCTAATTAGTAAGGCTGCTTACTAATTAGGAGTCATTTTTCAAATTTTATTTATCAGCAGGAACCATTTATCTTCTACTGCATAGTTAGGCACTGCTTTTGTTTTGGTCGATTATAACCAGTTATATTAAAATACACAAAAGTTTGTAGTTGTACTGTGACAATATGTCAAAGTTTAAGGGTTTTGTGAGGCTCTGCTTATGCATTTTCTTTTATTTACTGCAAACCAGAATGTGCGACACCCAGTGTGTACCTTTCTTCTTGGAGGGTGAATCGGTATGTTGGCTATTTGAAGGAGTGGAGGTGGTCACATTGGATGGAAGGACGTCAGGAGGTTCTGTTGGGGTTAAAGGACTCACAGACGTTAAGGTGCTGATGCCTGCTAGACCATCAGGTGTTACAGTGGTGATAGGGGTACGTGGCTCAGGCTTGACTATGGTACACATTGAGGGGACGTCATCTTCCTTTTCAGTCTCTGTTTCATTTGCCATAGCCTCTGAGCTGAGGATGACTCGGAAGTGGGTGCTTTCTGATGGGGTGATGGTCACAGTCTTTAGTGGTTCAGGTTTTTCTTTCCTTGTGACCTAAATATTAAAACAGCAGAAGTCACTTCAGAAAACATGGCAAATTGGCATCTGCTGTGACTTTTATAGAAAAGAAGTGCTTACCCTGGTTGTTTCTGGAAACTCCCCCCAGGTCCACTGCATATGGGACTCTGCCCTCAGCAAACTCTCTGAAGACTTCATCACCAGTTCAGAGTCACTCTTTGGGGAAAAGGCCTGAGACAAGCCATGACTGAGAGACAGGAAGTGAAACGCAAAACATGAATGTTTTATGCATCTATGTTAAACATATATTTGAGATGCAAAGTTTAGCTTTACACATACCCATCACCTGATGGCCATTCACCGTCAGACAATGGGTAACTTTCCAGATTATGTCTGACTGTAGGCAGTTTGGGGTCAATTTCACGGATTGTTGAAGTTGAAGGTGACCTATGTGCAGAATGCAAAATGTATATAAATATATATGTGTTGTTAAAAGCCTTTCCTAGCAGTCCGTGAACCCAAAACTACCTTGATACATGTGGTGCAGATTCTTCATCAGAGCTGAGATCCATCTCAAAAATCTCTTCGTTTTGTCCTGTGGCCGACACAGCATTGGTTGTAGCAGTGACAGAATTACCAGAAGACACCGGTGGGGTCAGCTCTTCTCTACGAGGGTCTCCTTTGTGCTTCTTTCTTCGTCTTTTTTTCTTTTTTGTGGCAGTGGCACTGGGAGCCGGGGGCTCAGGTGGGTCTTCTGGGTCGAAAGGATCATCATCATTTGGATCTTTAGGTGCCCGGTTCTCAACCGCCGAGATCCAGAACAGGTGACTCTCAGTGGGTATTGGGGATGTGGCCAAGTGGGCAGGAATAATCTGCTGAAGTGGAAATTTGTCAATATACGCCGGAAAAGTTAAGCAACAAAACAATAGATGTAGAGACGCAAGAAGCTGTCACAATGGGAGAAACATTTGCAACTGTCAAATGTGTCAACAGAACAAAGTGGGTGGATTTCTCAATACAGATCTTGCTGTCACATCAGAAAGTGGTTTGTTGAAAAGGGGAATATAAACTGCTTAACTTCTTCTCAAATGCTTATTTGAAACTTGATCTAACATTTTTCTTTCAGGCATAAACAGTTTAATTTTCTTTCCAAACTAATGTTATGTGTACTTGCAATGCTTACATTTTCCTCTTCGGCTTCCTGGACAAAAAAAGCCTCTCCATTGTCACCGAGTTTCATATGCAGGTCTACAGGATCACCATTTACTTCAATATCAATCTGAAAACAAAGAAAATTCAGGATGATATTTGTAACAACATGAAAACCAAGAAAAGAATCTGTTCTATTGACAGTGGGTTTTATAAAAAGATTTTGGCAAACAGTGATTTAAGATGGCCAGTATGAGGCCATTAGTAAGAATTTCCTTTAGTCTAAAACTCAAAAGACTGATCTTTGTTGAGCTGAGTGAACACACCAGGCTTAGTGCAGAAATATATCTAAAGGCAAGATGTTTTCTCTACTGCGCGTCAAAACTTGTTCTGTGGTTTAGTCAGGGGGCAAGAGATTGAGTGACAAAAGTTAACAGGAAATTTTAACATTATGCACGTAAGTTGCTCCATTTGTTCTTTGAAGCTTTTACTATATATATATAATTTTTTTGGAGTGCTATTTTACATTAGGATACATTACAGTGTTTCAGAGATGTGTTTATGCCTGAAGGCAACAAAAAGAAGGGGTGTAAAATGGGAGACGATAAAAAGAGCAATTAGCTGCCAACAGTACAAGTTGTAAAAATGTCTTTTTTCTCTGATGTATTTTTCCAAAGGTATTCTTTCTCAACTCATCACATGGGGACAGATTCATGTTTAGTTAGGATGGGCCAACCACAGTCTACATTTTTACTGCCAAGAAAGCAATGGTTTGATCAGCAATCAGAAAGATTGCAATTAAAGTAAAAAATACAAACTATTTAGGTAAACTCATGTTTCACCTCAGGGATTATAAATCCTAATAAGCATTCAAGTCCCTAGGGCTTTTATTCTGCAAAGCAGCTAATAACACAAGGCTTTTTGAGTTTGCTGGGGAAACCCCAGTGGAATGGAGCCCATTCTGTAATTTAACACCACAATATAAAAAAAAAAGTAGCAACATCTGGAAGACACTACAGACCAGGCTGGCTATGGCACAAAAGTACTCTGCAACATGACACCAGATCATCAATATTGGGTTGAAAACCACAGCCACCAGAACGTTCTTTGTCCTCCCTTTATAATAGATTACTGCTTGGATTTTGTCATGTGTTGTACTAAACTTTTCAGCAGATCCTGGATTCTCTACAGGTTAGAGATTAAATTTCACTTGGTGGAAGAAACTATAGCAACTAATCCGAGTGTGGCTTTGAATTCCAGGTTCTAATTAATAATGAGACAGAATAAATGAGGCTTCTCCTTATCCACTTACAGTCAGTGAGAGGTTAGATTCACTTCAAGCGATTTTATTCACTCCATAAACTTATTGTCAAAATCATCTTTGAGCTACTTTTCAGTGTAGGTAATGGGTACCTGCGCTGAAAGTGTAATACACTAATGATTAGTGTATTACATGAACTTGCATTAGTTTCACTAAATTAATTTACTTAAATCTTGCAAAGCACTTATTAGAGAAAGATATTAGCTGCCATGGTAAAATTGTGTTCAATTAATAATATTTACCAAATGGAAGGAATACTTCGGGGTTGCCCTCCAAAGTGACTAATGTTGAAAAATACATTTCATGAAACAACTTCCCAAAAGGCTATAAATACACAAAGCAGCAGTCCTCAGTTATTTGAAAACTGCGTCTAGGAACAGGTATAAATGTTCATTGCACAACAGCTCCTCTGTGAGCCACCGAGGACCTTTCCTTCCCTCCCCCATGCATTCAAGTTGTAGAGCTGTTGCCATAGAAACAACTCATTCATTCCTTTCTGGGCCCATCAGCATTCCAGCTAAGTGGTACCGTTAGGCAGACTCGGGTCAAAACACATGTTTTCTTGTACACCAAGTAAAAAGGATTTTTCAGAGACCCCCTAAACAAGCACTCCGCTCAAATTATAATTTATAGGTATAGGCACGGATCTAAAAATATTTCATTCGAGTAAGCCAATGGAAATTTTTACTCCAACCACACAGATACATACATTTTCTAAACGAAAAAATAAGTGCAAATTAATTTTTATCTGTATGCTTTTTCTAAGATTTGGTTAATTTCTCTGCTCAGATTAAAAAGACAATGTACTAAAGGCAAGAGAACAGAAGTTAGGCTGCACTTTCCAAGTTATACAAACCACAGCTCACACATTCTTACAACATGCAATTAAACACGTAACAGTTCATGAAACTGAAATCGAACGCACACTCCTATTGCAGGACAAGTTCATATCAATACTGATATTTTGAGCCTTTGTAATTAGCATTCTCTTGGAGATATTTTTTTGTGTGGAAGTACTCTACCAGTCAAAAGGATTGAAGAGCTGACATTTTAATCCATCTTTAGCAACTTGTTTTAGATATCTGCACATCACACGACATAAGGGAGTTTTGGAGATCCTGAATGGTTATCCCTTTGTCTCTGTGTGTATAGGACAGTGTTTAAAAAAATATAGAAAAAGAAAACTCACAATTCATTTTTAAATTGTATTTTAACTTTAATAAATGCCAGTCCCAATTTTAATGTGCCAAACATAAAAAAGATGGGCATGCTACAATACACTGATGTAAACCTCTCTCCTAATACTGAAGCATCACTACCAAACTGGACACATTCTTCTGCCCCTTCTCAGCAATTAGGCTAATGAAAAATGTGCTACAAAAATAGTCTTTACCCTAGTGAGAAGCAAGCACTCAAAATATCCTAACTGTTCCAAAGCCAATATTAACTGGGCTATCTCAGAACAAATAGAAATAGTATCAACTATTTTTGGGGGAAAAAAAGAAAAGAAGCATGTTTATTCTGCAAGTGCAAAAGACTTTACTGGCAAAGTAGCATGTTGTGATCTCTATGCGTTTGTTTAATAGAAAGCCAGAGCCATTCTTGTGGCTAATAAAAACTGCAGCAAATATTACTTAAATTCATTTAAAAAAATTTAAAAACTTGCATCATTAAGGCTGCACCCAGTAATCTACTTTTCTTTTAATGAATGAGCTGCAGCATAACAGTTGAGAAGGAACGCAGATTTAAGGACAAAATAATGATATACATATTTTTTTAATCATCTGTATGACGTGTTTTACATAATGAGCTCACATTATGCTGTTCACAGCCAGAAAAGTGGTCCACAAAACATTTCTTAGAGGGTAACCTTCCTCAGATTCTGTTGTGGCCATGCTTTTAATACGTTTTACTTCCCTGGTGTCTTGTGCCACAGAGGCCTGGCAATAACTCATCCATTCAAGTAAGGCGTGGTAACATACAAAAACATTGGCAAGACAAACTATTAGGCAGTGGTCTTTAAGGGCTGGAGTTGGAGACAACAAGTGCAGCACTAGTTGTATCTGATCAGTTGTATAACTTAGCTGCATTAGTGTTACTATAATCAAATTCTTTGCATCACAATAAAGTATGATTTCATTGCTCTTTTTACAACTGGAAAAAGGATTTTAGCATATCAAGGGAGCAAAGTACAATGTTATGTAATTCACAGTAATGTTGATAAGCTCACATGTGGTATATGTGAATATCCTTAATGACACATGAACTATTTTTCACACATAGATTCAAAGAAGAAAACCATAATATTGAGGAAAACCAATCTACTGAAAACCAACAACTGACTTTTTTAAACCGCTATGCCTGCAGATTCCTTAGCCATAGAAATAGCCAATTGACTCATGACTGAGTCAATTGGATGAAACAAGTAGAATGAAAAGACAGATCAAGGACAGATAAGTGAATCGTTTTATCTTTCAGTGGTAGCTCAAATTTACTTTGTGCACACTGCTAGCAAAAAGCTCTAACTGGTAGTCCTTAAGCTGCTTGCTTGTAGAAGCAACCAGATAAGTAACAGCAGTTGTACCATGGGGGTGGAGCCAGAAATACACTTTTGGTTTCCTTTGTATATTGCTGTTTTTAAATGTGTAACAGTTAGTTATAGAATTTGATTTTAATACACTTGTGTTGAAAGTTGATCAAAAATGTCCATATGTTAGACATGATAGTTTGAAAAGAGAAAAAGTTTAAAAAGAAAATCTTGGTACCAAGATGGACATCAGTTGTAAATAAAATATAGGCAATTTTTTAATACATCTTGAAATAATTTTTTCCTCAAGAACTTTAAAACCATCAATATAAATAAAAAATATAAAGGAAAAAAATTGAGGACAAAAAGTTAAACTTACTACTTTTTCTTTAGAGCGCAGGACACCCAGCTTGCCAAAGCGCACATGGAACGGGGAACATTGGTAGGTCCCATCTCTCTGGCGGACAACAACAACATCAATGCAGCCCGACAGCGTGGCCTGATTGATGCCTTTATACAGTTCTTTGACTGTTACGAGAACTTGACCAGCCAATTGTCCCACGTAATTCATGGTGTCCGTCTTTAAGGGGAAAAAAAGAAAAAAATAATTTTACTTACATTTAAAAGTAAGACCTTATGTATACACAAAACAATACAGTTCAACTGTTTATGAAGTAACCTTGTCCTTTTTTTTTACTATTCCTTTCAGATTTTAGTTCTCACTCTGATTGCCTTCACTACAGTTGTTTCTCTGAACCTAAAGGCTGACAGAGAGCATTGTTTTCCTATCTCTGGCTATTGTCCAACATGAGCAACAACAGAGCGAGCAGCAAATGGATGGACCAAAACAATGAGATAACCCTAAACAGAGGTCCCACTGCGCTGCAAAAATGGAAGCAGCTGACATTGTTTACAGTAGTAACTCCCAGCGAACTGCATTTACTGCCTTGTTAAATTTGTAAATGTGGTTTAGAATTAGTATTAAAATGATTTTCAAAACATTCATCTTTACAGATACATTTGTTTAAGAATAAAGTTATTTTTACAGTTTGCTGAAATTACTAAAGCAAAGAAAATGACATACAGGCCAAGACTGAATTTGATAAAGTTTGATACAGCCCCTGCTAATGTGCAGCAACAGAGGCTGTATGTGTAAACATTAACTTCACAAATAAACATGTTTTCAGTTTGCTGGGTCAGGGTCTAATTTGGTGAAGCCAGTAAACAAATTCCCATGTTGACTTCATGTTTATATAACCTGATTTTCCCCAATACCACAGTAACCTTTGTTCGCAATCTCACCATGAGAGGATTTAAGTCGGAGCAAATGGGAAAATTTTTCAAGGGCAGAATAAATAAATATGAACATTAGGTGAGATATTAACCTCGTTAGAGCAAGCTGCTAATAGAAGCACCTAAATGTCACCAAAATAAAGAAAAGAAAATCATTCAACACCAACATGTTTCAGTAATGGACACAATTTTCCGTAAGACTAAATAAAAAAAGTGTACACAAAGACCAATGTTAATTTTATGTTCTTGGCTCTCTTTCCACATAAGTTTCTTTTACAACCTATAAATATCGATATTGAATAAAAGATAAATACATATAATTTCTTTGGTATTGAACTTGCTGATATTTTCCATTAAAGTTACCATTTAAAGAGCTTAGAAAAACTTGAGCCAACATACAAACTAATCTTTTACATTATTAAATACAAGTGAGAAGAGGTCAATCCTAGTAACATGTTTTCTGCTGACCACGAAAGTTGCTTTCCAATCACTCATCATGTGAACTGTCTTTTAACTAGTAGTAAAAGCCTCATAGTTCCAGGGTTTTACTGACCACTACTGAGTTCTATTTTTATAACTGCTAAAATTGGAATTGTAAAGTTATATAAAATTACATATCCTAAGACTCCTTTTAAAATCAAAACTTAAAAGCAAAAAAATACTGACAGTAAAAAGAACAGGTTCCTGCTACAAGCAGTACCTTTGAATAAAACTTAATATTTCCATTTATGTATCAAAATACACATTCAACAGTAAATGTGTTATATCATTTTATTCCACTTTCAGGAAAACAGAAAATAAACAAGTACAAACAAATTGATGCATTCTTTTCAATCAGCAGTTCAATAAATTGCTAAACTACAGTTAAACCATGGTCAAACCAAAAACAGAAGAGACTGTTTGGGAGACACTTAAGAAAAAAAAGAAAAATCACCTCGCTGGCAAGGAGGGAAAAAAGTCATTTAGAAACTACAGTTAAACTAAAAGTGAAAGATAATCACAAGAAAGCTGTAAAATTGCAAATCCAAAGGTCGGCTCTTCTGAATGACAAGAAAAAGTCTAAAGAATGCATAAAAAAACCTGAACCACAATAATATAGAGAATGAGAGGAAAAGAAGCAGTTTTCAACATAAGCAGACATGAGGAGAAGGCCTCACATCAAACACAGTTGAACTGTTTCAAACCATCACCCTTTTCTATGAACCAAGCAAAAACACCGTTGACCACAAGTGCCACAAATTTTAAAATCCCAGTCCCATTTTCACAAAACTGAGTTCTTAAAAAACATTACAGTCTCCAGTCTTTCACCATAAGCTGTGACCAAGGACAGAACCCTTTCAGACTCACCAGGGACCAAGATGACCTCAAAGAGGACGACTCATCAGCTTCACTATAGTCTGTGTTGTCCTCTGTGTTGCTCCCCAGGAGCTCCCAGCTTGCCCAGGATCTCTGCCTCTTCATCTCAATAAGTGGAGCAGAGGCCGTACATGACAAACCTCAGGATACTCTCCTGGGACCAATAACTTTTGCCTTTAGATCCCGGCAATAGTTTAATGCTGCCATGCTGAATCCAATATTCAATAGGACCCACCTACTCACCTTTGAATGATTGCCCCTGAGGTAAATACAGATATGTTATCTGGAACTTGTGGCAATTGTGCAAGACGGTCGTAAACACCGCCATCCTTCTTCTGGGATTTTCTCTTCAGAACGTGTACTTGTACTCATCCAGTCAGCTGCCAGGGTGCACCGATGTAAGCCAATGGGATGGGAACTTTACAGTGTCAGTGTATAGCTGATAAGGTGAAGCCATTTCCTCTGAACGAATACGCAATGTTTTCTTCTGATAAGAGTAAAAGCTCAAGGGGGGGAAATGCCAAGCTTCTGTCGTCTGCACCTCTTTTCTGTCACATGTACATTACAATCTTTACAGTGTGTTCTTGTTATTGTGCATGACTTATCAAAAGCGTGGTGGAGGTGAACGACACCAAGTTGCTCAGGTCAGCCTATAGTTGATCCGGTGTACTGGACTTGAACATGTTTTTTGCTGCTTATTATCAATAAGATGTTTCACCAAATGAACAGGTGATTGCAAAAGAAATTTCAAACACCGAAAGCATGAGAACATTAGAAATGATTGAATGTTTAGATTCATCAGCCTAATGACAGATTTGTGAGACAAGCAGATGAAATGCAGTCCAACTAATGACAAAAACATGTTTTTCTCATCAAGGAGCTCTCCCTGATCTGGCCTCGAGGATCACTCTGGGTCCCAACTGACTTCCCAAGATGAAAATAATGCTGCTCCAGAAAGGGCCTCAAACCCGCCATCTCATCTGCTCAGTCTTTTGTAAACAAGCCAAAAAGAAGCACTTGAGCTTATAGAGTTGAGGACTTATTTTCTTGTGCTAAAACTCATTTTGAAAGTAAAAACAGCAATGAAGTATAAATTTATAAAAGTTAAGAATACTTTTTTTTCAAATATGTGTAATGATACACATAATGCCTAGAGACATACCAGGATCTCACAATATTAAAATGGGATAGTTTTCTCATCCAGAGGAAGTGTCTCACACAGCATGTTTTATTTGTTGTCAGCGTTACTTCGTCATTGCTAAATTAGCATTTAAGAACCCTCATGGGTACACAAGGGTAATAAATGGTAAGTCATTAGACTCACCATTTATTTAGAGAACAACAGTTTCTAAGCACTGAACAGAACTTTTGAAGACACTGAGTAAAAAGTGAAAGTGAAAAGGAATTTGAAGAAATTTGAACTGGATCAGCTACAACGCTAAAGCATTTACACTGATCGAACCAAAACTGAAAACTCTATGAGAGTTGTGTTAAAATAGTTTGTGATCTACAAAATGATTACCTACAAAAAATAATAATTCATAAACTTTTTTTCTCCTATAGACATGTAGATAATGTAAACATCTGAATCACAGCTTCAGCAGTTTGCTCTTATTAAATTAACTTCCACTGCATAAAAATATCAAACTCAAAGTCTATTTTAGTGTAAAATAATTTGATCAATCCTGAATAATTCCATATTGAACTGAGATCCATCAACATTTATTAAGTACATTTTGGAGTCAATTTTTTGTCTGGTAGTATTCAACACTAGGCTTGCTTCAATAAGCAGTAAATCAATTAATCACATGACATATTAAAACAAGCTTAATAGTATCCATTTGCATAATTTATAGTTTTGCATGATTTATAGTTTTTCTCTGTCATCCAGTAAAGACAAAAACTGGATGACAAAAGTTTCTAGCCTGGTTTATTGTTCTCATCTAGCCATTTTTTAAAGGACAATTTTGTTTACAGATATTTTATAATTCATTTTATTTGCTGTTTTGGATGTTTTTTGTTTGTCTACTTTGAATATTCTAAATGTCTTCCAATTCCAGTGTTAAATGTTCATTAAGATTTAAATTTTATTGCTCTTTGACAATGTGCTTTTGCTGTATTATGTCATTAGCACTATATTATTTAAAAATTGTAAAAAAAAACAAAAACAAACAAACATTGTTTATCTAAATAATTTCTAGCAAATAACCAAGCTGCATAAGTTAGTAACAATGAACATCGAGATTTAACTTGATAAAAATATTTAAAATGATTATGATTGAATTAAATTTTTATATAATTAGAAGCATATCCAGAGTTATCTATAATATAACTTTTAACATAATCCCAATGTGACTAAGCCAAATAATTCACTGACGAGGTTTATGTTACATTACTTCAAGCATAAATACAAAAGTGGAATTACCTCTGCCAACTCATCATGTGGGTATAATTTAACCACAATGACCTAAAACAGGCAGAGCCCTCTTCAATTTTTCCACATTCCGCAGTGCTAATAATCCCTCGTATTCCTCCAATTTTCTTGCTTATTTTCCACAGTGCACCAAATATTCCTAGCTGCTGGGAATTAGTCAATTACAAAACAAAGAGCGTAAATGTTAACTTTGACATTTTCAAATCATACTTCTTTTATAATAGAAAGGAAAGTTTTTTTAAGGATAACAGTCCTTGCTCTTTAAATAGTAAAGACAGTAAAATTTGTTGATCACTACAAAGGGTGGCGATGAGTAGGATTTAGTTCAATTTAAACAAGGGTTTCCTCAGGAAATGACATACGCACAGTGCAGTATTTGTATGTAACCTGGCTCCTGAAGGCTACACCCATTTCAGGAAGTTTAAAGAGTGAAACAGCTAACAACATGATGACAAGCTGCCCTATTATTAGTTTTAGAAAGCATACATTTATACTACTCAAGTTGAGAGGCTTGTCAGCTAAAACTAAATCATTAATTTACTACGGGTGTAGCCTGAAAGGTTTGTTTCAGTAAAGTCTTGATCAATCTAAAAGGAACAACCATTTCCAAATTGCCAGGCTCATCTGGGATATGTGACTATATACAAAAACAGGCATATGTTAAATTCACTAGTCACCTTATGCTGAATTTTTTTTTTCCTCATTTAAAATATATTTACCATGAACCAGTATGAGATTCTTACTGAATGATAAAAATGTGATGCACAATCTAATTGTTTTTTATTGGAACGAGTATAAGACTTACTTCTAGTTTAAACAATACACCATATTGATTAGAGTTATAAAGCCTGCATCATTACAATTCTATAAATTATTTTCTTAAATTATCTGAACCACTTATGCACTTTTAAGTGATGGTGACTTTAAAACTGTCATATTAGTTTCATTAACCCAGTCACACTCAAAATGCTCACAAATTCATACACCAGTACAAAGACGAGAAGAAAACTTAGAGGTTATCGTAGTAGTGTTCTATTTCAAAATATGCAGAAACATGCCTTCTGCCATTTTGGTCTTTCTAGAATAAAAATGGGAGTGTAACAAACTAATAACAGGCCTGATTTACCAACATTGTCCATTTGCCTGTGTGCCAAAAATGTTGTCTACTGTCCATTCAAAGGGTAGATTCCACCAGAAAGCAGGTAAAGAAACAGGTTGAGATTATGAGCAGAAAGAAATTGAATAAGAAATGCCACTTGTTTATAGGATATAGAGCACTCAGGAGATCTGATGCTTTCTTCATTTTGACAATTCATGTCTGATTAACCAGAAGGACAGAAAGTGAGAAAACACTTCAGTCTTTTAGTTCTTTCAGCCAGCTGATGAACAGAGCACAGCAACATGTGAAGGAAGGGCAGTGCTGGGTTTTCTCCATATACCATAAACTCACTCCCTCATTTTTTTTCTCCTAACATCAAAAGGTCTGTGGGGACAATTAATGGCTACTGGTTTGAATCAAATTCATTTGAATTGCATCAGTGACTCGTTACATTTACTTTATTGAACTATGCTTATTATCGTTGCATTATATTTAGCCTAAATACACAACTAAACATGCCTGGCTCAAAAATAAGTGACTTTGGCTTCAATGTTTAAATGGCACTATAAGTCAGGATCTGATATATGCTGGTGTTGTTATTAAATTTGAAGTGTTTTAGTATAAAAGTTGCTGCGTAACAGTTTGAGTTACAAGGTGTTTTTAGTGTCCCCAAGCCAGGTGTTTTGTTCCGCAGTGTCAGCACACCACAACTCATGTAACCTATTTGAAAACGAAAATGAACACAGGTCAGCTGACCTTAACACCGCGTACTTTGGCACCTTCGCGCTTCTAAACAGACATCAGAAAAGTGTAATAGAAATCACAATATTACAAATCAAAGCTTCGAAAAAAAAGGAAAAAAACAAAAAACAAAACCGCGACACATTACGCACGCTGGCATAAAACAGGCGGAAATACAAAGGGAAAATGAAAACAAAAAGTAGCGTCTGCTTTAAACCACATTGCTTCTCGGTTTTACATATTAACTTCGTGAAAACGTGAATGAAAAACAGTGGAAAGCTGGACAGGGGGAAATGAATGGAGTCGGGGCTCGGCTATGCTCAGCTAGCTCCATAGTTATCGCCTGGTTGGAGCTTACGTTACCGTTAATGGCCAACGGCCAGGCGTTAGCTAATGTCAGTAACTCACTCTGTAGATGGTTTCAATGAACACACGGTAGGTACATTTATTCGTTTGATAAATAAATGACAAACCCAATAATTTTGGCTCGCAGTCAAACTGCTTCCATATAGCTAAAGGGCAGGTTAGCCAGCTTAACACGCTAGCTACCATTAGCCAATGGTACGATCAGAAATATACGTTAACATGCATCTCAACATTAGTCCAAATCATTCACCCAATAAGTGCTTACTTCTCGGTTCCTTCAGCCTGATTGCTGCCTTTTCAGGAAAGTTGTAATGTCTTCAGTGAATCCCCATAATTTTCTTCGTGAAACTCCTCTGAAGCCTCTTGACGTGTCCCTGTTTGGACCACAGTGACCGAGTGGTTGGCGTGTGTGTGTGTGTGTGTGTTGAAGTGTAGAAACACTGAGTCGGCGCAGCTGGTGGGACGGTCGACAACTCACAGCTGACTAATTATTCCAGTAGTCAAAAATACATTTCAAGAGCAGCAAATTTTAACACAAGGTTTATAGAATTATATTGAACTTTGTTCTTATGTTATGTATGTATACATTCTAGTTTGATTTGGTTTCTTGCCATATTATATGGGCATGTTATGTTTTTTTTATTTTATTTCACTATTTAGTACTTGTTTCCTCTACGAAGTGTATTTGTTTGTATTGCAGCACATTTCAATCTCTTGTCTCAATATGGAGCCATGTTTGTGTCATTTGTATGAGATATTGTGGATCTGTGTTTTATACCTGATTCTGTTGTTGTTGTTGTTGTTGTTCTTTTGCATCCTATTTTCCACATAAAGAAACACCAACGACTTGGCCGGACAACGGAATTGGCCAATTTTCTCCTGAAAATGCAAGTATTTGAAAACTTGTTTTTTTCTAATTTATTGTGTAAAGTCAAAACTTAGAACTCTAACCATGATCTATTTATAAATACACAAATAAACTGCACTTATTTATTTTTCAAATGCTTTGAATAAAAATTATGCTTTCATGGGGATAACCCAATCATTTGTTTGGGGATTTTTTAAAATTGATTCAGAACTACTAAATCTATTAAATAACTAATGGTACATTTTTCTTGTCTGTTTTTCCACACAAATGACACAAACATGGCTCCATATTGAGACAAGAGATTGAATTATACTGCAAGAAAATTAGCATGGGCAAGTTAAAACTAAAGAAATTCAAAAATGAGTTATGTCAAGGAAAAGGCTGATCGGTGCATCTGAAATTCTGCAAATTTTCTTCCAGCTGTCAGTGTGATTTTTTTCTTTTCTTTTCTTGTTCCTGGGCAATTTTCTGCACACTTTCCCATTTCATCCTGCGTAGCTATTAAATAATAAAAGCCAGTGCCACAAAAATCTTTTTAAAAAATTAAGTAATTAGCTTATTTTCTTTGTCTTATTATTTTTCATTGTTTGTCTTCCGTTTTGAAAAAATAGCCCTGACATTTTTCTAATTTCCCTCTGATCTTCCAGTGTATAGCATATATTACTTCGGGCAACTGTTGGAGCTACAGACAAAGATTTTCACTAAAATCAGGATGTTAACTTGAGATTTTGAAAGAACTCTAAAATCATTGAAGCTGCATTATGAGAAAAACTCAAATGGGAAACAGCTTGTGTAACTTGTTTAAGATTGACTTAACCTCCAACCAAATGTTACAAGGCAGTTTATGACGCACTTCCACTTAATGGTAACTGAAGTTCTGCATTCCTCCCTCTTTCAATTGACATTCTGGAATGAAACTAACCAAACTTACCAAATGAGTAACAGCCTCCAAAACAGAATTCCCATCAGATCTGAGCTGAGCTTTATGGGGGATGTAAGATCGCTTTAAATGACCAATTATTTTCCTGCATTGCTTGTTGCCACAGTGCCATTACTTCTGTACCTCCATCAGAAATTGCTGACATGACTTGCATTTGTAGCTTGCAGAGTTTATGACATCCAAACAGCCGAGATGAAACATCAAATAGACGGATCCCTGTCAAACATATCCAGCCTTTCATTGGCCAATGTTTAATTCTTGCTTCTATTTATTGCTATAAATGCATTATGACAGGTAGTCGACAATTCAGAGGTAAGCCAAGTGTAACACCTTCATTGAATTATAAGACTATTTCTATTTGCAATATTAATATTCAACTACTGATAGAGCCAACATGACCCATTGTAAAAAACTAAAAAAGACATGAAAATGATTGTATTCATTTAACAGTTTTATTGTTTATTGCACCAGCATGTGCCTTGGTAACATTATTTAGAGACAGCTCAGCAAATTATCTCCATTTTCTTCCTGACATTTAGTCTTTCTTATCCTCTCTGTTCTCCTCGTCAGGGTTGTACACGCTGACAGTGAACTCGCCGGCCTCCTTGCCGTACTTGTTCTTCACCACGAGGGCGTATTTGCCAGAGTCGGCTGTGGTGACAGCTGCGATTGTGATGCTGGCAAACTTGCCATGCTCAAACTTCAGCTTGTAGCGGTCGTCCGACACCAGCTCCTTGTCGTTCTTCACCCAGCACACCTCAGGCGCGGGCTCGCCCCACACGTTGCCAGTCAAGTTCAGGGACTGAGAGAGAGAGATTGTTTTTTTTTTGCAGGTTTTACAAACATGCATTTGGCAGGAGTGTCAATCAGATTTCAAAGGAAGGAGACACTCCAAGGAATGACACATTGATGCACAGAGGTTAATAGTGTGTTTGCAGTTAACGCTATTTAATTTTCTTACCTTGCCCTCCTGGATTGCAACTACGTCTGGCAGGCCTCCAACAACACGAGCGCGGTCTAAGCAAGAAAAACAGGATCAAAAGACAAGAGTAACAGCATTTGCTTGTTTACCACACTTTGTTTCCCTGCTTTGTACTTTGACTCTAAGTATTTTAAAACAATTAATAAAATAAAAAATAATTTTTAAGATTACTTAACAAAGTAATTACAAAATAGACTTTGTAAATAGGCTTTTTAGCAACATGAGAATATACATATTTTAAACCAGTGTAAAATATGTGTATACTGCATATTTTCCAATATTTTTTCCTGGATAAGAATGTCTGAATTACGGCATCAATTAGTATAAGTACTGGCATATTGCTCATTTGCATGGTTGGGAATGTTTTTTCATATTTCTCTTGACAACACACCATGAGGTTTTAGGTCAAAAGATATTGCTGAACAATCAAGCACAGTCTCACAATGGACATTAAAAACCTCGGGGGAAAGCCCCGTCTTGATTTGAATAGCTCTGTTTGTCAGTCCAGGGATTCTGGGACCTTGATTTCCAACTGAAAAATAAAATGTACTTTGATCTGAAGACAAGGCTTTTGGAAGAAAAAAATAATTTTTTCTCCTTCACAGAGTCAAGATGATTCAGACATTATCTCTGTTTTATCATATAAGTGATACAACTGCAGTCGAGCTGCAGTCCACACTTTGTGAATCTTTCCCTAACTTGAAAATCTACTTCACAATTTTCTCGAGGCAAAACTTACTCCTATTTTTTCAAACAATTTTTTCCTTCCACTTAACTTTTGTCAATATGTGTGGATGCAAAACTCTGTAAAGCACAGACATCTGTAACAATAACTTTTACTGGCTTACTCCTCTTATGGAGAATGCTAAAAATTATCTGCTGATTAAAATTGTATTTTTTTATTAGTGTTATGTAGTACTCTAATTTTCAGAGAAAGTGAATTTTAAGTTTTTGGTAGCTGTAGACCAAAGTTATCAAGATTGATAGGAATACATGTTTGAAATACATCACTCTGTGAGTATGAATCCATAACGTAAGAGTTCCAATTAAACTGAGAAATGTTACATTATTTTATGAAAGACAACTTCCAGTAAGATTAGGAAGAATAATAACTTACTTCTTTCTGCAATTGCTGCCGCTCTGAAGAAAGAAAGAGACAAAAGATTGTCAGAAAGGGTTTCTAAAAATAGTATTGGAGTTATAAATTAAGTTACATAATAATAGGAAATGTGTTGTGTTTGTCTCAAAGGTTCACAAAGTACATTGTAGATTTGAGACAACTTTTACTATTTTTGCATATAAACATCCTTGAATACAAAACCCAGAATTACACAAATGAACAATGGAGTTGGATGAGTTTATTTACTTACTTGAGCCTTTGGAATTCTTCAAATGCATCCTGCCATGCTGCAAAGCAGAAAAATAACATTTATAATATAGTTAGAACAAGACTAATAAAGCCAACTCAAATAGCATGTAATTGTTTTCTAATTGTAAGGAGTAATTGTCTCCTATTTATTAAAAACTTTGACTTACCCTTGCCAGTCAGATCCAAGACTCTCTTTACTCCATCCTTGCCGTCAAAGATATCCATGGTGTATTTGCCCTTGTCCTTCTCTGTGGGTTCATTGATCTTAAGCCAAAGCTGTTCCCCTGTGACGCCGGACTTAACTCTCTCTGAAGCTGCAATCTTGGCATCTCTGATCAAGAAATCCAGAGCACAAAGATCAAATAGCTTCAGACGGCCTTTTTAGCGAGTCTTCAAGTCCAGAACACTGAAATATGGTAGTTTTAGGGGTCAACTTCTGTCCCTGTCCTACAAAATATATATATATATATATATATATATATATATATATATATATATATATATATATATATATATATATATATTTGTCCAATTCTATGTTATAATAATTAACATGTCTTGAACTAAACAGGGTTTGTTCTGATCTTTTTCTTTTCTCAACATGAGTCTGAAAGCATTTTGATCATCTTTCTACAGTGTATGTATTTACAGCATAATGTTATAAATAAATATATGAATAAATTACAGCACAAAAATTATGTTCAACTGTTAAAGTTTGATGTATGTTTATCAATCCCTGGATACTGAGACAGTGGGCCAGAGTTCCTGCTTAATTCTGTGAAATATATCCATGATGTCAATTTTGCATACTTGTGAAGCCAACCGACACGCAGGTTCTCATCATAATATGTCACATTGGAGTAGAGGGTGATGCCATTTTCAGAACTCAGAATTTGAATGTCACTGGAAGAATGAGCTGCAAGGAAAATAACAAAAACAGCCTCTTTATTAACACACTGTGAAAACTATGAGGAAATTGTTATACAATTAGAGCATTTTAAGAAAATTGCACACACTGAGGCACTTTTCATTTTGTATGTTTCCCTTACAAGTTGTTCTTCAGCGTGAAAAACTACTTACCAATAACTCTGAACAGCTCATTCATTACAGCTTGATATCCTGGGGAAAATAACAGCAATAATTCATGTGATTCTTTTCTTTTTTTTTTAATAAAACCATTTATGTAACTTTAACAGATCTTCACTTTTTCTCTAATTCCCTGCTAATGAAATCCACAAAGAGTACTTCACCTGCTTCTGTAAGATTGAAGGCGCTCTTATCTTTTCCTCTCTCGTCTCTCAGGAAGACCTCGTAGATACCTGCGTCTTGCTTGGAGATCTAATATTTTTAAAAAAGTCACATAAGTATCCTTAAGGCAATAATGATTCCCCTTCCAAATTAAATCAAGTGGAACAAAATATAATTCTCGAGACAGTCAACAGTATAAAAGGGACACAGTGACCAGGTAAACCGAAAAGCCAGGCTTTTCTGCCGCCCATGATGCTGCAGGCGATATAACATGAAATGATGGACATAAAAACATGAAAAAGGTAAGACGACGAGGACACATGGAGACATTAGGTGAAACTTATGACAAATAGATTATGTCCAGACTTTAGGCCTTGGTGGCAGGAGAACGTCCTTTGCAGATGGTTTTTTCCCTCCTTTCTTTTGCTCTTGCTTAATAACCCACTGTGAATTAGACAGATGAGCCAGTCAATGCAAATGTGACTGACTGGAGCTTATGCAAAAACACCAACCCTTTGGTGTTGAGTGACGTTTGAACAGCTATGATGATGACAGATCAATATAACTTCTCTGGCACTTTCAGTCACTTCAGTCAAAAAGTCACGAGTCTGACAAAAGCAGTACCTATTCTTTCATTGAAGTGACCAGAGGAGTTACATTGAATTGAGAGTTAGACATGAAATGAATGAATGGATGAAACACAGAGATAGACCACATGCCGTAAGCTCAATATATAGTTCCAGTCAGAAAACTGGATAAACTCATAATCAGAAAATATTTAATTACTAAATTATTTATTATTTTTGGATTTTAATGATGCATTTGAACTGTTTTATACATTTTACTTTAAGGTTAAGCTCAACATCATTGTTGAACACATAAAACTGCCTGTCTCTGTCATAATCTTCAGACCTTGGAAGTTGCTCTGAGCTCTGAGTTTATTCTGTGTCTTATTATGTTTAATAAAAGATTAATTCCTGATCAGTTATTTTCCCATGTGTTCCCTTCCTAGTAATTGTTGCCATTCTCCCTCAGTAAAGCTGGGACATTCATTTTATTTTACTCATCTGTTTCTCGCAACAGTAGTCATTGTCCTAGAATTTAATCTCTTTGTTTTCAAACACTTTTTGTTGGATTCTTCTATTGTAAGCCAATTTTTCTTTTCTCAATTTGGCTTTCAGTTGGTCTCAGCCTGTGTTTTACCCAGAATGTTAAGTATAGTCCTTATTTTGTCATGAAATGTCTTCACCGTTATTCTGCCTACCCCCTGCTTATGACCCTCAGAGGAACAGAAATTGGTTAAGATATTCAAAAGAATTCTGTAGTCTCCCGAACTAAAACCAGCCATGAAGTGAATTCTTTTTAGTTTTGAACATTGTGTAATCTCTTCACCCCAGATAAATACTGCACTGTTCAAATGTTTCAGTATAATCCAAATTTAATATGACTTCTGTTTGAAATGAATCAGTAAATAAAACTCTGACTGGAACTATCTGGGCTGAAAAAGATACAATTTGTCAGGAAAAAATTTAACAATTTAATGTTACTCAGACTTCTGAGTAGAAATATTTGCTGTTCTGAGTCTAGCAGTGCTTAAAAGAATATTCAGTATAAATATATATCTATAAAAACATATAAAATGATCTTTTATTCTGTGTCAGAGGTGTATGAGTAGCAGAACATTTTGTAAAGCTCTAAAATGAAAGCAGAGCTGGATCACTACAATTTTAGTTCTTAACTCATAAACACCCAACTCCTCACAAGGTACACTGTCAGACTGACCTTTCCAATATTAAAGGTCAGGTCGCAGTCCTTTTTCTCGATTTTCGCAGCATCCTCATCATCCTCTGCAATCTCAATGCTGTCCTTAGACCATATGATCTCAGTCACTGGTTTGATATTTCCAATCTGTAGAAAAAGGAGGTGATCAACAAGGGTATGAATTAAAATGAATTAAAAGGACAATATTAGTAGTTTTATATTGTAAGTTTTTTTGTTTCACCTTGCATTTTAGCAGCACATCACATTCTTGAGTGACAGTGAAGCCAAGGTACTCAACAAAGTGAGGACCTGTTTATTAGAAACAGAAAATAGTTAAAGAAAAATACCAATAAGCAAAAATCTTAATGTGTTACAGATAAAGCATTACTCCTTACCTTGTTTCCTGACCCATTCTGCTCTCTCAAACTCAGATTTCCTTTGTAGTTCCCTAAATTCTGGATTTTCAAAAAAGTGTACATATTCAATCCTAGATCATTTTTAAAAATCATAGATGAACTTATCACTAACACAAAAATATAAAGAATGATCTGCTGCCCCTCAGTGGACACATGCTTAACCTGGAGAGTACCTTATTCGTCTGATGTTATAAATCATCTGAATTTGCAGATGTCTGTTGTGTATTTGAGATCTTACCATCTCCTATTAGCACAAGACTTGTGGTGCCCTTAGCCTTGCCATCCACCAGGTTAAAGGTAAACGTTCCTTCATCAGTGACTTCCAGAGAGTCCATAAATAGTTCTATAAGGCCGCTGGACTTGTCGAACTTCATTGTGTATTTCTGCAGACAGAAAAACACAAAAATGCACATATTTCAGCACAAATGCTCACTAGAACTAAATATGTGCATTTATTGTTCCATTTATGTACCTTTCCTTGCTCAATGATGACATCGTTGAAAACATACTCCACTTGGCAGGCAGAAGTAAATTTCTCCATCTGAGCCCAGAACCGCACACAGCCTTTCTCAAGCAGCTCCATGGCCATTTCATTCTTGAAGGGAATAACTAAAACATTGAACAGGTAATTGAGCATTTAATACAACCAACCACATAGTAATATCTAAGACTGTCTCTATAAGTTGTTTTTCCAATTGAAATGATAAATAATTGCATTTGTGATATTTTAGCTAAGATTTAATATTTACCAGGGAACTTGTGTTCATGGCTAAGATCCAGGAGACGCAGGAGAGCTGTCAACAGGAAAAAAGTAAGACAGGAAAAAAAAGTTGAATGATATCCATTCAGTCAGCCACACACACAAGATATTATGAAAATAATACCAAGCAGCTGTTCAAGCAGGGGAGGACAGCCAAGTATGCACTGCCAAGACTGTGGGCTGACTCACCCTCCTCAGTGAGAGTGTAGCTGGAGGAGATGCCTTCGGTGTTGGTGACCATACAGGAGAAGATGCCCAGATCCTCCATAGAGAGACTGTTAAAGATAGCTCTGGATCTAAACACAAGGCAACAACCATGGGAAGTGAGATGAACAAAAGAACTTCACTCATTTAGACTGATCAGTCAGAGACATACAGTGAAAAGTTTATATACATTCATAAGAATTATGCATGCCATGAGTTTCTCTTTGGGATGGATTAAGAATAACAAATACAGCTAGAGGGGTTTTAAAAACAAAAAAGTGTGGGCAACATTTTGCAAGGGTCAAATATGTACATATATCAATTCCTTTTTGATTTATTATCTCTTTGCAAGTTGCATTCTTCTTTACCTCAAACTCTCATAAGCCAAGAAGTCAAGTACCTACCCAGAATGAGACAAGAAACCTATTCAACCTATACAACAAGCATGTGTACAGTGAGCAGTTGAGAAGAAAACTGAGGACTGGAGACAGATTGTTCAATCGATCCTTATTTTAAAGTCAAAATCCAGAAAATTTGAAATGCACGTGGAAAAGCTTAAAATTACTCTAATATTCATGCCAAACATAAGTGCATCTAAGCTTCTTGCTATATTCATGTGTTGGACTCAATCACCATGAGGACACATACTTGCCGCCCTGAGTGGCAATAGTGAGACGAGATGTGTCTGTGATTTCCTGGTAGTTCTTGAACCAAACAAACTGTGAGCCTTCTTTCATCTCAGAGCATTCAAAAATCATAGAGATGACACCGTTGTCATCAACATCCACATAAATCTCTTTGGTGCCTAAAAGAAATAGATCATCACAATGTATGTAATTGCAAACATAAAATGTCAAAGCTTGCATTTGTAACAAGCAATATGTTTTTTTTTCTTTATATTTTTAACTTGGCATGTGCAAGAATCAAGTGAGACTAAATGTGTGACTTAAATATTAATTGCACTCACCAGGGCGAGTCTGGGCCAGAATTGGACCCAACTCTTGGGAGGGTTTCCCAACTCCAACAAGATTCTGAGCACGCACACGGAAGACATAGGATGTTCCTGCTGTCAGTCCAGTCACCTAATTTAGCACAAAAAGAGTCAGAAAGGAGGCACTTAAAAACTGTATGTTTCATTCCCTCATCTAATTATACTTTTCTTATTTACCTTCATGAACTTTCCCTTATTGGTCTTCTCATGCACAGCCTTCCAGCCTTCCTCGCCTGCAGACGCCTCCTTGATGTCCAGATAGTAGCCGTTGACGGGGCTGCGTCCATCAAACACAGGAGGTTCCCACAAGACCACAACAGAGGTGTCACGAACCTCCATCACATAGAGACCAACGGGGGGTCCTTGGAAGATCAAAAACCAAAGTTGTATCGCTTGAAGAATTTTTCTTTAACAAGAGAATATTTTACTTATGCTTATTCCTACAAAACATACCTATTCTAAGTAGAAATTTCTTAAAAACTGAGAAGTGTTAGGTATTTAGCATGAAACAAGAGAAAAAACTAAATCCAATCATGTTAAATCAGATTAGATGTTAGATAAATTATAGATTAAAGATTAGGCAATCGATCAACTTTTTTTTTCCTTATCAAACTACAATCTTGTACCTGGAATAGTAATGGTCCATTCCTTGCACTCCAAATTTGCAGTGGGCAGAGAGGGTTTACTCACACCTGCCATGTTCATTGCACGGACTTGGAACTGATAGAAGACGTTTTCTTTCAGGTTCTCAGCCTAAAGGAACAGAACAAATCAAGATGCAGATTACGCAAAGCCACTCTTTTAAACTAATCAAGTCAGTGATGAAGATGTTTGCACTTGTGAACAACAAGTCAATAAATCAACCGCTTGGCATTTTTAGTATGAACTTACCTTGTAGGAAGTTGTGGTAAGAGCCTTTAGGTTCATTTCGTGCCATTTTCCATAAATGTTCCCCTTCACTGTTCTGTAATCCACAAAGTATCCTCTAATGTCGGCTCCTCCATTGTCAGTGGGTGCAGTCCAACCCAGAACCATGTAGTCCTTCACGGCTTCCAGTAGGTTCACATTGGTGGGGCTTGCAGGTACAGCTGCCGTCAGCAATAGTGGTGAGACAAAAGTGATTAGAGACACCTTTTTATTTAAAACAAACAAAAAAAAAAGCAATAAATCAACAAAAGTTTTAATGGGCTAAGTGTTTTAACTTTTGTGATATTTATTGTTGCACTTTTTAGGTCGTCTTAAATTTTGAGACACCATTGAAGAGGCAAATACTTTCTGGACACACAAAAAGTACAAAAGCTATTGGTTATGAGCTTCACACACAAATGCAACACACTGTTTTGAGAGTTGCTTAACTGGGTAAAATACTTACTCTCAAGGGTAGAAAGCCGACAAGTGTCATTCTAAGAATATTACTGGAGACAGGCGAGACTCTCCACAGGAACATGCTGTTTCAAAACACACCGTTTTAGCCTTCTGCTTGGTCATGCACCAAGAGGCTTCCTGAAGACTTGTCAAACAGTAGAACAATGCTCCAGCAAAATCCAGTTAAAAAGAAATCAATACTGACATGGTAGTAAAGCATCTTAAAACATTAGCTAATGTCTTTGCCTAAAGAAGGCAAAGAAAATTGGCAGAAATGGTTGCATGTAGAGTTGGAAATTACTCTTTCCTCATGCAGACACATGCTATATTAGTATTCAGTAAATGCATTTCTGTTTGCAGCTCAGGGGAGTTATATTGTGAAGTGGTGTTGAAAGTAAAAATACATCCTTCAAGGGAGTTCTTCAGCAGGATTTCTCTTTTAAATATTTAAATGAGTCAGTAATTATTTAAACCCGTCCCAGCAGGCAGGACAGCGGGTCAAAGCGTGGGCCGAATATGACAAGGTATGTGAACAATGGAGACATTTTTTGTGAAAAGTTGCACTCACAGATAGCAGCCTGTACAAGCACGGCATCAGAATTGGAAGAGTTCTGGCTATATCCAGCAGCGTTCACCGCCTTTACTCTGAACACGTAGTTGGACCCCGTGGTGAGGCCGTGGCACACAAACCTGAAAGGAATATATTTCAACCAGGTATATTTTATTGATATATTCTGCTGAACGCCAAGAGCCACTTCTCCTCTGGGGGAAGAATACCTATTAGGATTCAGCGGTGAGGTCATGTGCAAATTCTAGGTAACCCTTTTGCAATGGATACACACTTAAAATGGATTACCCAAAACTATGAAAGCAACTGTAGGACATATCCCAAGACTAATTCTAATTTCTGTGGCTTTGAGGAAAAACAAACATTTCTCACCTGTTCTGCTTGACAGGTCTATTGTTGCAAGGCATCCACACATCAGTTCCCGTCACACTAGATTCAATGTAATAGCCAACCAAATGCTTTACGTCCTTAGATGCCCCCCAAGTGACAACCACTGAGGTATCTGTATTCCTGGTGGCCACTGGATTGCCTGGGGCAGAGGGAAGATCTGTAGGAAAATAAAGACACAAAATGTTCTAAAGGATGTCACTTATCGAAATTCTATAAAGATGAAGCACTTGGAGCAGAAACAGGAGTGGTATGAACTAGAAATATTATCCTGTTAAATAATGCAGCGGGGTCTCTGTATGCAAAGTCTGTAGTGATGCGGCTGCAAGATTTGTCAGCTCACCAAGTTTATCACCAACTATGGTTTCTCCGGTGGGTACAGAGGGCTCGCCCACGCCAGCAGAGTTGCAGCATCGCACACGGAAGTTGTACGATTTACCCTCTGCCAGGTCAAAGATCGCAAAGCGAGGGGACTTCACTGGCATCCCAGTGTTCACCCTCTGCCAAGTGTCTGTCCCTTGAATACACTGAGAACAGAGAGCAGAAAAACTTTTAAAGCTGAAGTTAAAAGAGAGTGCAGATGTTTATATAAAAAAAAAAACAACAACTAATTATAAGTTATATTCAGCCATATTCTGTTGCTGGTTATTTCCCTGTGAAAGAGTGGTGGCCTATCCAGTATATAATGTGCCTCTAACCCCTTAAGTCCTTGAGTTATTCGCCAATTAATCCCAGAGTAAAAACTTTTCACACATAATCTTTGCTGGGTGACTAAGGGGAAAACAATGTCTTACCTCTTGAGGGATTTGTTTCATATGCTAAATGAACTTAGATATGTGCTAAAATTGGTTTTGTTTGACAACAATATAACAGTACTGAAAAAAATAGATAGATAGATAGATAGATAGATAGATAGATAGATAGATAGATAGATAGATAGATAGATAGATAGATAGATAGATAGATAGATAGATAGATAGATAGATAGATAGATAGATAGATAGATAGATAGATAGATAGATAGATAGATAGATAGATAGATAGATAGATAGATAGATAGATAGATAGATAGATAGATAGATAGATAGATAGATAGATAGAATCAAATATTTATGTACTTTCCTAATAGTTTGTATTATCAAACCAGAACAACAAACATTTGCGATATGCCTTTTGTATTTGAACAAATGCAATTATTTTATTATTGGCTTGTATTGCAAGTAGTAATTTGTCTGGTACTGAAACACACCAAATTCATCGGGTTAATCGACTTGAAACTAAAACTCAACTTGTGTGTGTTGTCATTCCCAGATGGAGGACAAATGAATGAAAGCAACAAAAATGTCTGAAATAATCAAGTAGAAACCTGGGAATATGCATACTGTGAAAAGATAATAATAAAAAAAACATTTCAGGAAAGATTATTAGAAATCCAAATGAAGTGACAAACAATACTAGGATAAAGAATAAGCAACTATATGAAAAATGTTCTTACTTTCTCAATGTAATACATGACTCCCTCATGACCCCGTTGCTCTGGGGGCTTCCAGGCAAGCACCACATAACTCTTGGTGGCTTCAGTGACCACAACATCAGTAGGTTCTCCAGGAATCACACCCACTGTGTAGAAAAAAAAACACACACTCATGGTTTACCCCAAAATTGTAATCTAGGCTTACGTATGGTAACTGGTTTGCACAACACATGACTCAGTTAAAATGAAAATAGCAAGCATCCTGATTGATGTTTTTTCAACTCTAGCAGCAATGTAGAATTTAAATTTTTTAGACTTTTTAGTTTTACAGTCTAAAAAAATGAGCCAACACATCAGTATGTATACTTTAAATCTGAAAGAGAGAAACAATATTTTAAATAGTCTGTTTGCCTAGAATTTGATCCAACCAAAGCATTTGCTGGACTTCAAAGTGGATTTGGGAAGACACATGGTGTTGACTTGGTGTGTGCAGAACTGAAAATTATGATCTTTTAGAAGGGGGCTTGCAGTAAAGAATGTAATTACAGGACAAAATATTTAGCAGCAATACTGTATATTGAAGAAATATATGCTGGGTCATGATCTGAGTCACATTATCTTAAATTTTACATTACTAATTACCATTTAAAAAGTCAATGTTCGGTCACTTTAACATGACAGGTGGTCTAAATTACAGCCCTGAAAGGTTTTCTGAAATGTATTTGCTAAGATGTAAGACACTGAAAGGATATGCAACAGGATGTGCAAAAAATTTCTATGGGTTAATTTCAAGTTTAAATTAGAAATTAGTAGTGGTGACTCCGAGCTTTATTCAAGTTTATCAGGAAATATATCACATGAATTGTGATATTTTTACCAGTGGGTTCCTCTTCTGTGAACTTGATCACCCCAGTCCAAGGTGCCAGTGGTCCAGCTGTTGTGGAGAGGACAATCATCAGCAATTTATATAGAGAAGGATGTCAACAGGTTTCTTCTTTGTCTCCAAACCTCTGAGTCGAGCTCGGTCTGAAGGATCCATGGCAACCACAGGATCAGAGATGCGGGATGGACGACTGACTCCCACGTTGTTAAAGGCACGCACCCTAAAGACATAAGAACGCCCCTCCACCAGCCCTGTAACAGGGAACCGGGCGTACTTGACTGGGGCATCATTACACTGAGCCCAGTGATGGGTGCCCACTTCACACCTTCCAATACAAAACACCAAAATACATGCATGTCAGTTGTTGAAATAATTTCTTCTATAAAGTCACCTGCCAGCTTACTCTAAAAAAGTATTTACCCCTTTACAGATTTCTTTGGATTTGCTTTTTTTTTTGTCACATAAATATTTAAGAGTCATTTCAATATCAGACAAAGGCAACTGGAACAAATACAAAAAGAAAATTTTGAATAATTAAATACGAGTTTATTGTGTGCTCTAAATGCAGAATGAATTTTAATTACTGAGTCTTTTCAACTTGGATATTTCCAGTAAAATACACTGAAGCTAAGCAACCTGTCGATGTAGTATCCGAGGATGGGGCTGCTGCCCTCCACTGCTGGCTGCTTCCAGGTTACCACCACATAGTCCTTGTTGGCATCGTGACAACGCACATCCAGGGGGGCTACGGGAACCCCCTCCAGCTCCACGTCAGCATCTGGTAAAGCGAGAAACGCACAACCATGTGGTGTTTCTAAATTAGGTGGATCTTCAGTATGCTCTCAGGTTTCATTGCCTGACTTACAGTTAAT
The DNA here is from genome assembly GCF_027474105.1 of Poeciliopsis prolifica. Classification (NCBI taxonomy): domain Eukaryota; kingdom Metazoa; phylum Chordata; class Actinopteri; order Cyprinodontiformes; family Poeciliidae; genus Poeciliopsis; species Poeciliopsis prolifica. The sequence continues at coordinate 16,648,075 of NW_026562383.1, read as the reverse complement.
ATGGCCTCACTGTAACTAGTTGAGATGCAACACATAATGGTCTAAGAAGGTATTCAAAAAAACTAAACTATGTGAGACACTAAGTTGTTTCTTATGTTAGCAACCCCCACAAAATCATCTCCGTTCAAAGGCTGAACTTTTATTTTTCCATAACATTTCCAGGCAATGAATTTAGGCACTTTACCTCTGACAAACACATAGGCTGAGTAGGAGTCAAAGCCAGATTTTGTGTTGACGCGCAAGGTGTACATGCCCTCATCTTCCTTGTTAAGGTGGGTAAGAGTGAGAGTGGCGCGTTCTCCGGACCAGTGTGTGTGCACCCACTTGGAGGGCTTCAAAGGCACAGCTGACAAGAAAAGCAAAAATAAATGACTACTACACTTTGCTTCAAAACAAAGACAAATTTTATAACTTACAGTTTCTGTACCACACAACTTCAGGCTGGTACTTTTTCACAGTGGGAAAAATGATGACAGTGCAGCCCAGACTCAGTGTTTCCCCCTCACGACCAAAGGCCACTTCAAATGTGTCAATAATGCTTGTATAAAAAGTAACCCCATGCTCAGGGCAAAAACCATCTGAAAACAGAGAATTGATACCATCAAATATATATATTTTTTAAATTATGTCCTCAGTTTTCTTCCACTATTTGTGATCAATGATTATAAAATCCAATTTATGCTCTGTAGAGCTGAAGACACATAAATGTAGAAGCTTATTATCACTGTGGGCATTTTGCAGTAAAAACTATAATAAATAGTCATTAAAATCTTTTTTTTTAAAAGCAAACATGCAAATATTACATATAAAATTGTCTTACGTGGTTTGGGATCAAAAGGACCTTCTTCTGTTTCTTGGAACCCTGTGAAGAAATTTAGATCTATAATTTTATGCGACAAAAATTCTTGTATTATAATATAAACTAAACTCACAAAAATTAATTTCCACTCTCTCATTTTTTCTTGACAAGTGGCCATTTAACAATATTTGATTCCTGAGAAAAATCCTCTAAAAACCAGCTGTCCATGCAGTGATTAGCTTCCAGCACTTCCACATACAGGTATGCTTAAGTACAAGAACTTTACAGCTTATGTATTTAGCTCTGTTGGGCTGGAAAAGCCAAACCAGCAACTTATGTTGTTGCTCGGAGATCTTTATGGTGGAAGTCCATATTTTTATGGCATCATTAGCAACATAAATGTTATTCATGACAACATAGGTAGATCATATCTGATCATTATCTACCTACATCATAGGTATGTAACTACAAAATAGGTTGTCATATACAACCATTAAATATGACAAAAAGTATGGGTGTGCATAATCTTTTGACACAATGAATAACAGAAACAGTGCTAAGTTGACCAGTTGCTTCAGTGCTAATGCTACCCTGTACAAATACAGGTTGTGTTATTGTTTATTTTTTGGCCGTTTGTGACAAAACTACTGATTCCATTTTATTAGGATCTTTGTTTATGGGAGACTAAAATGTTCTTTGGTGCTGCTTCATTCTCTAAATCTATTGCTTTTGTTGAAATAAAAGCAAAAGGTACGTCCATCTGCCTCAAAAATGGAGAAAAGGGTTATTGTGGCACTTATAGCCTCCATCTGATGATGATGCTGTAGCAAATGACACAATTATAGTTCTCATATTTTATCTTTGATTCCAGGAGTCATTAGCACCCGCTAAGAAAGGTAGAACTACATGTAAAAGAAAACACCTACTTTTGACAACAACAGTAGCTGCAGAGGAAGCTTCCCCTTTCACATTGAGAGCGGAGACATAATACTGAGCAGTGTCCAAGAAATCGCAACTAAAAATAAAATGCAAGAAATGAGCAGTCTGTGTACATTTGACAAAGCAGAAGGTTGAACATGTGGATTATTTGCATAATGCGTGATTGATTGGAGCTGAAGTAATGCAGAGTGTGAGGTGAATGATTACCTACTTCTTGATCTCCAGGGAGTGCATGTTGTAAGTGCTTTCGGCTGTGTACTTCTCAGGATGGGCCTTGGCATCGATCAGCACATTGTTCTTATACCTTCAAAGCATTATTAAGATTTTCATTAACTTTTGTAGTTTATCTTTCTGACATGAAATTAATGTGTACAGTTTTTATGCTGTGGTTCTTGGGAAAAAAAAGGTCATTGTTTCCTTCAAATTTTCTCATGACAGCTGATTGTTGTCAGCAGCCTATTGTAATAATAATGTCATTAAACTCGAACTGTAACTTACCAAGCAATCCTTGGTTTTGGCCATCCAGCCACGGTGCAGTGCAGCCTGACTGTTTTGCCCTCCCACACAGTCTGTCCACGAGGCTTGACAATAAACTCCGGAGGGTGCGTCAGCCTATCTGGGTGCATTTTCTTGCGAAACTCTGACCACTCCTCCAACTTCACCACGATGGGCATCCCATGTTGGGATGGAAAGAGTAAATAAGAATTGGCTCTGTGAGTCCCAATCAATTGAAAACAGAATAAATAGCACTTACCGCTCTGTCAAATTCCATACGCTCTGCTGATTCCCTGACATGCTTTGATCTTGTTTTCTTCTCAACCTTTACCTCCATGGCCTCCCTGGCCTCCCTAACAAACAGGTTCCTCATTGCCACATAGTTAATGCCCTCCTCTGTAACATCATCCTCCTGAGCCTCCATCAGTCCCCGAACGACGTCATGGCTAAACAAAACCACCAGGATGTGAAAGCAGAAAAATTACTTCAAAATGCATTTGGTGATTAATAAAATCAACACAGGATTTCTTGTACTCACTTTGCTCTAAACACAGGAATGACGTAGCCTATTACTTCTTTGTCCTTGTCCATGGCCAGGTAGGTACGTTTGGCTCTTTTGGGTAGCGGGCTCAGTTTAACCACCTGCTGCCCCTTGTCTGTCTTCACAGAGGTCTTCAGGCTTAGAGGCAGGAGAAAACATCCAAATTAAAAACAGTTTGTCAATATACTGCTCTATAAAGGTGAAGAAGTCTGACTTCAAGTAAAGGACAAGACATTTTCTTTGAATTCAAAGCTTGCTGTTGTGTTTTTTATGACTGAACTGACCAAGATCTAAAGTTGTGCATTTTGTGTCTGTCCCACACTGGTTGTGAACACACAGGAAGGAAAGGTTTGTAAAAAAAAAATCTTTGAAGAAATTCTCCTAATACAATTTATTTAGCTAAATCCCCAAGCTAAGCTGTTTGGAAAATATAAATTATTCACCATTAGACAGAAGTAAAGCATGCAACAGTCGCAGACAAATAATAAAAAAAAAGAATCAAAATGAGAAATATTATTTTTCACTACAAATACTAAAATATATTCTTATCTCTTTACAAAAGACAATACTGAATTGTCAGGTATAAATTATGGTTGTGTTTGGAGGAGGCTAAAGGAGCGACCTGCCCAGGGCAACATTTGTGGAAGAACCACCACTGGCTGTTATGTAATTTTCACTTTTTAAACTCCCAGCTGACACATTTGTTGGTAAAAATAAACACAATCATTAAAAAGTAAAAAAAAAAAAAAAAGGAAGAAAAGCTGCAGTGCATTTCTGAAATAACTCCACTTGCTCATTGGTCTTATGTATACCTCCTTAAATAAACATGTTTGTTACATAAAGCCATCTAAAACCAATTCTCCAGTCCTACTCAGAAAAGATGTTGCATTCACTCCACCCTCCATACTCTGACTCGATATTACTCTCTGACTCATTTACCTCTCAGACTTTCTTTTTGTTCGCAGGGTATATAAATGGAACAAAAGCTAGCGGATATGAAGCGTGGTGTAAAGGTCCACTTTAAAGCTTTGCTTTCACTTAAAATATGCCTTCCTCTCTCTGGATGGCTCAATGTAGAGTTGGATATCTTTTTCAGACTGACAGGATCATGGTCACCCAGTATGCTCGATGCAAGTTGCAGGAAAACATCTGAAGTGAGTGCCTTAAGAAGTTATTTCCGCTGCTGACTCACCATGTGCACTGAATGGGCAGTTAGGGCATAAAAAGTTTTTAGCTTTAAATGAGAGTTTCAGTTCTTAAAGCCTAAGAAGAAATTATGTTCCACTCAGACACATTAATTCTATAGGGAGAAATATTTTCACCCTAAAGAATGTAGTTCGAGAAGCATAAGTGCACATACAGCCAGTGTTGGTATTATTTACAACAGAGCTAACCTTTAATGGGGGTTTGGAAAAATGTCCAGTCTTTTATACAGTGTATTTACAGTTGGCCTGAAGGCAACGCTTCTTCATGTCAGAAATAACTCAGCTGTCTATGAATATAGCTGGCAGCTCTCGGCCACTGCTGAAATTCTTTCCCTGACCTCATTTAGAAAGCAACATGTCCGACATGTACATGAGCCCCACGAAGCTTAAAACAGACAACAAAAAAAACATCTTCCCCTGGGTTACTAGGTGAGTGCTGGTGGCAGAATGTTGTCATTATATGTACCAATATTCCAATCTCCTGCAACTTGTCCATTTCTCGCCTGAAATGTCTCGCTGGAGATAGGCACCAGCAGCCCTCCTGACCCCACTAGGGATAAGGGTGTAAGAAAATGGATGGATGGCTGGATGGATGTACCGATCTCAAGTAATGTGGTTTGGCAATTTGCACAATGAAGCCTTAACGTCTTAAAAAGCCTAGAATTAAAACAATTATGATGTTGCCTGAAAGATTAAGGTAATGTTTCCACCATATCTGAGAACAGCAATACTGATAGCAACAGTGATTATCTGTCTGTTTGGTGTGTTGAGCCTTTCCAAGCTGACATCTCAAAACCTTCAGTCCATAATGTAAAGTTGTAAATGGAAATGCAATGTAAATATACAATACTTTTATTTAAGCCTTTTCTGTGAAGAGAAGAGTTGTTTCATTTTATTATAATGCAGTTTAGTATAATTGCATAGTCTCAGCAAACACTTTTTCATATTGCCCTCCTCTATTCACTGTAAAAATACAGCAACAAAACATGTAAATTAGTTTAAAATATAGATTTTAATACATATACATATGGAGATGTCTAAAACTAGAAATAATAGGTAACAAATTAATGTCACAACTGTTGTTACAGCAACTGCAAGATTCAGTGTGGAGACACTTTTCTTCAAAAGACAAAGACATGTTTTAAAAATCACCGAAAGATGGATTTTAATCTGATTAGAGACTTAATTACAACACAGTAAACTAATCTAATTTAGGCCATCAGGTTTAGTAAACAACATGAACATAACTTTTGTTAAGACAAGAGTTTCAAAATTATGTCGGTAATAGAATTACAATAAGCACAACTAAAAGAATGAACAACCAGATTTAAGATATGAAAAGGGAAAAACAACTCAACAATTCATTGTCGTAAATTTGGATTGTAAATGTTCAAATAGTGAATCTTGCTGAAAAAAAGAGTATTTGCTTAAACCTAAAATAATATTCTGACTTGGTTTTAAGGAGAAAAACACTGTTTAAAAAAAAAAAAAAAGAACGAACTCTGAGTTAGAAAAAATTAACTTAATCATACCACCAGACTCCAAGTGAAAATGCAAAGATACATTTTAGGCACCTTGAGTAGAGGTGAATAGCAGCACACATCCAAAGAAGTTTGCTGTAGCTACTTTCTTGCTGTTATTTAGAGACTTTATAATTTTGAGCCTCTTACCGATGGCTGCTGGTCTTGTGAGTTGAGAAGGCCTGCTTGCTAACAGACGACCTGGTGCTCAGGTAATAGCTGCTCTCATAGTGCTGCTTCTCCTCCAGCTGTTGATGCAGCTGCAGCTTCTGCTGCTGCTTCTGAGTCACTTGCACTGATCCTGACATCCCGACAGGCCGCTCCGCCAACTTACAATGGCTGCCCTCTAGTTTACCTGCTCTGTAAATCAATCTCACTGTTATTACGATAGATTGATTTCTGAGCTGGAGGTGAGGGGAAAGCAGAGCATGATCGTGAGGAATTAGGAAGTATGGTTTAGGGAATTAGTGACTGATAAAAATATGTTGTTTTCTTTTTCCAAGTCAGGGTTATGAATGGTTATGTTTTAACAGCTGAAGGGTTAGCTCTGCCCAGGATCAACCTCTACTGTGTTAAATGAAGCAGCAGGTTATCAATGAACTGCAGCAGAAGTTTTCAACATTCACTATTTTTATTTTGTGGTAGTTTAATTCAGAAAACCTCCAGAAGAGGAAGATAAATAACAAAAATATTGAGATATTTTTCTCTACTATGGTTATTCAGTTATTATCTTTAATGCAATGTGTACATTTCTACAAAGAGGTCTTCTTATTAGCTTATTATTACAGAAAAGAAGTGCATAATGAAATCATGGACAGATTACCAAATAGTTTTTTCATAGTTCAAGCCCATATGTCATTTAGTGGGTAGGGGTACCCACCGGTCTAGCTAGAGGTCGTTCTTACTGAGTAAACTATCAAAAAAGAAAAGCTAAAAAAAAAGAAAGTAAGAAAGATAATATGCAGACATTCTGAGAAAAATGCTCAAACTTAGGCGTAATGCCATAAAAAGTGTGAAGAATGATTCAAATCTGTTAGGACAAGCTGCCATAAATATAACAGCATAACATTACGCACAGTATGAGACACACAAACATAAAGCGAGCTACAACAATGTCAAAAAAACAGAAAAATACCACAAGAGGAAACTATTTTGTATGGTGTTTCTGAGTGCAGAGTTTCAGGATAAGACAGAACAAATTGGAGACAAATGATCACAGGCTCCTTTGTATCATAATCCCTTTCTGGTCACAATAACTGGTTTGTAACTACTAAGTGACAAATGGGTGGCTCGACGGATTGAAAAAAAATGCATATAGAGTTTGTTCAAGGTGATACCTGTTTAAACTGAACTATAAGCAGAATCAGCAGCCTAGGCCATGTTATAATTATGTTATTGTGAATCAAAGACATGCAATTCAGAATATGATTCTAAAATGAACAAGACTTTGTTAGAGAGGGGCATAATTTAGAAAAATCAATTAAGATGTTCTCAAAGATCAATTAACCTATTATTAATAGAAAATGGAAAACGCATGACACAAAAACAAGGCCTATTGCAAGTGTTGGAAATTTACAGACGCAAACAAGACAAACCATAATTTAATGAAGTTGATGGAACTTAAAAGGAAGATATAAGCCTTTACTTACCACCAACAGAAATTGACCAGTCCACAACAAGAAGGAAATGTGTTTATTCCAAATAAGCAAGCTCAGATCCAGCAAAAGCAGTAGGGTGAGGGTCAGTGGACAGGATAGCAGTCCACTGAGCAAAAATAAGGCTGCCACTCGGCAGAAAGCGCAAGACACCGTCAGGACCTTTTAAGGTTTGGGCAGCTTTAAATTTAGACCATGAGAAGAGCCACAGGAGCCTCAGTGCCTGCCCCTCAGCTGTTCCACTGCACTTCAGGCATGTTTTAAACACCTCCAGCGCTGTGCCTGAAGCACAATCATGTGAAACTTTACAATCACATAACAATGATAGACACAAAACCATTTGTTCACTGAGCTAATTTATGACGAGGTTCATTACCCTCACTGTTAGTAATTAACATTAAGTTATGTTGCATCATACGTTTGGATCACAAAAACGTATATTTCTACTTTCACCCGGATGTGTGAAGAAGTCTAAAAAGTATGACTGCTTAAATCAGTGCTTCTCAAATAGTGGGGCGGGCCCCCTTTGGGGGGCGCGGTGCGATACCTGGGGGGGCGCGTGTGATCCTGGGAACAGGCTTTTTTTATTGGCCGTACTAGTATAAAGTGTAATTGCGCACAGTAGGCGGCAGTGGCGCTCTCATTGTTACTTCTGTCACGTTTGCGACAGTGCAACATTTTACGACTTACAAGACAACAGGTTTGCCTTGGTTAGCAGTGTTAAGTCAACAAAAAGCTCCGACTGCGTTCTGTCTATGGCCTCCGTTATTCAACAACCCCCAACATGAAAAAGTTTTTCACAGGGATGAAAAGAAACGCGGAGAGAGACAAAGATAATGAGACAACAGAAAGTCAACCGGAAGCTAAGAAGAGGAAATACGAGGAAGCGTATTTAGCGCTTGGCTTCACTGTGACTACAGTTGGAGAAGAGGAAAGACCGGTGTGTTTGCTGTGTCTAAAAATGCTCGCAGCGGACAGCATGAAGCCAAATAAATTAGCGCGTCACTTAAATACGTTACATCCCAATCACGCCGATAAGCCGCTAAAGTTTTTTCAGCGAAAAAATGTTATGCAGAGATGGATAGTCACGGTGGGAAATGGGGGGGCGCAAATAGTTTTCTTCTTGCTAGGGGGGGCGTAACGGAAAATAATTGAGAAGCACTGGCTTAAATCAAGTTTACTAAAACACATAGCACTGCTGCCACCTAGTGGTCTAAAATAGTAATGCTAAAAAATAGGTTTAGGGAAAATGACAAAACACTTTATCATGGCTCTATGTTAACTTCAGAAAATGCATTCCCTTCTATCCCTATATATAATCATTTATTTGTTAATTTTTTCCCCCCTAATGTTAACCAAAAGTAACAGGGACGATTCGGAATGAATGGAACATTCCAGACAGTTGGTTCTTTCCAGCTCTGCTCTGCTCTGACTGTGGGATGTGCTGATAGCTTTGTGTACAGCTATTTTTCTACACATTTTACATTTCTTCTAAGGTGGGTCAATCATTTTCCGTCCAAAGAACGCCCACGAAACATATTGGACTTGAGAACAAGCAATATATTTTCTCTTTGAATTTGTTATCGCTGCTATTCTGAAGCTAACTTGTTGTGTAGGTCAGACGAGATGGCTAATAACATGTTTTGATTAAATTATGTTATATATTGGAAAGCATACTGGGTTGTACATGGATTATTGCAGAGGAGAAGTGTCAGTGCATGTAACCACAGAATTAAAGACTTGGTTTTATTTAATATATTTACGTTTGGCACAGTAGCGCTAGCATAATATGTTCTGATGATCTTCAATAACAACACCAATAACTTGCATAAATATGATTATATTACATCTGAAAAAAATAAGAAACGTTTTTACAAATATATTTATATTTCAATGTGTTCATAAAGAGGTTCTGCAAGATAGGAATTTATGTATTTCATATCGATTGTTAAATTTCCTACGTCCTTTGAACGCGGTTCAACAATTGCCACCAAGTTCAGTCTTCAGTGAGAGATTCACTGAAATCAAATGAAACAGGCTGTAGGGTCTCATAATGCTGATGGAAAATTGTACCAGTATAGTAAATAACACCCTCTACATGCTTACAGCGAGATTTGTATAAAATAAAGAGAGTATGAAAAGTTTCCAAACTTTTTTCTTGTCCAACTGTCTGTAGTTTTCCAGATCTGACCATCATTCTCCCAGCTTCCATCCATCTGTCCATCCCCCATCCATCAATCTACTTCTTTTGGTTTTCTCTTTCTTCTGTCTGTTGTTTTTCTGTTTACCCATCTTGTCAATTTGCTTTTGTATGTCCTTCCATCCATCTCGAACCTTTACATTATACTTTGAAAAAGATCAATTCTAAGAATTCTGGAAAGTGTGTGGATTCTTGCAGTTATTGTAAAGTCCAGCTTGTCAGCTCTGTAAAAGGTATTTTTACAAAATAAAACTTTCTGTGACTTCTTACTTTATAAATAATAAAATCTCATAGCATTTGTCATCGATCTGCATCAAGAGGTAGATAATTGAGCTAAATGATTTCATATTGTTGCCCAGCCCAGACTGACAGCTTCAATTACAGGTTTTCAATTACAGGTAGAGGGGGAGCCACCAGACGGCAACATGTCGAGTAAAAGGGCCAAGGGGAAGAACACCAAGAAGCGTCCCCAGCGGGCCACCTCCAATGTGTTTGCCATGTTCGATCAGTCTCAGATCCAGGAGTTCAAAGAGGCTTTTAACATGATCGACCAAAACAGAGACGGATTTATTGACAAAGAAGATCTCCATGATATGCTCGCCTCATTAGGTGATATTTGTGATCACAGATATTCATGTTCAGTTGATCAACAATAAAACTCTTGATAAAGGCATTTTCCAACATGAGAATTTAAAAAAAAAAATATTTAAAAACAAAGTACTACTTCATTTTGTAAAGCCATTAAAGTTGAAATATGGGATTGCACCAGAGCAACATTAACCTTTTGTTTTAACATTTGCCAGGTAAAAATCCTACTGACGAGTACCTGGAGGCCATGATGAATGAAGCCCCCGGCCCAATTAACTTCACCATGTTTCTGACCATGTTTGGAGAGAAGCTGAACGGTACTGATCCGGAGGACGTGATCCGCAATGCGTTTGCCTGCTTCGATGAAGAGGGCACAGGTATGTTGAACTTTCACCGAACCGCATTTTCACTTCCCTGTCGACCAGGTAAGGAAATCAGTAACATTTCAACCTGTTTTCTCCTCTCAGGTGTGATTCAGGAGGAGCACCTGCGGGAGCTGCTCACCACCATGGGCGACAGGTTCACCGACGAAGAAGTGGACGAGCTGTTCCGCGAGGCGCCGATTGACAAGAAGGGCAACTTCAACTATGTAGCTTTCACACGTATTTTAAAACATGGCGCCAAGGACAAGGACGATTAGTGATGGGGGATGTGCCTGTTGAGGTTCATTCTGTACTCTTATTTCCATCTTGAAACGGGTTAATATTTTATTTAGATCAGCTATATCCTTAGTTTGGCTCACAAAAAAGCTCTGTGGTATAGTCTGTTGAAGGTCATTTGTTTAAGCTGCTTCCTGGACCTTTGGGTCCCTTTCTAATCTTTATTTCAGAGCTCATTTTGCACATCTTTGACAACATTTCAGAGTCCAATTATGTGGGAAAAGACCCTCGTGGAGAAAGCTGGAAATAAACTGACACGAGGTGTTTACTTAAGAGAAAAGAACTTGCGTTTTTGTAGGAATGTTTTGACATTAAATTGTATTCTGAGACCAGTGATGGAATCTGATCATTTTTCAAAACATTTTATTTCAAAACAAAGGCTAATGCTTATGACTCGTCTTTCCGTTCTACAAAAAAAGACAATAAATTTAACCAAAACTGCAGGTGACTCAGGCTTTCTTTATGTGGAATAACAATGCATATAGAAATGAAGAACTCATCCTTTCCATAGCGTGCAGTGTTGTTGACAGTGGTTGTAGTTTCAATGTTTTCCTTTTTGATGCAGTAAGCAGCAGGCTTATGTGTTTAAAATCTACAGTCAAAATCCCAAATAGTTTTTTTGTATATTTCAATAAAGTTCTGAAAATATGGTAAAAATTGCTTTAAAAATTCCAAATTTAAGTATTCTCCTTTTTGTACAACAACAAAAAACATACACTTTCATGCATACAGGGATTACTTTATATATGACTGAATGAACCTGACTAACCTGCAGATTTAGGAAGGTTTCTGGGGAAATTCCCCTAACTTTAAAAGTACCAGTCATGATAAGATCTGGGATCATTTGCCTTTATTTGTCTGTTCTTGTGTCCAATGACGACACATCTCATTTAAGTGATGATCGGAGTTTTTAACATGTAAGGACCCAACTTCAACACTATTCAATATAATTACATTAATGACAGCGGCATCCAGGTTCAGTGTTCTTAACGTTTCCTACTGTGATGATTACGTCCCTAAGCAATCTGAAAAAGTTGACACATTAATTTTGGTATCTTTCAAGTCTGGATCAATGGTTTAAAAAGACAAAATAGAAAATATTTTATATTCAACTGCTAAAACTTATATGAAGAATTCTTAAAATTTGACGAAACAAGACTGAGAACTTTGGAAAGTTGATTCTGAAAAACATTAGAGCTCAAGATTTCTTTTTGCCCTCTTGATTTCATAAATGTGGCCTTGATCTCAAGTACACATCTAATGCCTGAAAAATGGATATGAACCACAAATGGCTTTGCTGTTACAGAATGGGTGCAAGTCCCTGTAGAATCGACCTCCATCTTGAACAAGACTGGAGTGTTATGGTAGAAAGTACACACACTGCAGAGGTCCAGTCTGTATTCAGACACTGATGTTCATAACCAACAGCCCATGTTTTCAAATGGTTGTTTGTCCCATACAGCACCCTCATCACAATAAATAACATAGGATCTGCTTCTTACTTGAAGCACTCTGAGACCTTTGCATTGCTCACAGAGCAACTTAAAGCACATGACATAGGAGAGTTGATTACTCTGCCAGAGCCAGGTTTTTAGACTGGATCTTTGATAGGTGGTCTGATATACAAGCCTCGATCCTGTCACACTGAGCCAGAAAATCCTAGAAAAATACAATGATTGTAGTTATTCTTTTTATCAAGACGGTTTTCAATAAAACATGAATGTGCCTTTTAGGAAAAAAACAAAATCACATATAGGCTAACCTGCACTGTTTTCACAAGACCCTTCTTCTTTGTTCTGCAGTCGGTAAAATTTTCTGGGATGGCCTTAAAAGGGAAGATGGTAATGTTAGGTCATACAAGCCACAATAATAATCATAATAAAAAAAACACCACATAAATACAAAATAGCAGGACAGATTACCAGGGCATCTATCTGCTCCAGGATTTTCATGAACTGCTCAGCTGCTATTTTTACTCTGTGATCTAGTTTACTGAGCGCTTCTGCCTGGAGGTCTTTTGCGAGGAAGCCCTAAAGAAAGAAAGAGCAAAGAAATATTGATGTTGACAATAGACTGAAAGACATGTTATTGACAAGAATGACTAGTAAACAATAGTTACCATGCCATAACTGACTGCTTACATTCTTTAATCCAGTTAATTCCCCATCTACCATGTCCAGTTTTTTAGCTGTCTGCTCCACAGACTTTTCAATTTCTTTCAGCTTCTTTAGTTCAGCCTCTTCCTCTGGGCTGTTCTGTTTGCAGATTACAGTGAGTATCTCCTTATTTACACAGCATCAGACACCACACATGGTGCACGTAAAGTCCTCACCCGCTTTCCAATCATCATGAGTTTGCAGCCCTCTTTTACTCCACAGCTGGAGAGACTCGCTTCCATGTCCTTCAGAGACTTTCCTGCAAAATTTGGTGTTAAGAGATCAAACAGAAAATTCAAGTTCACTTCTGGGTTCAATAACAGCTTACCTTTAAAAATGAGTTTCTGTGAGGCTGATGGGACACCGGTAGCTTCATTGAGAGCATCTGACAAGTCTTTAACAGTGGGTCCCGTTCCATCCTCTTGACCTGTTAGCGTGATGCTGTGTTTAGTTGATCCTGAAAAGGAAAATAAAACTGAATTTAAGAAAATATTAGCACCACTATCTAAAAGTGTGATCAATGTTTCATCAGTAAGTTGAGATTTTGAATTGGAAATTATTGTCAATAATAATAAATTACTTTGTTTTGCTTTTTATTATTTTTGATTCAAGAGAAATTTTTAGTAAGTACAAATGAATAACATAGTACAAAAAGTTACTATTTAAAAATATTACTTTCAAGTGTTATTTTTATTTTAAGTCTTGCTAAACAATGAGGATAAGCTATTCCTTCATTGGCCTGAGGAAGATGGATAAATTACAGCAAACACGAGGAAAGAGACTCAAATCTTTCGAAGTTGCCTGGTGTTATCCCTTTTACCTTTAAAATAGTAGTGCTGTTAGAAATTTAGCGGAAAATACTGCTCTATTAAGATTGTTGTGTACATCATAACGTGACTAAATGTATTCAAAACACGTCACATTAATATTGAGTTGTTTAAAACATACACAACTGTTAAAATAACGAAGACACCGATTTCAATCTACCCCTGGCTGTACTTACTTTGGTTGAAACTGACATATTTACTGGATCTGTCCTCTTTTATTTTAAATGTTTAAAATGTGACAGCCCCATTCAAATATGATTTGAAATGAGATACATCAGCTTAGCATTACCTGGCACCTAACTACACTAAAAAAACAAACAAAAAAATATTTAATGACAAACTTAACGTTATGATGTAGAAGAGTTTTACCGTGTGCGACAGTCACAGTAATTGTTTGCGCTGACATTGTTGCGTTCTAGCTTACGTTCTCACATACAAGGATAATACAGCTAACTGTTGCTAACTGCGAACACTTCCTGTGAACACCGGAAGCACTTATTTATTTAATTATATATCTTTATAAAAAAATATTTATGTATAAAAGTATATACGTAGAAAAACTAACCCTTCAAAATAGTAATCGTAAGATTTGATTCTTGTCAGATATAGCCATGAAAATAGCAGTGTCAAAACTGAGATGTGAGCGATCACGTGGGAGATCTGACACGCTTCCTCCAACTGGCTCTGTGGCGCAATGGATAGCGCATTGGACTTCTAGCACGACTCTAGGGAAGAGATTCAAAGGTTGTGGGTTCGAGTCCCACCAGAGTCGCACTTTTCAAGGACGTAAAACCAAATTTGGTGGTAACATCTTCGCCAATAAATACTGACCACTGCCATTAACCCTCTGATGTGTAAGTGTTGACCCTGTGAGGTCATCTTTTTTGTTATATCTTTGTAATGAAAAGTTTTCATCACTTAAGAATACAGGTGTTCCTCAAAAAATATGATACTGATATCATGCAATTCAAATTTTTAATTTACTCTTTATACATTTTCAGAAGTAGCATGTTTTGCATTACTACCCCTTTCTCTGTGAGTGAGGCAAAAATGACCCGTATTCATTTCCTATGGAATTTAATGGGAATCTTTGTTTCTTACCAACTTTGACTGTCAAGAAAACATTTTTTCTGAACCACACACACTCAGTCCTGGATGTCAGAGTAATAATATTTTACAAAGCAAGAACTCCTACGTATAAATACTATATTTATTTTTTACCTCACAAATGTGTGTATGTGTGTAAATCATCAGTACTGTGTTATAGTCACAAATCAACCTATTAGCCTTCTTTGAAGTTATCCAACACTACTTATCTAACCAACTAGCTAACATTACTAACTTTATTGTGCATGTGTATCATTTGTGTGTGTGTCTCCGTGTGTATCTGAAACCCTGGATGAGAAATCCAAGAGAGAGAGAGTGTGTTGAATGACATGCTAAACCTGTTGATCAACGTGTTCAACGTTTTTTATCATCTCAATAAATAAAAAAAAATATATAATAGCTATACAAATTAATGCATCAATAAATGAGCTGGAAAAGAATAGAGTCCCTAATCTGGGTCAGGGAGAATGTCCTGCCCCACATGGAGGAGTTTAAGTATCTTGGGATCATTTTCATGAATGACGGAACAATGGAGCAGGAGATCGACAGACGGGTCAGTGCAGCGTCTACAGTGAAGTAGCTGCTGTACGGGTCTTGCTCTCCCTCAGAGATAGGGTGAGAAGCTCAGATATCCAGGAGGGACTCAGAGTAGAGCCACTGCTCTTTCACGTCGAGAGGAGCCAGTTGAATGAGGCATCCTAACCTGGTGAGGTGTTTGCTTTGTCATTAGTTTTCAGTTGATGTTGTAATCTCCCAACACTAGCATAAAATGCTCCAGGATGTAACAGTACTTCTACAAAAGTGTATCTTTTTTTTGAGAAGTCTAAATTTTCTTTCCAAAGGTTTTGCAATAGTTTGCACGAACAGAATACATTTATGGGATATAGCTGTAGGTCACAAAATTATTCAAAAGAAGACAGGATTTTCAGGATATGATCAGTAATAATATGCTGATCATATCAGTGCAAAAGCATGTTTATGAATGCTATCTAAACATTGGTTTCAACACTCGCTTTTAATTTTTCATTGTATTTCTATATTGTATTGCTTGGTAAATAAGTTGAAGGGTAGTTCAGCAGGAAGACTGTCCCTAATAGAGAAGAGACAAACCCCTACAGAGAAAAAAAAGCAATGCAACTGTTACCAATAAATTACAAACACAATGCTAAGATAAAAGACATCATTTATTTTGCACGTTTCAAGAACCCCTGCAGATATTTTAAACGAGCAGAGCGAGGGCATCAGCTCCACCTGGGAGAACTCAAAACAAACTAAAAGGACTTAACCGAGACACGAAGCTAATAAATAGGCAAATAAATTAATAATAAAAGTCTTGAACAAAATCAAAATAATTGGTGAGGGCAGTAGGTCGAAAACGATGGCGCGCACTTTTTTTAAAGGCCACATGCTAACATGGTAGTAGTAACCATACACGATCCAACACCAGGGCAGCTTCAAAGTGGTAGTGTGTTCATATCCAACGGGTTTGCATGTATAAATGTTACTCTACGTAGAAAAGTGTTTTCAGTTGAAGTGCAGTTGTCTTCATGTCATCTTTGTTTACGAGGCAGGAATCTGTGGAAGGCCAAACTCATCCACCAAAACCCCATCCTGAAAGAGAAACAGAGAGTTTTCTATAAGAGTATAATTCATATATTTTACATAAACTGAATAAAGACATATCTTACTAAACTGAGATATATATATATAAAAAAAGCACACACCTCAACTATTACATTTATTTCCTTGAGATCCCTTTATCTCAAATATAATTTCTGAATAAAATAATGTAGACAGACCACTGTGTGGATTTAGGGGAAAACCTACTCATGTTTAGCAATAAAATTTGTGGCTGTAACGTGATAAAAAGCAGAAAGGTTAAAGAAATGCTTCTGCAAAGCAGTGGAGAGGATACTGTGCTGCAAGGCTTAAGTGCCACACTGGATCCGTTGATAGCTGTGATGTCTGGACGGCTACCTTGTTTGTCTTGCTGTCGCTGGGAATTCCTTCTGGGATAGACGGAGCGGCCGAAGCTTCGTCCAAATAGGAGGTGTCATCATCCAGCAGCAGCTCATCCCCCAGGGCATCCAACTCTGAAACAGTTTCAAACCAACGCTTAATTTGGAAAACTAAGAACGCCGTAATTATCATTTCCCGTCAAATTTACGATTCATTTCATCAGTTCACTTTCAGCACACCCCATCCTGCTTAGCGTGGCTCATTTCTTTTGCTGTCAGTGAGGCTGGCAGACATGACTGATTTGCAGGATATTATTTTCTCTCTTCACTTGTGCGGTCTGCTGTTGATGCTTTCTCTCTCATTAACTGTGATCAGTCATTGTGAAATACCCATTTGCCCAAAATATGAAGAAAACCTTCAAAGTTTTTCGCCCAACCTGCTTCCAGATCCTCCTCGTCAATGTCTGGAGTGCAGTAGCTGCGGCTCAGGGATTCCTGCACCTCACTGGCTTCCTCCATCATGTCTTCCAGCTGGTCTTGTAAATCCTGCAAGTCCGAAGAAACAAATTTCACATGAAACAAACAATAAGTTGAAGTTACATGAGAAACAGAAGCTATTTACAGTTAACTCTATCCCTCGTCCATTAAAAGTTCAACTGCTCTAAAGGTTTTACTTAGCTTTCTGTGGATCACTGTGTGCTACTGAAATTCTTAGTTACACTTTAAATACTAAAACGCAAAGTACTTTTGTGTTTTTAAGTAAAACCGAGTGAACGAAAAGTCTGATCCATCTCAAGAAGTACTGCAAATAATTTCAAACCATTTTAAGAAAAAGTCACAGTCATAAAATTGTAAAAATAATTCCCACTTTGATGGCTGGTCCCATCTTTTTAAAGTGCTGAGCTCTCCAGCTGTGTGTTTTCCCCTCTGTTTTCTGATAACCTGCTTCTAGCAGTATCTCTTCTGCTAGCTGGGTTTTCTATTTGTTAGCCCTCTGTAATGTATGTAACTAGGACAGAAAGACGCAGACTTATGGTGAAAATGTGAACACAGGCCTGTGTTATGTTTATGAGCAGAATGGTAAAGTCATACACTGACAAAACAAGGGTGCACAAAAGTATTTTCATTTGTCATAACAACACTGTTTTCCCATAATGTGATCAAATTAAACAGTAAATTGTTCGACCCACAATTTAGTGAGGGAAAGTAAAAATGACCCTCCTCTTGTTGATTAAATGCTGCTTAACCATGCCAGCCTGCTGGTTTTATTGTTACTATTTTCTAAAAATCCTAAAATATTTGCTGGTGTATCAAAGATATTCCTTTTGCTAATTGGCAGAATAAATCACAGGACAGGAGAAAGAGAGTGTGTCCCAAACATACATCGATCTGATCAAGCTTCACATCCTTGTAAGCTTTTTTCATTTCCTTTGCACCGATCTTCATCGCCTCCACCTGGGAAGAGAAAACAGGCATGAGAATGTATATTTAGTCGCTGCCACTATAATCGGACTTGTTGAGAAGAAGATGGGTCAAGACAGATCTGTGTCCTGTGATCGTTGGACTGTAGAACAAAACAGGATTAGATGCCTGGAGATTCAGCTGCAGGTTCTACTCTGGTGTTTTAATGTCACAAAGGTGGCCCTCTGTGAAGATCCTTTCATTTCTGACGTCTTTATGTTTTTAATGTGAACCATTACTTTAATATTTTATCATTCACTGAACTCACCTCCAAATGTTTCTTTAATTGTTAATGTGGCCTAAATTGTTTTCAATACAATGGGGATTAAAAGCGATTTGGTGAGCAATTTCCAAAGGATTGCTGCTAAAAAAAGATAAAAAATTAATATTTGTAAGACCAAAAGAAAATGAAACCCATATGTTTAGATCCTGCAGGGTGGATGACAACCAAGATAGCAATTACCCAAGCACTGCTGGTTACCAATGTGTTGTGTTTATTGTCAGTTGGGATGAATGTATTAAACTTAATAATCTAAGAGTGCTTTACGTGTGTTAAAAAAAACCAAAATTATTATATTATCACACTCTAATATTTAAATTTTTCCATTGACACAATGGGCATACTGTTTGTTTGAGCTCCTTTCTTAATTTAAGCCTCAGGTTAATTGATACTGTAACAGGTAAACTCCATGGTTTCCAGAGAAACATGTGTGATTGGCCATTTTGCTTTAGCACTCACATTTCATGAACAATTATGCTTGTATTCAGCATAACACCAAATAGATGCTATGACTGAAATATCTGACAAGGCAAATGACATACAGATAATTTCAACAACCCTTCTTGCTTTGCTTCTATTGGGTTCATTTGTTGATTTTATCATTGCACAATCTCCAGAATAGTCTGGTGTTTTTCAGTCTTTACAATAATTTTCACATTGAAACAAAGGCCATACTGGCTGCGGCAACTCCCTGTCTGTCTGCATCATGTAGTTTGCTTTACATGTTGTGCTCAAAGTGAGAGCTGAGCAGAAAGCAGATGAAAAATTTTACATCTAAAACAAGAGCACAAAGCTTAAAGGCACGGGACAACAATATTTGTTTTCCTTTTTCTTTCTCAAGATTTGTTCGATTATCTGTTTGTCAATTAAACCAGAGATAGAATCTTTTATGTCATTGGTTACAGTTACGTGGGTCACAATGTAGTAGTAATTAAATGTTTTTAAGTGTAGTCAAGGCCTTTATTTTTATTTTATCTTTAACGTAACATCAGATCTGGACTTCCTTAATCCTGATAGCTTTTTTATTCAAGATTTTAGTCTCTTACTGTAGTTTTTGTGTCCTTCAAAGTCTGGATTGTGTAGTTAGCTTGCTCCATATTGAATGACTGCTGGGCCAGCTGCTCCCTTTGACCTTCATACCTGAGAGAAAAAACGGTACAAAAGTTTCAGACATCTCATCCATCCACTGACCATGTTTTGACATTTAAATAAACTTGTACCGCCACCATCCTACTCGTCAAATTCTACATCCCGCAAGCAGTCACAAGTTGTACTCTTAAGAACTTTTTATCCATTTCATCTGTCACATTCAGAGATAAACAAAAACAGCTTCTCAAATGCCGTCCCCTCATCCTGAAACTCCCTACAGCGACACTTTGAAAATGTAACATTTTAAACAGCCATTTAAAGACGAGGTTCAATGGACGTCTGATGTTGCTTTTACTACTCATCTTCTCACTGATGTTGTTGGTGTGTAGATTTTTTAAAAAGTCCCTCTCCAAAATGAGGTTGGGGGTCTCAGTGAGGCTAACCTGCATAAGTAAAGGTGAAATTAGTGAATTTTTTAAAGCCTGAACAACATATCTTAATGAACATATTATTAGCCTTTTTGGAGTTTAAAAAACAATCCTCCCTAAAAAACAATGCAGTGTATTAACACTTGAATGACTGCTGGGCCAGCATGTGTATACAGGTGTATAGATGCATCTGTAGAAATTGTGTTTTTCTTTGGTGCAAATATGTAATTTGTACAAGACTTTGGAGATCTGACAGCATGATTGTAAGCAGTTTATTTGGTGTGTTGGGGGGGATTACCGGTTGATCATTGTTCAAGATTACAAAAAACACAAATTGCAGACAAGTTTAAGCTGAAATGACTAAATTCTGAAGGTTAAAATGATGAAAAGCTTGTCAAACCTAAATGCCCTCTGATGCCACAAAACCCCATCCAAGAGTTCCTGAGTACTACTACCTACCAGAACCTTTAACTAAAGTAAACTGGCTTAGTAACTTGGTTTTAACCAGATAGTTTAACATGGAAATGGTAGGTGGAAAAAAAAGCCTCCTGTCATCAAAACCCTCCTTTAAGCAGCTGGTGGCTCTTGTTCCTAACTCACTTTCATCTGTCATTTGTTTTCACCTTGCAAATAATTATTACAAGAGTTTATTATGGCTGCACTATGATGCCCAGGTACTACATTTTGAGAGCCTTAAATATAGTCAATGAAGTTGTTGTAAATATTCATCAGAGAAGAAGATTAAATGTGTCATTTGGAGTATACTCACATTCTCTTCTGCTTTAGGACTCTCATGGCCTTCTGTTTCACCATATTCTGCATTGAGGATTGAATACAAACATCAACACTCGACTTGTTTTCCTTTCTTCAGAAGAACAATTTCAGCACACCGTTTCCATACCTTTGAGGGCCCATCTCTCATCTTTTTCAGCTGATCTTTGTACTTCAGCAGCTCGGCATCGAGCCTGCCTATTTTCTTTTCAATGGACTCTGACCTGGCATCGACCTAAAAGAGGATGGGATCAATTGAAGGTAACAATTTCCAGCATCTTGTGTATAAAATGCATTTGTGAATGTGTGTGCATTAGAGGCAATGGTGAGGTAAAGGCTTTCAAATAATTGAGGCTCAGTGATTATTGACAAGAGGGACAGAACAGGATAACATTTAAATACAATATACACAAAATATAATTTTTTTCAAATATCTGACTAAACTTATCTGGACACAACAATGTATGTTTTTTTTTCTGGTGTTTACTAAATGTTTTTTATTTTAACCATTGTAGTAGGTGGAGGGTGTTTGTAAAATCCTTTGTCCTGAAGCAGAACTCAATACTTTATAATAGTTTAAAACAATTAAAGGAATACTAAGATAATATATTATGACAATTAGGTATAAGTATTCAAATAAATAATTTTAAAAGTACCAATAAATTGGAATTAAAAATAATTTTTATATATTTTACAACTCAATAGAAATTTGAGTATTTGAGTCCCAAGTATTTGTCAACACCGTCAGACATAAAAAGACTGTAAAAAAAATAAATAAATCTGGCATTATTGGGAGGCATCAGAACTTCTGAGGACCCCATGACCTCGTTCTTTCTCTTTCTTTGCTAAGGGGGCTAAGCAGCTCTAGTTAGCATATTCTATAGTTTTTTTCTTCCGTTTTATTCCTAACCATAACCATGACCATAACCAACAATTTACAAAACTTTGATGAAATTTTGTGAAATAAATGCTTAATTTTATATAAATTGAGGTAGTTTGGCATTTCGTCAACTCCATCAGAGTTTTTAACTGGCAGTGTGAGTCTTTCAGTGACAGTGTTGACATATCTCACTTAAGTGAGCAGTTACTTCATTTTAATGTATTTTACATAAATGGCATTACTTCACATGTATCAAGTATTTCTTTATTCTCACTAGTATGTCACTGTCCTTAGATCTGCATCAATTCCTTCAGATGGACTTTATGTCGTTTTTGGTTTTAAAGAATATTTCTTTTGTTTCTTGAGAAGCATTTGTAAAAAAAAAATATATATATATATATATATATATATATATATATATATAAATATATATATATATATATATAATATATATATATATATATATATATATATATATATATATATGTTGACAATACTCACAGTGCTGATGCAGTCCGACAGGTTCGGAGGAGGCGCTTTGGGCTTACCGCGTCCGAATATTCTGTTCATTTTTTTAAAGTCTTTAATTACCTCGAGGATTGTATTTTCCTTTAAAATAAATAAGAAGCATCAAAAAGAAAAGATTCCTGCATTGGAGTTTTGACAGCATATATATATATATATATATATATATATATATATATATATAATATATATATATATATATATATATATATATATATATATATATATATATATATATATATATATATATATATATATTTTTTTTTTTTTTTTTTTTTTTTTTTTTTTTTTTGACAGATGGTGATGACAAAGTTCTGGGTCAGATCCATTAAAAATGTAATTTACAAACAAATGTTGCAACATCATTTGTCATATTTGTGTACATAAGCTGGAGGAATTATCTTTTTAAAAAATGGGGGAAAATTTAAACCCATTTGGTCCCACTTCTCAAGAATCACTGGGCTAACAAACACATTCATTCTTCCATATCTACACAGCAGGTTCGGGTGTGAAGGACCAGATGCTTTGCTTGTGTTATATGTCAGCGGGAATAATTAACAGTAGCCTGTGAGGTAATTACCCCAGTTTTGACAGCATTTCTGTGGCCGTGTTAGCTAACTAACACAGTCGTTGGTCACATAAAGCAGTCATAAACAACAATACCTCTGATGTTGACAATACTCACAGTGCTGATGCAGTCCGACAGGTTCGGAGGAGGCGCTTTGGGCTTACCGCGTCCGAATATTCTGTTCATTTTTTTAAAGTCTTTAATTACCTCGAGGATTGTATTTTCCTTTAAAATAAATAAGAAGCATCAAAAAGAAAAGATTCCTGCATTGGAGTCGACCGGAAATAACGGTCCGCACGCAATAACGACGTGATTGGTTAGTGCGGAGATCGTGACCAATAAGAGACTGGACTACATGTTGCCGCCCAGCGGTGAGCTGAGGTACTGCAGCTTTCAAAGAAACCCTTTTGTCCCAACAGACATCATCCATCAGTCTTTGTTAGTTCTCTCTGCAGAGGGGGCAGGCATAAAATGGAGACTTTAATCAAGATTGATCTATCCGTCTATCAATCACATTCTTTAATATCAGTGTGAATTATTATTTGTAAATATTTGTGTAAATACTAACAATTACAGATTGTTTTTGTCTCTTTGATACATTTCACACATCACTTTTAGACATTTGCACAACAGCGAGTGCGTTTTTCAAAGCGACTAATACAAACTGCAAAACATGGTTGAGAATTTACAGAAGTGAGTCAAAATGGAAGGTTTATTTATCAAGAACCACATGCTATGAATGAAAATGTTATCAAAATACAAGTCCTAAGAATGTATTTATGAACACAATAGTCAATTATCTAATAACAATTGTCATAAAATAAGAATTCTGAAGAATTGCAGTTTTTTAAATATTTTTTTGATTGATTTTTCTATTGCAGCAGCTGATCTAGAACGCTGCTGCTCACATTCTCACTAAAACCAGGAACATAGAGCATATAACACCAGTTTTAAAGTCCCTCCTCTGGCTCCCTGTAGCTCAAAGAATAGACTTTCAAATACTGTTGTTAGTTTACAAATCACTGAACGGTTTAGTACCACAATCTATTAAAGATCCACGGTTGTTGTATCAACCTTTCAGACCTCTCAGGTCTTCCGGTTCTGGTCTGCTCTGCATCCCCAAAACCAGAACCAAACGAGGAGAAGCAGCTTTCAGCATCTATGCACCACAAATCTGGAACAAACTTCCAGACAACTTTAAAACAGCGGAAACTCTGACTTCTTTTAAATCTCGACAAAATACCCTCCTGTTTAGAATTGTATTTGAAATGTAATCAATTATAAATTGAATTATGGATCTTGACATAATGTCATGTTTTGATTGTTGATTCTATGTTGCATGACTTTGTGTTTTTGTGATGGTTATGATGTAAAGCACTTTGAAATGCCTTGCTGCAGAAATGTGCTATACAAATAAAATTTGATTTGATCTGATTTGATTTTTATTTAATGCAGATGACAACTCAAGCTTCACATTTTCAAGACAACCACACAGGCCTAAATAGCAGAACGAGTGGAGACACATTTTGTTTGCAAAAGGCTTTAACTGTGCCAAAAATAATTCAAATATGACACAAAATCAAATATAGCCTTCAGAGACCTGCAACCAAGCCTATGAGCTTTTCCAGTCATTACATAATGGACAAAATACAGCACTAGTTCAACATATTTACAATGTATAAATCAAGCAAAGAAGTAAAGACTATTGACTTTATAGTTAATGTCTGCATTCAGAAATATATTTTCTTTTGTCTGACATGGCAAAAGCAAATGTTAATGATATAAGATCAAGTTCGTAACATGCAAACTTCTCTCTTGATTAAAAATACATTTGTGAGGTATTTCGAAACAAAAATAATGATGCCAATCACCAATAAATCTTATTTTCTGCTCTTTTGGAGCACGAAACATCCTTCTACGCAAAACATTCACAATTTGTGTTTTAATCAGTGACCTCTTTAGCATGCACCTCATGTGGAATAGTTCTTTTTTTGACAAGTGATTCTTAACACGAACAAGAATCTATTACATAACCCGCTACATGTAAGAGCTAATTCACATGCACCTTGACAGACATACACTGAGAGGAGAAAAAAAATGCTCTAATCTTTTGTGATTGGAGCTGACAGTTTCATCAATTCACTCAAGGACAAATTGATGTAATTTATCCGTTTCTGAATCTGTATAATCATTGCACCAGTAGGGCTGTAAGCCGCTCCAGGAAACATGGATTTGAGAAATTGTTGAGGTGAAAGAAAAACTCTGCAGGAGTGCAGCTCTTGGCACCAAGCTTTGCTTCCGAGTGGTGGTGTCTACCACTCAGCTGCAGTAATCATAAAGATCTCAAAGGTTTCCGAAGTGTTCATTTCAGAGTGAATTTCTTCTTCTCTTGACAAAATATTTGACAAATGCTACTTAAAAGGTTCATAGCGTTTTAGAGCTTATTCTGTTGTTTCAGATCTACATTATGTGATGATCTGTTCCTTTAGAGTACAGCTACTTAGTCGGCTAGCTATTTTAAAAAAAATGAACAAAACCCTCAAAAAATGACCCAATCAATGAAATGAATTGTCTATCACAAAAAAAAAGTTTTTAACAAGTCTGGAGTCTTGGTTCATTTAAATGCATCACTCATGTTTTTGTATCAGAACCTTGAATGATGCAAACCAACTGTCTGCATACCAACTGTCTGAGTCAGTTGAAAAGCTTCACAGTTAACCTCGCAGATGGAAACACAAGAAACAAGGTGATGACATACACAAAAGGGGACATATAGGACTCTTCATATGAGGTATATTTCTGTGAAATGACACTTTATTGATGTAATGCAAGGGACATCAGTTGCCCTAAAGCATATCAATAACATTTTGGACAAGGGAGACATGGAGGTTTTTAATTATCCAAACAGGTGGCATAGAACCACAACCTGCAGTTAACAGCTTGAACACTTTGACTGTTTGATCCTAACAGTGTGAGAACAAACTCTGATAGTCAGAGCAAGATTTAAAAATTTTACACATTGTCTATTTTTATTTGCTTTCAGGGTATTTTCTCTTACGTAAGTAAACAACAACTAAGATTTGTGCTATGATGACACAGAAAGGGATAACTAAACAGAAAAATAAAGCATAGGTATGTAGATTTACTTTGATAGTGGTATTATTTTGGGTTTTTTTTAGATTGTTTGACCTTCTGTTGAATCACCACAGTAAGCGCATACATATGATACACAGGGGAATTTTCTCTGAAGGTTCAGCTCCAGGTAGGGTTTCTCCAGGGCACATCGGCCTTTGAATGAGGGGTCAGGTGATTCTGACGATCAAGCTTTTGCCTCTAGAGCTAAAGGAAGCACCGTCTATTTGTGCCCACTGCCATAAGAGAGGAACATCGGGATCCACTTCCATGGAAGCTGGGTAGCAGGTGAGGGCCTTTGACAAGCTGCTTCCTCTTGACGTAATCTGGCTTTAGGAATGTGCGGTGTCACTATTCGTTCATGTAAGTTGGTCTCACCTCTATTTACATCTTGAGCTCTTGATCCAAGCTCCTGGAGAGGTGCTGAACTCTCTCCTTCCCAGCAGTTGTCCAATTAGAGAGGTGTCATACAGGAGTGGAGATACTAAAATGAGCAACAGACTTCAGAAAAGATTTCTTTATAGGCCTCTGTTTGGCACCAGTCACTCCTTAAAGGATTCTCCTGTTGCCTGACAGCGTTTCACTCATGTCAGGTTCCATGTTTCCGCTTGTTCATTTTTCATTTTGCTTCCCATTTACTGTCATTATTATTTTTTTTTTTTCAATTTTAAGTTAAATCATAAATTCTTTTGCAACAATTAAGATTGGTTACTTCCTCCATGCATTTGGGTCTTCCAGCAAAATCTACATACCACACACTGTCATGCTCAACTTATGCTTTGCTCTTCATTTTACATGAATCTGTCATATAGACAGAATTGAAAGAAAACACAACAAAGGCATAATGTCTTTGATCACTGAAAAACCTTTTAACCATTAAAAGAAATTCCGATTAGAAATTATTTATTTAAATTCTAACATGTTTGAACCAA
Organism: Poeciliopsis prolifica; assembly: GCF_027474105.1. Taxonomy (NCBI): domain Eukaryota; kingdom Metazoa; phylum Chordata; class Actinopteri; order Cyprinodontiformes; family Poeciliidae; genus Poeciliopsis; species Poeciliopsis prolifica. The sequence continues at coordinate 16,621,360 of NW_026562383.1, read as the reverse complement.
TGTAAATTGAAATTTTTTCTTGCCCGTTAATTGTGACCTGACTTTTGTTGCGACCCACTCAGATCTTGCTGTTGTGATTGCTATCAAAGATTGATTAAAATTTAAGCGACTTAGAAGAAACTGAAAAAAAAAAAATGTTGGTAGCTTCTTGGCAATGATGACTCAATCATAAAACAACAAACCAAAACAAAAAAAACTGTCTTAAACTAATTTCTCTGGATATTTTTATGTGTTACACAGCTGTCAGACCTTCAGAATAACTTCTTCTCACGTCTTTGATTTAACGTAACCTTGATTTCTCAGATGGGGACAATTTTTTTTTCCCTTTTCAAATTCCTCTGCAAGGCCACAGCACAAAGTCCTTTACAATTAATGGAGCAAGCATTGGATTCTCAGCAACCTCACCATGGAAACACTCCCATTGTATGTGAGCTGAATTGAGTAATGCAAAAAAGTACAAAAAAAAAAAAGAAAAAGAAAGAAAGGAAGCAATAATTGTAAGGTGAGAAATAATTTCATGGGTGATTTGTGTCTTCGTGGAACCCTCATGGATGTGAATAACAACTGCATTTTCTTTTACAGCCACACTCCCAAAAAGAAAGGGAAAAACAACTATTTTGAACTTTTTTACTTATTTATTCTGACTTAATACTGCATTTACAAAGCGTCATTTGACACCCAAAGCTAATATACACTGAAATATCAGATGCGACACCAGGGACACTTTTTGCATGCTTGACTCTCAGAGCTGAGCTCAAATTAAAAGATTTTTGTTCATGAATAAAGTTTTAAAATGTAAAGGAAATATAATGTAAGAGACAACACTGACTAAAATAGTTGGGATATCAACTGTAAGACTGATAGTTTGACAAGATACTATCATAAATATGAGTACAAATTAAACTAATAGAAGAATAAAGGCACAATAACAACTTCCTAGTAGCACTACTTCAGTAATATAACTTTGAAGCTAATTTTTAGAACATACACAATTCAGTTCAGCCACACTGACCACTGTTTCACGGTATTCAAGAAAAAGCAAGGCAGTAAAGTTTCAGGAAGGGTTCTTTTGCAAGAAAAAAAAAGCAGGATACATATTTCAGCTAATATAAGCCAAACTTTGTGACATTAAATATATTTTATGAACACGATCCAAAAGTACTGTGCTTGTGTGAATTCAGAGGTTGGTGGTTAATAAAGTTTCCTTCTAGAACATTGCCCATATGTGTGTTTAAAACAAAGTCTGCATATTGATATTTAAACTATCCCTCCAGTATCACATAATAGGATTCATCACACATTCACAAGTGCACAAATACCAAGCTGTAAAGATGAAGTGCTAAGCAGAAATTTACATCCAGCAAGATAATTTTGTGCTCATTAAACACATGTGGATGTATTTTATTTTACATATATGCTCTTTTCAAATTGGTTTTAGCCTTGAAGCCCTCTCAGCGTTAAGGAGATGAAATGTCCAGACAGCATTCACAGCTCCCGATATCTTTACTTTGACTAACTGAAAATGCTCATTGGTGGGCTACAGTCTCAGAGCAGAAACAGTTCATTATGATGCAAACTTCATCCCTAAAGATATAGAAAAAAATAAAAATGCAGATATTTTTTCGCAACAAACTCTCTTTGGAGTTAACTGTCTGGTCAAGGTGAAGACATCTCACTTCATTTGTGATTCACAGAGAATGATCCCTGAGCAGATACTGAATATTTCACCAAAAATGAGTCTACAAATATATTGTACTGCATATCACAAAAACTTCAATTAAGATATGTTGATATTAAGCGGAAAAATGCTTACAATATATGCCTTTCCTAAAATAATCAGGGAATATATTTTTTACTCTCTGTCTGAAACTGCAGTTGATCTTTTTTGCACATCAGACCTGAATTATTTACTGTACTGTGACAACGACTTAGGTGACATGCAGGTCAGATGAACAAAAAATGTGCATGTTGCCACAGCAAATAGTAGAGATCTTCCAACAGCATGTGAGAAATACTACACAGGTTCGAATCACCTTCACATTCAGTTCTACCTTCAGCTTCCATAAACAGGGAAAACAGATATTAGAAAATAAACACATTCTAATTGTGTTATCCCAAAGGCATCTTTGTACTGCACCAACTCACTTATGGTAGTTAAATTTCAAAAACGTTACTATGTGTTTGTTAAACCTAAAAAATCACATAGAAAGACCAAAACCTACAGAAGAAAAATATCCTTTTGTAAGAGCTGCAATTATTTTTGCTTTAAAAGGTGGAGCGTGTATTAGGCCTTCACTTAAAGTGGACACTACAATGGGCTGCCATCCAAAAACGTTTTTATTGTATGCGTGTGGGTGTCGATACTGCACACAAAAGCCCCATCATTGGACTCTAGCATGGCGCTCCATACTCTCACACCCACTGGGCAACCAGAGAATACACGTCACAGTTTCTTGGGATGCTTGTATTTTTAAAACAAACCAGCAAACACTAAATTTATTCTTCACATTTCTCCTCATGAACATTAAACTTCTGCCGGTTTCTTTTTTTTCCCACATTAATTAGCAAAAATAGCAACACTTATGTCCATCGAAATACAAAGTGAAAAACTGAGTTCTGCATGTCTGGGAAGTGAGTGATTATTTTCCCGGTGCCTCTGTTTTGTACAGGGTATGCATATTGGGATGAAGGGTGTAAAATGTGTAGTCATTAGCTTGTTTCGTTCATACTTACTAATTACTTGACCATCTTGGGATGAAAATGTTATGCTTTATATGCATATTGTAACAGTTTCCAAGGGACAAATAAGTATTAGCTGAGTTAAGTAAAAGGTAGGCAGATAACATAACCTTATTATGGGGTCTTCTCCTTATTATGGGAATCTTATATTTGTTAAAATGTTAAATTTTGACACATTTAATATTCCAGTTAAAATTTTTTTATCATTGGCAATAATCATTTTTGGTTTCTCTTAACCTTGTGACTGCCCCAATATCTTCCCTTCAAAGTTCAAATTCTGCCTTTGTGGGAGGATCATAATATTGAATTTTGATATAAACTCAATGCATACCTAGCCTGTTGGGGAAAAAAGAAAAAAAAAACATACAGAGATGTTGCTTTCATTCAGTCTCTTTCCTAAAACCAACTTAAGAAAGAACTGTAATATTTTAGACAACATGTTTTTATATCAATGAGATGAAGTGGGATCAAATCATTCTTGGTTTTGGTCTTTTCATGGGATTTATGAATCACTACCGATACTACTTCTCAGATCGTGGTAGTGATTTGAGTCAAACACACATCAATGGAGTCCTCCCAGCTCTGGTACGGCCTGGAGGACATGTTCATGGCTAGTCATACGGGCCTGGCTTGTCTCCCGTCACCCCTCCCTTCGGTGGCACAGGTGTGATCCCGAAGCGTGCTTCTCACTCTGCTCACCCCGTGACAGTCACCGTGACCCCGCCCTCCAGGGCAGCAGAAGTCTCTGAAGCACCTCTTAAAGTTCTCGTCCAGGAACGCATAAAGGATGGGGTTGAGGCTGCTGTTGGTGTAACCCAGAGCCACGCAGAAGAAGTAGGCGGCCATGACAGCGGTGGTCTCAGGCACGTTGGCTGACAACGCTTTGACGAGGATGAAGATGTGGATGGGGGTCCAGCATACCACAAACACCGCGACCACCACCAGAACCAGACGGGTGATCCGTCGAAGGTTGCGGTCTTTCTCGCGCGAGCCAGACAGGAGGCGGACGCTCTTCAGCCGCAGCACCATCAGGGTGTAGCAGACAGTGATGATGATGAGGGGTGCCACAAAGGCGAAGATGAAAACACATATCTTCATTAGGGTGTCCCAATAGGAGTAGGGATCAGGGAACTGTAAAGCACATTCTGTGGTTCCTGTTAGTTACGGAAAAGTTACAGAACAATTAGAAGAGAACATATAAGCAGCCAGTTACAAATACACAACATGAGGAGGAGTGTTCTGCTTTAAGAGATTTCAAATCTTGGTCTTCTATGAAACAAAAATAAAAATCAGTGGTCAACAACTTTAAATATGTTCTAAAAGTTTTTATAATTTTTAAATTCTTATCTTTTGATACATGGATCTTTTACTTGTAGATTCCCTACAACAGAGGTGGCCAAAGTCGGTCCTCGAGGGCCGGCATCCTGCACATTTTAGTTCTCTCCCTGGTTGTAGTAACAATCTTTTCAGCATGTCAATGTTCTTTCTTAGGCCTTCTTATGAGCCATCATTGGATCCATGCAAGATGTTTTAGAAAACTAAAACATGGAGGATGCATGTTTTAGTTTTAGAAGAGAACTAAAACTAAAATATGGACTGACTTTGGGCACCGCTGCCCTACATTAATGTATAGCTTAGCCTACATCCTGCTAACGTCTTGTCTGGAACCACAGACCAAAAGTACATGGTACCGCAATGGTATAACATGCCTTGCAAAAGTTTGAACCTTTCACATTTTCTCATGATACAACCACTAACTTCTGGGTATTTTATTATTATTTAAAGTATGCGGTAAAACATATTGTGAAGAGGAAATTTATGCCTAATTTTTGTGATTTACTTTAGCAAATGAAACATAGAAAAATGTGGTGTGCATCTCTTGAAAAATCTCCTGAGTCTTTATGGTAGTAATGTGGCAGAATGTGAACAGGTTCAAAGGGTGCAAATTCTTTTGAAAAACTCTTAAAGTGCAGATGTAAAATCACTTATCACTTAGCACTGTAAGGTTTTGAGGTCAGATTGAAACTATGAGTCAGTGATCTAATAGCTTTCTGTAAAATAAATGTCACAATTTTCCTGTCAAGTCTGGAAGCCTTTGAAGACTTTTATAAAATTAAAGAACATCTTTGTCAAGAAATTGAAGCAGTCAGCTAGAATAATTACTTCTTGAGTGAAGTTACATTTTAGATTGACTTTTGGAATACGATGGAAGACTGTAGGGAACAGAGCTGAGGCTGATGTACCGTTGTTGGTGTTGGTGTTGCCGAGGACCATGGCAGGAATCCCAGCTGCAGAGGACAGAACCCAGATGATCACATTGATGATCTTCGCCTTCACTGGCGTACGGAAATCCAGAGCCTTGACCGGGTGACACACAGCAATGTAGCGATCCACGCTCATCATCGTCAGGGTGAAGATACTGGTGAACATGTTGTAGTAGTCGATGGAGATGAAGACTTTGCAGGCCACCTCGCCAAACGGCCAGGAACTGAGCAGGTAGTCAGTGCTCTGGAAGGGCATGGTGGTGGTAACCAGGGCGTCGGCCACCGCCAGGTTGAAGATGTAGATGTTGGTGGCTGTTTTCATCTTGGTGTATCTGCAGGGGGTGACGATGCAAACACAGGGGACAAGGGCAGTTTTGGTGCAGCTGACTTACACTGTGCACTGTAAAAAACTATAATAATTAAAGAGTTGATACTGAGAATAGTTTTTTTTAAATACAATTTTTCCCTGTTATGATGATGGATGCTGCATTGTTTCAGGCCTTCAAATGGTTTATTTGAGCTGTTCTTTCTTCAAGGTGGAATAGTTGTGCAAAATATTTATTCAGTCTTTAGGTATGATTCTGACTCACAAAAATTTCACAAAGAAAAAAAAAACAATATTTTTTTCATTATCAAAAATAATTTGACTGATTTACTTAATTAGTTGGGAAAATTCCAGCAGGAAATTCAACACTGTATAACTTTTTCACTCTATTCTTAGCTTTGTACATTTCTATAAAACTCGTTTGAACACATTCCTATTAAACGTGATTCATTTCTCAGGTAAAGCCTGCATTTAGTGCTTTTTGTTGCGATATTCTGATTCTTGAGAAAATACTGTGGTAGGCAGAAAGAAGTATGTGTTGGTTATGCACCCAGGATTTCTTTTAAGATAAAAAAAATCAATGTAATAATGGGATGGGATCATAATTTTAGATTAAATTGTTCAGCTCTCCTGGAGAAATTCTGGCGCAAAGTAAAACTTGTGGACACTTAATTAAAAATATAATAAAGATCGGTTCTTCCATCCGTCTTTTTCTGATGTCTGAATCAGTATTCCAAGCTTTGCATTGGGCTTCTCACAGGACTTCACGTGTAATTGAACAGACGACATTTAATAATGAAAAATAAGCTGTGCAGCTTCTCCAAACCTTACAGCTTGGAAGGTAGTTCAAAGATTAACAGAATAAAAAGGAAAACACATGCTACTGTTTCAATAGGGTCGAAATCCACAATCCCACAAAGGAGACTTCACTGAGACAAACAGAGAAAAATCCAATATATATGTAAATAAAAAAAAGTAATTATTTCTGCTACGTGATGTACTGGTTGGAATTACTTTTCATGACTGCCGCTGAAAAGATACTCAGTAGTCTCGCAATAACGCGCCGCTTCTGTGCGCGCATGTTGGCGACACGGGGAGCCTGACACTTACTGACATGTCACAAAAACCGCACGCACGTGCGCCCGCGCGCATGCATGCGCGCGCTCACATACCAAGCGCCCAAACTCACCTAATGATGACATACATCACCAAACAGTTGCCCACCAAGCCCACCACAAACACCACCGAGTAAACGGCGACGATGATGGGGATGATGGGTGACATCGGCTCCGGTTCCGCGTCCCAGGTGCCGTTCGGGGTGTAGTTGAAGATGTCTGACAAGCCGGGCTGCCAGGTGAAGTTCGGGACGCACTGCCCCGGCTGGCCCGAGGGACAGCGGTCCTCTTTGAAAATGTGCACCACGCCGCTCTCCATGGTGCTGAACACTGGCTCTCCGTCTTCTTCTGGTGCTGCTGGGCGCAAACTCGCCACCCGAAACAAGTGAGTCGCCTAATTAGGGCGGAAGAAGGTCGCATTTTCAGTTTAAACAAGTCTCAGTTTGTTGTGAGGAAAAACTGCGCGCAGAAGCCGCGCGCTCAAGGACATCTTCACACAGCAGCAAAACCACCTTACCTCTTTTTAGTCCTTTCCTTCCACTCAAAACAACAAAAAAAAGCTCCTGGCAAACAAACCAAGGCTGATTAGGAGGAGCAATGAGGACTCTCGACCAGAAAACAGGATGCACAAAAAATATGAGCAGAAACGGCAGGTTTCTGTGAAGAGTGTGCAGGAGGACGACAATTCACAGGCTGTGCCACCGCTGCGCGCCCGAAGGTGCGCACTGGAAGCCCGCACTGCTCATTCAGTGACATCAGAGCTTGAGCTAACACATTTGACAGCCAGCAGATAGATAGGTTCAGACCATATGAAGTCGACTTCTGACAGACTTTACTTAGATTTGAGTGATCTTTGCATTACTAATGAATCCGCACACAGGCTATCGATAGCCCATAGATTGTGACTTTTGCGAACTGTGCTGTCCAATCCTCAAAAATCTTGAAACTTTTTTCTTTTTGCACTGTGCAAATTACAGTTGCCCAGATGTCTAACAGAACATATTTTCTAAGATGTCATACCATTTTTACCATAGACATAAAAAAAAAAAATCTAAGTATTGTTCACATGAATATCATGACGTGGGAATGCTTTTCTGAAAGGACCAGTCAGATAAGAAACATACGCTATGTTTGGGCCTGTAGCAAGAAATTAACTTTGCACATCACCCTGAATGTATTATTTCCTTGGCAAGCCATGGTAATGTTGGCATCATGCTCTAGATATGGTCTTATCTATCAGAGAAGAGGAAGTTGGGTAGATGAATTTTACTCAATAAAAGGCAGTTTTAGGAGAAAACTTGTTAGAAGCTGCAAAGGATGCTTGTCTTGGATCTGTAAGCTACTTTTAAGTTAGAAAATGACCCTAATAATACAGCCAAAGCCACAACTGAAGGGATTGGATCAGAGCACATTTATGGTCTGATCAAAAACCAGCCAGAATGCAATTTAGAATCAGCAGCAATACTTGAAAACAGGTGCTCACAGAGTTTACAAATCCAGCATTCTCCATGTCACTTGCTGCTGTGATTACACAGAAAGGTTCAACAAAGCATTAATTTAGGGGACTGAATACAGATGCACAACTCATTTTCTACATTTTTATTTTGTAAAATGCATCACTTTGTGTTGCTCTATCAAGTAAATTATCACTGTCTGTGATTACAATGTGAGTAAATGTGTAAAAAGTATGTGGCGTCAATACTTTGGCAAGACATTGCATGGCTTCCGTGCAAAACAAGCACCTCACTTAAAAGGTGCTATTGCAGTTTTCATCAACAGGGTGATTAAAAGTGTTGATGAAAGTTTTCATAAAGTATTATGAACAAGATTAAACACAAAAACAAGGAGGTATTTGGAACGGCTTCGAAGAAAATAATAATAATAAAAAAAGACTTAATTACCTCCTGACTCATTTTTTTTTTTTATCAGCGTTATTTTTGCTCTGAACAAAGATTCTTAGCTGTGTGGTCTTGTTGTCCCTGTTTCATCAGTTCCATTTTTCTCTCCACCGTAACACCACCCTCACAACAATGACACAGCTCTGAAGGCTCAACATGAAAAGAAACTGAGGATCTAAATGAAGAAAGCTCCTCTTGACTTAAATCACATGCTTCCCCTCTCGATCAGCCCCTCTACTCCTTCCTGCAGGAGATATGAGACAGGTTTCAACCAGCGCGTCATTAAGCAGGTGCTGTTTCCCTTCCCTTTCTTTCATGCACTAACAGTAGTTGCTTGGAGACCCATCACAGCCAGGTGCTTGCTTGAGTGACAAAGGCTTTTCGTCATTGTGTTCCCACATTGTCAAGACCGTCCTTGCTTTATTTTGTGAGGCAGCCCGTTTGTTAGTACAAATACTTCATAAAGAAAAAAAAGAAAAAACTATCCAGAGGTTCAACTTGAACCTTGAACTGAGAGCAAGTGAATCACCTCCTCTGTTGTGCAAGGGACTCAGTGAAACAGTTGCAGTGTTTACCTTTAATCTTAATATTGCAGTGCCAAAGGTCTGTTTATTCACAGATACAATCAGGTCTGCCTCTTCTGGTACTCGAAACAATGTTTTTTTTTATTTCAAAGGAAGGATGGCAAATGGCTTTTATGTTGCCTGCGGAAAAAAGGTCAAGGGTAGCGATGCTTTTTTTACAGCCCTTTTTTCTCTTTACACATAAAACTTTGGGTACTGTCTATTCTATTTGCCTATAAGGAAGTAAAATCCTGGTTGTTCAGATCCAGTCAATACATGAGGAATATATCAACAAATTTAATTTAATTTCAATCTTTATAATGCATTTTCTCTAATTGATCAAAATCAATTCAATCCATTTATATAGCACCAACCCACAAAAAAAATGGTCTCAACACATTTTACTAAGAGGCAAATTCAACCCTAGTTATCAAATAGTGCATTAAGTTCAGTTTATTACTCAAATTAGGTTAACAGACTGCATTGAGTCATTGACTTGCAGAATTCCCTCCTCTTGGACGAGCATGTGGCGACAGGAGACGATCGCCCGCGTTGCATTATTGACTTTACATTGATCCATCCTGCCGACGTAGCAACCGTGGAGAGGAAGAAACCTCTGGCTGAATCAGAACCTAGCTCAGTACAGGCGGCAATTTTCTTTGTCTGACCTTGACCTTGTTTAGATTGTAGGAAGCTAACATCAAGTTTAAATTTGTACACCCCATTCTTCAGTTTTCAAACTGAACAACATGAAGAACAGGGTGTAGGTTATAAAATCCTGCTGTAGGTTATAAAATCAACCCACACTAGAAAAAGAAGATTTAACAGTACCATTAAACTCTCCAAATTGGAATGACTTTCATAAATATGAGTGGATGGAGATTTCTGACTGCATTCCATAATTGATTTTACATTATTTTATAACAAGACACTCATTTTAAGTGTATTTCTGCAGCCATTAACTGTTTAGACGCATTATCTTCTCCATTGATCCTTTCCTGCATCCAGGATAAATATATTTCTGTAACAAAATTTTATAAATTACTAAGGCATACTAATTTATGAAATGCTTTTGATTGTTTTATAAAATTCCCTCGATGTCTAAACTGAACAAGGCTTATTACTTTAAGAAAATGATCAATGTTAGCTTAGTTGCAACAACTAGCTGTAGCAAAATAAATAATTTGTGTTTTCCCATGTCAAACAAACAAACAAACAACAAAAAGCGAGGAAAATTGCTGCAGAAAGCTTGGCTTGGTATTGATGTTGCCAAAAATAACCATAATAAGTTGAGTGGCAATTTTATTGGTTCTGACGTTGATCTAAGAGCAGATGAATGCTGGAAATGAGAGTAATGAGAGGAAAATGAGTGAAAAGTGCTGAGTCCACACACTTTCAGAGTTACTGATCTCTGTAGAGCTGGAGGAAAGCAAAAGCAGTGAAAACTTTGAAATTACCCTTGACAGGACATCTATTCTTTATATTTTCTACAGTTCTGGTTTTCAGATAAGTGGTAATAGGGAGGCCATTGTTGAATGGTAAATGGACTGAATTTACATAGCAGGTTTCTACTCATATGGACCTCTCACACTATAGGCACATTCACCTCAGTGCACTCAGACATGTGTGCCCACTTACACACTTAGCCGCATGTGGAAACACTTTTCTTCAGCGATTCATTAAATTTTCTTTCTATTTTTCAAGTTCCCAACAAATGCGATCTGAGGAAGATAAACAGGTCCAACCTTTTTAGAGCATTGCATAGAAATACACAAGAAAAGCAATCAAAACAGTTCAAGTGGACACATTCAACTCCACACTGTTTGATCCAGTCATTACACAACGAGGCCAAACATTGGCAGGTATAATGCATAACTAACTCTCTTGAATTTTATGTAATGTTATAATATTCCATCATCAAACCCATACCTGGAGTGTTGCTTTGACTCATTCATGAATGTCAGAGCCATTTGGGGGCAACTAATCGTTTGTGCGTACAATGTGCCGCCCATCTAGCCCAAGCTCCATCTTGGAGGTTCAGTGTTCGCCTGAGGTCACCACCCCCCTCACCAGACTGGCAGCAGCACTAATTAACAAACTCATGAAGGAACTAAGCATCTATTGAGCTTACAAACTACAATGTTCCTATAGGAACGGTTGTAAACAGCAAAAATGGACGGCATGGAGAAGCATTGTTGTCATGATGGACTGAAGAGGAAAATGATCGGAAGTTCTTACAAAGACAGAGGCCACATTCAAGGCAACAGATGATGCAAGTCAAATGTCTTTTAAGTTGGTTTAGATATATACAGCATTTTGATTACAACTGAGGGTAACATAGTTCCTTGATTGTGCTATGAAACTCACTATGTGCCTGGATAATATGTTGTACTGCCCCTTTAAAGAACTCCAGCTGATTCCATCGAGTCGCTGACATTTCACCAAACCCTCCTTCTGAGCAAGCATTTGGGATAGTGGACAGGGAAGCAAGACAGAGTGAAAGGGAAGAATGCAAATACAGGGCGATCCTGGAAGAAAACCTGCAAAGCTATCAAAACACGAGGTTCACCCTCCAGCTGGACAACATCACAGACATCCAACCAGGGCTGGAATGATTTAGAATGAAGCACATTAATGCTGTTTTCACTTGTAATTACTTCAGAATTCCACATCACTTCCTGTTGCTCCATCACTTCAAATAGCAGAAAATATATAGTGAAGTTTGTGGTTGTGACTTGACAAACTGTGAAAACTTTAAAGCGGTATGTACAGCTTTGCAAGGCATTAGACTGTTTTCAGATACAAGCAAACCTAAAATACCATTTACATTTAAATCTAGAACACTATATCGTCTGACCAAAGATTACATTATCTTTGGTCAGATGATATTGATTACCTTCAATAGCAACTAACTCTTAAAATATAAAGCATGTAGTTTGAACACATTGAGTTAATAAAAACCTTTGATTCTTACATTAGGAAAATTAAGAAATTAAACATAATACTCAATGTATGCAGTTTCTCAAAAAATGTGACACAAAATGTATACATTTATACAAAAACAAAAGAGTGTGACTGTCTGTCCTCATAACTGTTTAACAAGAAGATTCTGACTCAACTCCCTGTTGAGTAATGCAGAATAAGGGCCTGTATATTTTATACTTCAGTGAGGGAGATAGATGGTCCCTTTACACCATTATCTCCATTTTTAGCCAGAACCTCTCCAGCCCCCAACCCCCAGAAAGACTTTATTCAAAACCATTCAGTGGCTCTTCAGCACACTCTGTTGCATATCTGACTTAGAGTAAATATAAATACAATCTTCACATAAGACCTCATCCCTGTTCCATTTTTATAAAACTGCACACAATGCTCAAAACACTTTCCCAGTACCCATTTGGGAGAACAAAATTGTATACTATTTTATACCATTAGCAGAGCCTCTATATGTCGTTAGAGATGTGGCTCTCACAGGGGATGGAGGTGTGCATTTTAATGCACTCCTTTGTGTTAAGTGCAAATGTTCAAGCTGAGGGAAGATTGGTAAATTGCTTCTTTAAGTAAGCATAATATATTTGTTTCATGACAGAAATGTGTATTTACAACTTTTTTTTTTTTTTTACTAATGTTTACAAATTCTATTCAGAATTTTCTGATGCATAATCACTCAATGTTTGAAAGGGGAGACAGAGGTTTCATAAACATGCTTTTTATTTTTATTTTTTAGCTTTAAATCACTCCACTTCTAAACCCAGCATTACCAAATTAAATGCTTCACCACTTGAAAACAAGGAAACCAAAATTCCTGAGAATAAATATGTTTTTGGAAAAGGGTTTGAAACTCTTTCAACCTCTGGATAAAGGCTTTGTAGTCTTGCAGTAATACATATTTACCTCCTCCCTTTAAGTCCTGTCATACTGAATAGGAAGAGGTATGCCTGCGTGCATGCGTGTGTGCGTGTTGGGGGTGAGGGTGGTGTTAATCTGTGACCTGCGCCACAAAGCCGCTGCAGCTCAAGGACACTAACAGACCTGGAGGACCAAAGGGGTTGTCTTGTCTGGGCTCACAGGTGAATCATTATTGTTGAACTCTCAGATCGCTGGAGGTTTTCCTTAATGACTGATTTGTATTCGGCATCAAGAGCAGCATCCTCACTGGATGCTGCATGTCTGTGAGGTGATAAAAGGGGACTAAGGTTATGAAGACTGCTGCATTCAGCCTGTTGAATCGATTGTTTGTAAAACCACCATTTGACTGATATCTAGATTCTGACGTTTTGCTCAATCTTCTTTTGAAAATATCTCAAGTTCAGTCACAGTGGATGACAAGAGTCAGAGAAGAGAAGCTTAAAGCCACGGTGTGAAACTTAAACTGAAAATACAAGGTTTTTAATATATTTGTTAAAACTGTTACCATATAATGACAGTATAGTGTAAGAGATAATTGGTTTGCATTCTCCCAGTGTTCCCAAGGCCAACTACAAAGATACAAATCACAATAAGTAACAATCACAGCCAGGAGGAGGGATTTCACACTGTCAATCAAACTTGTGTACATGTTACTCACATCCTCCCCCTTACTTTCTGCTATGCTCCTTCTTGTCAGCAGAACCTGCCACTGCGGCACAGCCTAGCATGTCCATCGATGACGGTGGAAAAACTGTTCTCCTGGGACGGTTAGTTGGTTTTCCACCAGCAGATACACAAGATTGATTGACAGCACTACGATACCCCTCCTCACTCTTACTGGCTGCTTTTGCCTGGAAGCAGTGCATTTCTTTGGCAATAATGAGATACTTTGGCAATAGTATCTCAGGGAAAAGATGGAGGAGGTCGATCTTTTCACAGATCCTTTGATTATCAGATTATCTATTTCATTGTTACAACATGCTTACAGTTTAAATAGACATATAAAAAACACATTTTTGTAAAAGCTATACACTGTAATGTTAGGTCACACATCGTCAATTGTACTTAGGTTTGGACTTAGACTGGAACTTTATAACACAGAATTTTGGGTCTAAACTATTTTGCTGTAGTACAAGTATCTCCAAAATGTGAGCTTCAATTGTTTGGCAAGACACTGTATAACAGTTCCTGCAAATTATAGAAAGTGTTCAGTTCTCTGGTCATGAAAATTGCTTGCATGTTTACAAACGAATTCCATTTGTACTGACTTAATTTCTTTCAATAACAATCTGATGCAGATTTAATTCTCTCTGCTGCAGCAGATAAATTGAATCAATAAGCAGGCATGGCAGAAATTAGTTTCCCGGCTCTAAAATGAGTGTTAATTTTCTCAGACAAAGACCAAGAAATATTACAGCTGCTCTGCTTGTATTTAATGTTTACATAAACGGAGCCAGTCACACCTTCCAATGTGTTATTTCTGGTGTGATGATCCTCTACTTGATATGTCATCAGACATAAAGGTATGAACGGCACAGTCACTGCAGCAGCCTGTCCCCCACCTGACACTTCGGTGAAGCTTTGCATGCAGACGCTGTCCCGCTTCGCAGAGATCATCACCTGCACATCCAGGCGTCCAGATGGCCGGTCACCTCAGCTCTGTGTGATTCTCTGTTTTTTTCCAAGTCGTGATTGGTGTGTACTGTTTTCTCTGACAATTCAGCTGCAGCGCTGGACACTGCTGAGGCGACCGGTTTGTGACAAAAATACACCAAAGTACCTGAGCATCAGGCAAATGGGGCCAAAAGCAAGCACTTGATAAATGAGTTGTTCATGATGTACACACAGGTCAGTTCACATTTTTATGTAAACCTCCTTGAACACAGTGGTGGTGAACATTTTCTGTGTCTTGACTACGCCTGTCACGATAACCAATTATGCTGCGAGATTAATTGTCTCAAAAATGATTGCGATTAACGACAATATTGTTTGAAGACTATTTTAAAATGACACAGTAGTACTGAAATGGTGATGCAAGCACATCCTGCCAAAAAATACACACTTTATTTTCAAAAGAACACTTAGCACTGGAACTGGTAAACAAAATAAACAAAACAAACAAACACAAAATTAAAATGGACTCAGTCTCTGTTAAACAAAAAAATGCACTTAAATAAAAACTTAATAAAACACAAAACTAAAGTGGAAATAAAAACAATATTTAACCAAAAGAGTACAAATTTTGAACTCTGTATACAATCTTGCTCAACAATACTCATTAGATTCAGATAGAGGACATGGGCATATCTGACTACCTGATAGTAGCAATAGTTCCCTCCTCCCTTATGAGGAAGGGAGGGGTCAATGGGGAGATCTAGTGTCATCAATAGAAAGAGAAAAGGGCAGGAGGAAACGATAAAGTTGATAAATTAAGATGATGTCTATAATTTTCATTTATCATGTGATGAATTGATTTATTGCTTGTCGCTACAGGCCTAGTCTTGATACGTGTTGATGCGTGTTCTTCTCTGAATCAGAGAGTTTATGTGTAATCAGAAACAATATGCATGCACCACACCTGAATAGACTAATTATGTCATTAGCAAGGCTCTAGAGAACTTATCTACATGTTTTGTTTTTTTGTTGTTGTTTTTTATTTACACTGCACAAGAAGGATGTAATTAAACCATTTCATTACAGTGTTTTGTACCTTTGGTACATCTAAAACCTGCAGGCCAGTGGCCCTTGAGGAATGGAGTTTGACACCCCTGGTGTAGAGGATAGAAGAAAAGCCTTACATGAAATGATGCAGAGTTTTGGAGCAAATCGATGTTTCATACGAGGGTTAAAATAGTAGAACGGTTAGTTCCCATGCAGCTGTGATTACATGGCAGCCAGCTGCTGGTCAGCGTGGCCTACATCTTGAAAGCACGGCATTCTCCAAAACATCTGAGGACGGCAGAGTCCCAGCGGTACGTGTGGGTTCAGTGTGTAATGATTACAGAAAATTTGAAAGAAAAAGAAAAAAAGATGTGCTTTTAGAACAAGTAGCCTACTCGAAAATACAAGAGGCAGTGTGGCAAGGCTGAAAAATGATAATGTTTTTCTTTTTGAGCTAGAGAGAGGAGAACATTGAAGCAGACCTAAAATAAGCTCCTTTCTCTTCACTGGTTTTATTTAGCATAACAAATAAAGAGAAAATACATATTTTATTAGCTTCTTCAAGGTAGTGGTATTAAGTCTAAATGAACAGAAAGCTGTTAGCATTTGAAGTATCCAGTGAAGAAGAGCGGTCACTGAGCTGCACAACAGAGCAAGAGTCATAAGCACTGTTGGTATGAGCAGCTGCGGCTGGTGCTTCTCTCTGAATGTTACCCGACACAAGGACAATATTTTTCTCAGAAACCTAGAATTTCTGTGAAAAATTCTAAGAAATTACACACATGTGAATCTTATATAACCAACAAAAAGCAGTTGGTAACTTGGTGTTTGCAGAAACCCACGGATGTACCACCGAGCTGCCTTTGTTTGGTCTTACTGAGTCACCAAAGGCAACGAGCTTAACAGGGAAATTGTTTTTGCAAAGAATTGCTACAACTGGCGCACAAAGAAAAGAGGAAATGATTCTGTTTCACAAGCCTCCAAAGAGGAACGCTCTTTGAGTCGACTAACCCACGGAAAGGTTAAATGGGTTTGCAATCTTAAAGGGAAGGAGCACGGGATGGCTGAGGTATTGTATAAAAATGACTTTTTATGAATTATATATCATGTTATAATTATTCTACGATTAAAAAGAAAAATACCTGGAACGTTGCTTTGTTTCTTCCACCTCACAGAGTCCCCTTTACTACCTCTATTCCACGCAGCTCCTCGAGACTTATACAACCGAAAAACATTCATAATGGCAAAAAGAGAAATATAGTTTTAATAACATGCTGAAGATACAGTGTCAGAAAGAGGAGTTTCTGAAAGAGACAAAGGCCAACTTTCAAGTTGTCAAATTTGTTTTAAGTTATGTTTCATATATGCAGCGTTTTTATGACAACTGAACGTAAAAGCTACTTCATTGTGCCATAAAATATGCCTAGAAAGTATATAATAAGGCCAGAAAAGAGTTCTAATAACTTCAGCTCAATAATGTCAGTTAAAAACAAAATACACATCACTACAACCAATCAGCATGAAACAAACAATCATTGCGTTCTAATGACAGGGATGTGAGCGCACTCGTAATCTTTAAACAATCCACTCAGAGCCATTCATTTTTTACTAGTTCTGCATCAACAGGAGCTTGCTGGGCGCAGACCGGTTCCTTTAGGAGTAATTCCCTGCAGCCTGCATGCAAACAGAGCTCAGCAGGAACGTTATTACTGGGCACCTGTCACTCGGCCATGAGCTTTACAGAAAGATGCTTCTCATAGATAGAGTAATTCCAGTTTTCACACAACACCACTGATTTCACAGCAGGACTCAGAGGAAATCTGCATTTTGCTGCAGCAGACATCAGCGTCACTGTCAGGCGGAGGAGCAAAGCAGGGATGGCACATGTGCATATGCGATTCTCTTTCGATGGGGGCTTAAATGGAACTTCGTGCTGGGTGGCTGTCGGCGGAGTCTTGTTTTGATTGTCGCTAAGGGAACGGACAACGTCTGACCCACAGATACAAGAGCAAAGGGATTTGATCGATAGACCGAGGCAACAATAGGTTTCTTCAGCTAAACCAGACAGATGAGGATGTCAAGTCTGAGCAATTTGAATGCATGGACCAGAAAAATCCCAGCTAATATTCAGAACAGTGTCCTTAGAAAGAAAAATCTAATGAAACATAGGAAGGACGCTGCTTCATGAGAGTCCTACCAACTGAGCACATAGACATCCCCTCCCAGCCGCCAGCCTAAGGGACAAATGCGTGCGGCATAATAAAAAAAGCCGGTGGGGAGCAGGAGCCATTTGTCTCAGGGTTCAGAGTTCACTCGGATGGGGCAGGTGAGCGTGCATTGGGATCACAATGTGCCAGCCACAGTAAACAGTGTTTGGAGAGCAAGGCAAGGCCAAGCAACTGCAGCCAGAGGCACTGAGGCTCTACATAAATATTGACTTTACGTTCATCCCCTGTTCTCTGCACCTTTCAGACGCGAAACCACGAGGGACGAGTACGTCAGAGTTTCCGAAGGAGAGCCTGATTTGAATGCCTCCTAACAAACACTGAAGGACTGGTTACATGCTCAAGAGATTGTAGGCGTTTGCATTGAATAGGCGCTCTTTGTTTTCCAAGGCCAAAACCTGGTGCGCAGGGGAACAAGAAGGTATCTGCTGGAAAGTATAAACACCTGTGTTCATTTGAAAAACGTTGATTAATACAGTTTGGTTTCTGCAGAGGATAGAAAGCCGGGAAAACAAATTATTCCCTTGTGGAGTTTAACTTCATATTAGTGATGGGTCCGGCAACGCCGATGCCTCGGTGAACGCGCCAAGCCAATAGATAAAAACCTCCATGTCGATGCATGTATTGCTTTCAGTAAGTCACGCGACCGATGCAGGAACTGCTTTGAAATGACACTGGCGCGCCAAACTGTGTTTATAAGGAAGCGAACCTGTCAACGAGATGCACTTGCCAAAAGAATGATTGATCTTTTCTGGTACAGCATCAACTATGGATCGACCTCCAAAGGTTTTGTAGTTTGGGACCATTTTGATCCACATCAGAAAATAAGGTATTGGTTATCACTTTGCTGTTGTATTATACAGTTATTTTCAGTTTCTACTTGATCTATCTAAATCCAAATTCAGCTGAAATTGACTCTTAGTTTACCTTCATATCATGTTCTGCAGGTTAAGTGTCACATATGTTTGACAGAACTGTCTTATTTAAATAAATCCACTTCCTCAAAGCTGAGGCATCGTAGGGCCAGACATCAGAATGAAGTCCCAGATACACCTGGGATAAACTCAGGTACACAGCCATTCTACAAATTACTGTTGCGTTTTAGAAATCATTTTATATAAATGTATTGTTCACTTATTTTTTTTCAACAGCAGGAGTTGTGTCAAAAAGGCATAACAGACTAAATTTCAAAATGTTAGAAAAATGTATATTTTTTATTAAAATTTATTTAAAAAAAACAAACAAACAAACAAAACAGTACACAGGCATCCTCATTCCAAACACGTTCACTTAAATTTTAACTTTATGGTACATGGTCACATTATTTATTGACTGTATCTAAGAATTCACCTGAAGATATGACATAATACAATATATAACATCCAATAAAATATAATGACTTAAGTCTTATTGTATAGACTAGGTCATCAAATCAGTATGTCAACTTTGTTGCCTGCAGGGATTTTTAATGTCCAGCAGGTGTCAGTATTCAGTGACACAGTATCGACACAGTATCAATACAGTTTTTTTTAATATAGAGGTTTGTAGAAGTTTTCTTACTCAGGGGAAGTACTACAGTTTTTTTTTTGAGTGTGTGTGTGTGTGTGTATGTGTGTGTGTGTGTGTGTGTGTGTGCGTGTGCGTGTGCGTGTGGAAAGTTTGAATTCAACTCCAGCAGCCAAACAGCAGCATGAAAGAATTTCTTCATGTGTAGTGCATTTCTGTTTACTGGGTTCAGAAAATATTTGTCAAGCGTGTCCAATATTTTCAACGTGGCCTCAGTAGAAATGTGAGGCAATCTATATTTTAATTTTTCACCATGATATTCATGTTTGTGCTGGCCATGAATCTCATTAATTTGGGCCTTTAAAACTATTTATTCAAAACAGTTTTTTTTTTTTTTTTGGAAACATGTTAAATTAATATCAAACACAAAAAATAGGCAACCAGGTCATTTTTGTTTTGCAGATTAAAATTTGCATACACCCCCACCAACATTTAGTTAAATATCTTGTAGCAAATTGAACCTTGACCACACAGATTGTTCATTCGTCATCAGGCTTCTAGCATGATTCTGGTAGGATATTTTACCTATAAAATTATCCTACCAGAATCAATTTATTTTACCTATAAAAATTAAAGTCAGTTAAACTTATCATTTTAAGTGGTCTCTTAAAACGATCGATTTTCCAGAACTTTATATATACATTTTTATTTCGTTAGATCAAGTCAGAATTATCTTGGCAGTTTACAAATGATTAAAAAACAAAGTTAAAAATATGCTAATAACCACACTGTAAAACCTCAAACTGATTTAACGCAACATAATAGAAAAATACATCGTATTACAATTAGAGCATCTTTGTTGTTCTTTCGTCTTAAAGAATTTGTGAATCAGATATCACTTTAGTTTTACCGCTCTCTCTGCACATCCAGTTGGACATAAATGAAATATTTACTGTAAGTTCTTGCGTTTCGTTTTTACATTTTTGTGAAATGATCATGGGAACGCTCTGTCAAGACACCAAAGTGATTATTCCAGCTGCTTGAAACACAGATGGAATTTTGTTTGCTTCTTCAGGGACTCATTAGAGGAAAGCAACATGAAATTCAGCACTCAGAACTATTAGAGTTGCAGAACAGCTGTGGGTGTTGTTTCTTTAGCTCGATTTAAATCTAATCTTGAGTCCTTCAGTAACATTTCCCTTCATAGAAAAGTAAACACATCTAAGCAACTCACAGCTCTGTTCAGGTGACTGATCCAACGTAATTACAGAGAAGCCGTGCAAAGTTTATGTTCAATCAAAGTCAGAAAATAAGAGAGTAAATACTTAGAGGAGTTCATTCAGATCCTAATGGAAATGCCAGCTCAACACGTCATTCGAAACTGATGTTAGAGCACAAAATAATCAAACAGTAGGGATGTTAAGCAATCTATAAGATTTAGATTGCCCAACATCTAAATGTTACAGATGTTAGGCATCTATAAGAGGTCGTTGTTTACATCAAATGGATTATGTCGGAACAGATACTAAAGGTTTTCCTCGTGTGTACACTGAAGAAAGTAAGCAAGTTATTTGAAATGTCAAATCTTTTCACATGTATGCAGCGTAGCATTGTCTGCGGTGTGTTTTGTGGTGAAGGGGGTTAAATATAAAAATCAGTGCTATGTCAGAGTTTTTGTCATGTTTGATTATTACTTTAAAGAGATTAGAAATCCATGCTTGGCACTTAGAACCCCATGAGTTTGTAAAATCACAAGTGCTTTTTGAAAGTACAACCTTAGAGCATCTATGGAAAAACTTTTCATTCAGCTCACATTTCTGTATTGAAAGATTTATTGGCTTGTTGTAATACTTTTATCTTCAATGTTCAGAAAACCCTCATAATTAACAGAAAAACAGCTCAATGCTATCCTCACTCTGGTCTAGACATTATGACACGATGCACTCGTGACATCTCCCAAACCCACACTCCTCCACTCAATTTCCACATTAATATCACAAATATTGCTATGCTAGAATTATTTGTGAATTCAGTGGACATGCCTCCACTTCTCTAGACTCCAGTGACATTTTGCAGAGCAGTTTGTGATCCAAAGTGTTGGTCTGCAGTTAAAGGTGTCCAAGTTGAGACGCTCATGTCACTGAATGTTTAGTCATGACCAAAACAATGACCTGCAGCTGTTCATTAGATTTGCAGACCTGACAGAGGTATGACATGTTGACCTTTTGCTGATAAACTTTGAAAAGAGAGCAGTACAGATGATATGACCACACTGTGTGTATAGCCATTAGGCAAGTAAGTATTTTCACCTTTCCTAATTTTCAGGCACACTTCCAAACTGACAGACTCCACAAAAGGAATGGTTGCTATACTGGTCACTAGATTTTCATTTTTACTTTTAAATGTCAGAAATATTAATTGGAAAGTTGGGAGGTGTGATGAAAATAAAAAAGACAAAATGGGAAAAGGAGTTTCATTGAGCTGCAGTAATAATGCAACAGAAATATTAGCTGCCTAATAAATGTGCACATGTTGTCCTAAAAAAACTTCACTCTTAATGTTTACATGACATTAACAGGTTGGATTGACCACAATGTATTTTGTAATTAATAAAAATAATCTTCACACAGTGAAAGTCAACCTCTTATTAAAATTATTATTTTTTTAAAGTTCAGATCCCACCACTTGCCACTCTGGCAGTTTTGGAAAGCAGCCCACCGTCATGTTAGAGGTGACTCTAAAGCGTAGTTCGTCATTGAAAGATCAGATTGAGTTGGAAGTGATGAGTGGACAGGGCATCATTTCCAGAAGGTGTTCTTTAAAGGGCTGGGTGACCCCGAGTCTCATTTTATTTGCAGAAGTCAGACGGTGAGAGGTGTTGGACCAAAAATCAAAGGAACCTGACAAAATCAGTTATTTGATCCAACAGTTTGGAAGCAAAAAGACTTGATAGTTGTATAAGATTCATGACCACTATTTAATTCTGCCAGTATATTAAATACACATGTATATACTCAAAATAAGTTGATGTTGAGTCACATTTACTGGTAAAAATGAATTGAAATGGCACATTTAATGTCCAAGCTGTTTTACACTACCCTGTTATTTTAAACCGGGTTGCAAATTTGACAAAAATCTTGTTTGAGGAGTTTCAAACATACCTTATGATCAGCCCTCACAGACAAGTTTCCAAAAACGCTGGGTCTCTCCTATACAATAAACACAAAGTTATAACACGACTAAATCAAGTAAACATCTTTATTGGAATTCATCGAATGTTTTACAAGTTAGACTTAAATATCTTGCAGTTTTGTACATCACAGACAAAGCGGAAATTCAATCACCACACATCACTAAGCTGAGGTCACAACATCAAACAGCTGATTCAGTTCACATGAAGGATCATGTGAGGCGCAGCCAGACGAGGGAAGCACAAAGGTGGAGCTTTTAACTAATTTATTACAGGAAAGCGGATTACAGCGTAGTTCTTAACTCATCCACGCAACAACACACAAACACAAATGCAGATGAAGAGTTCAGCTCCGGGCCGCCACAGCCGGAGCCTGCTGTTGGTCAGAGGACTGCAGCTGTCTGCCAAGATACTCCCTGCAAAAGAAAAATATTTATTATAAATCGTTCTCTTCCAATCACTAAGAGCAGAAAATTGCAGTATAATTGTTACTTTTTGAAGAAAACAGTAAGACGCAAATGATTTTGATGCGTCAAGCAGCATGTAGCTTCATAATTCTACAAAGTGTTCATGTAAATATGAAAAGTGATTTTTGGTAAAATCAGCCTCCATTCTCCATCAAATTTTGTGTTTTGTCACACATAAAAACAGAAATGATCTGATCTTTTCCAGATACTCAGTTGTATTTGTTATCGAACACTAAGTGCATGAAATCTCAAAGCATAGATTACACAATGCCATTTATTGAGAAAAAGACAAAAGGGGAAAAGTTTGTGAAAAAAAACCATGTCTTGATAAATGCAGGACACAAAATTTTTAAGTGATAACATTGTACAATCATGTTAAAAAGGTATTTTATATTAATTAACATTACATAAATAAGGTTTGAACTACACACAGACTGTTTGACATTACACAAAAACTGTAAAAAGTAAAGTCTGCTATTTGTCTATAATATTTAGTTCATGATATCTTCCTAAATCTTTAGGAAGATATTAAGCCGTTTTTATTACGTCTACATTTCTGTATGTTTTTCCTATTTTTATCAGTGTGAGGTATTGAGTCAATCTTAAATGCTGTTTTTTATTATGTACAAGTAGAAAATCATCATAATTAACAAAAATAGAAGTTGAACAAATGTGTAAGCATAATGTGTTCCACTTAGTGAATTGAGTTAATAAAATGAATTAACATTTTAATATTTTAATTTTTAAAGAATGACTGTTTATGTTCCATGATGACACTGAAAGAGTCATCTCCATCTGAAAATACTGATATTATTTGCAGTCCAAGCCACTAATTCCCATCATCCACATTAAATTATCCTTTCAAGTTTTCCTATTTTTTTATGTAGGATTATTATAAACAGAAACACTCTGGCAATAAAGATAAAACCCTCAGGGGAGGCGAAGTCATAAGAAAAACAATTAACTGAACACTCTTCAGGTCTTCGTCTGACAATCTGCTGTCCAGAAACAAATTTCCAGTCAAAACTCCTCTCATCATTTTGCTTTTTTTTTTTTTTTTTGCATCTGTAATTAATGAGCTCTAAAAACACTGATAAGAGTAATAATGTCCAACTACTGCTTGATTTAAGCACATTTCAGTTTTAATCTCTTCACTACTGGTGGAATTATGCCACTTATTATTCCTTAATAAGACAGCGGGTTTCAGTGGCGCTTCTCCCTTTTATTTGGACACAGACATTGTGCACAGCTCAGATATAATGACAGTATATTGAAAGGTCATAACTTTTTCTCAGGCATGTCCTTGGCAGAAACACTTCAGATCATGACACTCACCTTATTAGAACCAGGTACATCAAGGGTCTTACAAGAGTCTAATAAAGGCTGTCCAGAACGTCTAAAAGTAGGAAGGGCTTTCTCTTCAAGAAATAAAAATAAAAAAATAAAATGCCCCACTCACATTATAATTACTCAATCTTTCTCTACAGAGCAGCAGCTCTCGTTGAATTTTAAAAGGAAGTACATTTCTATTTTTACTGAATGGTATTTTCCTATAATTATGTCAAATATGAATCACAGAGGCTGGAGTGCTGGAATCATCTCAGTAAACAGCTAAATGTTTTCTGACAGAAATAAAGTATGTTGTAGAGTTTTTGTCTTGTACTGCTGCTAAAATGCTGCTTATTTTAAGTCCTGCCATCCTGCACAACCCAATTAAAAGGATGAGTATTTATAACAAAGTTAGGCACTTTGTCACTAAGTTGGATGTAGGTAATGAAAAAAGTGTTTTCTGTAAACTTGAAAACACTTGAAAACACTTTCTTTCCAGAGCTCAAGTCCCCCGTCAGAGGCTTGTGTTTTAGAATCTGTTGAAGCTAACAAACAAGCAGGCGTTTGTTTACCGAGCACGTTAATAAAGGAAATGGAAATAACTGGGAATGATTCATGAAGAAGAGGTGCATTCAGATGTATGCTTTAGCAGATGCAGCACTGTGAAATGACAAAAGGAGAAACATGCAAAAATGTCTCGCAATGTTTAAACGGTGAATGAGGCCTTTCATGCATTTTAATATGTGTATATTAATTTGCAGATTTCTACAGACTTAACAAAATTATCTGAGAAAATGTCAGTGAAAACTCTTCTGTTGATAATGTTGATTTTTAGATTGTATTATTATTGTTTTTATGTAATTTGTTGTTGATGCATGTAACAGGACTCCCTTTTAAATGAGACAAGTTTCAAGAGATTTTCCTGTACAATAAGGGATTAATAGTAATTTTTTGTTAGCCTTCTTGTAATAATTAACGGTTTCTGCCATGTCAAGCACATTTGAATATTTTAAGATAACCTGAAGCAAGTAAAAACTGTAGTTTTTCCAATAATGATTTTATCAGAAAGACCATTTTCCAAAACCAAAAACCGTTTTTTTTTTTTTTTTTTCAAATCAAATTTAACCCCATAATCCTCAGAACTGGTTGAGGAGAAGCTTTGACCTAAAATTCTTTAAAAACCTGGTTTTATTCTAAACCTGACTGATAAATTCAGTCCTTGCCTCTGTGTTTTTGTAAACTTCACAGTCTGGAGGATTTGCTCTGAACTAGCTAAAGAAAATGTACTATAAATATTTTTATCAACTTGCTTGAAAAGATGTCGTTAAAATTATATAACAATTTTAACTGCTATTAATCAACAGCTCCCAGACACTTTCCTTACTTAAACACACAAAGTCCCCACCTTTAGCTTTTATAAAATATATCAAATGTGGGAATAAAAGGCATTTAGTTTATTACAGATTAATTAGCATCATGCTTGAAATACCAAATATTTTATACAGAAGAGACTGGAAGCTAATTTTTCTGGAAGCTGCATACTTTTGTAATTCACTGGTCCAATTATGAAAAATAGAAGCAAACTCTGTCGTTTACAGAAGTTTTCCACTTTACTTGGCAACCTTCATCTACCATTTTTGACATCGTCTGCATATTCTTGTCTCGACTGTAAAGTGGGAGATTAACTTCAAATGCATGCATCCTTGAAACCCAGAACAAAGGTTAATTTAGACTTCCTGCATTTCTTTCACCGCCTGCCTCCCTAATACATGCAACACATATCACCACAAAACGTCGCACCTGGGTCTAATTACTAACACAAGGCGGAGGGCAGCTGAGGACAAGGACGGAGAGGCTGTCGATAGCTTTCGGGTTTTGCGTCAGTTCAAAACAAGAGCCGATGGGCTAAAATTACATTCTTTCAAGATCTGGACATACATTAAAGAAATCGACTTTTCAAAGCGGTGTAAAAGGGCACGGCGATAACCATGCACATATTCACTGTTGTCATGACAGCAAGAAGCTCAGATAAGTGAGGACGTGAAGAACTCTTCATGGAAACAATGAGGCAGCCCACTCAAGGTGACAGCAACCGAGGTGAGGCGCTTTGAAAATCTCTCGACACCGTGGTTCAATGAAACTTTGCTATTTACAAAATAATTTAAAAAAGGAAATTAACCTCCCCCTGATGACTTCCTCATACATTTGTGTTTTCATGGAGTCAGTAGGCAGCAGATCATTTGATGAGAACTCTGAGACTAACTTTACAGGTCCTTACAAAGTGATATAACAATTTTCTATGTTCTTTGATAAATTGTATGTTTCATGCTCATTTTATACATTTTCAACACATTTTAAAGGAACTGGTTACTGTATGCTAATTGATGACACTCTGAGCTCATGGTCGCCACCTCTGGAGCCCATGGACAATGGGGGGGGCATTCATGGATTTTCAACACATTTTAAAGGAACTGGTTACTGTATGCTAATTGATCAGTGTATGCTAATTGATCACTGTATGCTAATTGATCACGCTCTGGGCTCATGGTCGAGTCGTGGGCAGGGAAGTAGCATTCTGATTGGCTAACCAGTCTGGGAGAGGGAAAATGGCCATTTCCTTCTTTCATTCGAGGATTTTTTTTGGTAATGAGTATAAAGGCAGAAAAGTCCCATTGTTCAGTAGAGTCTGCTGTGGGTTAAGTACGGATGCCCAATTACGTGATGCTATAGCTCTGCCCGACTGTCGGCTCTCCTGTGTCACGGTAAGAGCGGATTGAAAGAATTTAAGCATTACGTATTGTTTGTTATGTGAATGAATTTGCTGTAATCTGTGGCGGAATAAAAGGACACATTTATTCTAGCAGAACAGCGTGTTGTCATTATTTATCACTGATCACCCCCGATCCTGCCTAAAACTTCACAAAACACCACATAAAAAACAGCAAGCACAACAGCAAAACAGTGAGCATGAGTAACTTTCCTTAGCTATTGTTGTCTCAAACTTATTAGAACACAAACATCGCTGTACTACTGCAGTATGTCAGCCTTTCAATATCTCTCACAAGGCAAAGTGTGTGGGTGAGTAATATCTTATAAAGAAGTTGACGTAAAGGAACGGATGAAAGTCGTCGGATGCGACGCTGGGCTTTCGAATAACACGCTGCTGCTTTCAAAAAGGGAGGAAAAGAGCTCTGTGCAACATAATGTCCATTTTCATAGGCAATGTAATTAACTTTGCCATGGTATGAGGGACTGTGCTGAATTTTACATGAGCTTTCAAACCAGACCACTGTTTTGGACCTTTTTCTTCATTTAAAATTAAAATTGCCATCATCTTTGCATAACTGCATTATTAGATTCATTTACTAGAGGGGGAAAACAAATCAAATATGACTAGAGTCAGACACGAGGGTCAATATATACAAACAACAATTTTAAGCAATGCAAGAAATTCAAAATCGTGCACATATAAAGAGTAATCTAACAACACTTATCTTTCTTTTAGAAAGATCTAATTACAGATAAAGTGCAAGTCAAAGATATAAAGATATCGCCTTGTTTTGGTATGTCGGATAGTAGTTATAAGGTGGAAAGCACATCCTCCTTTGATCCAAAGCCTCAATTATAAAAATCGGTTTTTCTTTCCTCTCTGTAACCAAAACAAGACAGAAAGCCTTTTATGCCCCTGCTTATAAATTTCCATCCACATTTCTGTGATTACATTATTTGCAGGGAACATGACTTAGATGGGTAAGCTGCAAAAAGAGAAGCTCAAAGGACTGTGTTTTAGATAACAGATTCACACAAATACACACACGCACACGCATGCATGCAAACATTTCCCTCGCCTTCTTGTTTTCGAGCGGTGCAGCGGGCAGTGAGTGAGCGTTTTGAAAATAAAAATACAAAGGGAGAGGTGGTGCAGCAGAAGCAAAATAAATCACAAAGGGTTTGGAATGGAGTTGGTGACAAATCTGGACAGGTGATCAGCAGCGAAGATTTATGACAGCAGAGAGCTGGAGCAAACATTTGTGCCGATTCATTTGACTTTGAAAAGAAACATGTCAGTGTGTTGTGACAGACAAGTTTGGGGATGGAGCAAACCAACAAATATAAAACACATGCCTCAACTGGGATTTTGTGATCCTAAATATTTCAGTATTAGTTGATCTTTGATTGAAACAATCTACTACAACATATTTCATATAAAGAAAATGTAAATTTGTTGTAGTAGAGTACCTATGGCATTGTGGTCTAAGGTGTCAAGTTGTTTTTTCTCTTCAAACTATTTTAATTATCTTCTTACATCTTGACACTTCTTGGCAAATTACATCTTTCCTTTAGGTTTAAGCAATTTTTGAAGATATCATGTAAAGTTTTTTGAATTCCTTTAGAATGCTTTCCCTGTTACAAAGTCTAATGTCTTAGTAGAGTTAACTATTCAGATGTATAAAATACTAAAAATAAAAAATACTAACTGACCGTCACAGGCTTTTTACATAATTTTCCATTATATTGGCATTTTTGAGAGTGGCAGAATTCTTTTCAACACAAATATTATTGATAGAAATAAGGAAAGGCATGAAAGAGAGACAGGTTTCATATTTGTTATACAAATCACTACAAGGTGACACACAAAAGTCTTATGGGAAGAAAAATAGGCCTGTTGTTTAAGACGATTGTCAAATTTAGCGGCCACACAGAATAATTTTAGTGGCTACAAACAGCCCACAAAATTAAAATTAAACCTTGTACTATAGCAACTGTTCTGTCAATGTGACATTGCCTCTGTTGCTGCCATACAAATTGACTGTGAATATCAGAGAGGCTAAAACAAATCTGTCTGGTATAATTAAATCTCATTTTATAGTTCTTAAAGCAAAATAGGAATTGTCTATCGTTGATCGAAGCATGACGACTAGAGATCAGAAATCTGAAAAAAAGAAGTCATGATTTATTAACTAATATTTCTGTCAAGAAAGCATTTAAAAAAGTATGGAGATCAAAATGTCATATGTGTTCTGTTTTTGTCAGACAGCTTTCTTTTTCATGTAGACTAAACACTTAAACATTTACTTTCTGACTGAAACTGTCTTCCACAGATTCTCTTTAAAAATAAAAAATAAATAAAACACAGAATACTTTGCATAAATACTCCAACACTCTTATTTTAAAAAAGAACATGATGACTAAGACCTAATGCTTTGAAAAACTGATTAAATGTTTCTCAGGTCTGAACAGGGAGTGACAGCCATTACTTAAATCAGTGTTATTTTTTTTAACCTCGGCAAAGGTCTCCATCAAACTTACATCATGTCAGACAAACCAACGACCTTCAACCTAAGCAAATGTCTAATCAAGCTGCGTAGATGAAATCATTTATGAGAGTGAGCTCAGGGCTTCGGTCATTTGTATGCAGATTGTAGCTGATGGGCTCTTCACCATCAGAAGGTTTGCTTCAGACAACATCTGAGGGTTCACTCAGGTTAGTGATCAATGTCAAACTAAAAAAAAAAAAAAAACATTTGTAAACCAATGAAGTGACAGACTTGTTCATACCAGTTATGCACCATCAGCTTCTGCACAGCCAACAGGGCGTTGTAACGGACTAGTTGGTCTTCATGGTGCATGTGATTCATCACCAGCTGTTTTCCACCCAGCTGCTCAATCACCCTGAGATGGGAGATAATGGGAGAGAGCCTTTATAAACACAACATGCCCACTATTTTTCATGTTTCAGGTCATTCAGTGATCCATCATGTAATCTAATCCAGTCCAGCTGAAATTTTCAGTGTATTTTATAATGGGTCAGTGGCCTTGTGAAAGGAAATAAAGCTTATGAAAAGAAAAACAGTGCTGCATGATGCTTCTCACAATAAAGAACATGAAACAAGGACATCCACAGAGGAACAAGGACATCAGTATAATAGGAGTTTGCATTCGTACCGCTGCCTATTAGCTTAAAAATATCTCAGATCTGTCCCATTACTGACTAAAAGAAATCAGAATATAAATTCAAAATAAATACACACGAGAATCTTTGCACATGATGCCTTCAAATCATTCTAAAAATAAGCAACATTTTGAGAAACATGGAGAAATGAGAAGGTCTTGTGAACAAAGAAGACAACTATGTTGAGGGTGACATGCTGACATTTTAGAACAGAGTTGAGTTTTTTCTGGCTGCTTTTCGCACAAACACTTCTCAGCATGATATCTTCTCCTGGAGAAGCACTTTCACAGCATGAAGTGCGAGGATGGGTGTGTGCGTGTGTGAGTGGTGGCTGGGGATGGCGAGCTATCAAAAGCACCTCGAGGGGAAAAACTACAACGTGAAAATCCCTGTTTTCTTTTAAGCCCATCAGAATACAAGATGAGGTTTGTTGATGACCGTTTTTAAACTGATACAAACAAAACATATTTTCAGTCAGAACTTTGTTGGATCAACAAAAAAAAAAAAAAAAAAGTAGAAGCTAGCCAAAGCTAACTGGTGGGTTTACATGTTCTCTCATGACCTGAATAACAGCTCAGGTCATGAGAGAACATGTGCTTCTGTGTTTGTCTCTAGCACAGCAAGAAACGAACGGCCATTGACATTAGCAAATGAAAACCACGTAGTTATCAAATGGTCTATTTGGAAGTGTCTATGGGAAGAAAATAATTTTGTTTTGGTTTCTTAAAAATATGAGTTGCTTGAATTGTTAAATTTCTTACCGTTTACCGCGTGGATAATGTCGCACGTACTCTCCGATATCGTGCGCTGCCACGGCTATAACTTGAGGATCATCAGAGACTTCCAGCAGACGCGTCAAGATTCTTTTGAGAATGAGACGCAAAAAGAGAAACTCCTTTATTAAAATGTATTCACCATGTGAGGATTGATATTTTATACAATCAGAAAAGTATAAACTCTAAAGCTAATGTCACTATAAAACAGAGGCACTTCTAACCCATAAAGCTACTATAACACTCTACGGTTCTCTAAGCTTAAACCAAGAAAAATACTTGTTATAGTCAAGAAAAAAGAAAGGCAATTTAATCTGATGTCTGGGTTGATTACATGAAGGGCAATGTTGGGAAAGATGAGCAGATTAGAATTTTTACTGAATGTCAACAAGCATTGTGCTGTGTGACTGGAATAACAAGGAAAACAACCACAGATTGATTCTGTTTTATCTGTGCTGGCCCAAGTCCACACACAGACACACACACAAACTTGACAAACAAGATGCTGGTGTTAAAAGTATTACCAGAGACGGGTGTCAACATAGAACAACTTGTCGGTTAAATGTTTTGAATTAGGACTCTGGCACACCTACAAGTGTTTTTTTTTTTTTAGGAGAAGAGAGTCGAGCAAAATACTTTTCCACAGAGCACAGGTGTTTCAGACCGGAGGAACGTGTTCAAACCCGTTACAACAGCAGAAGGGTGTCAATTTACTTTTCAATTACGGTTTTCAACCTAACATTTTCAGTTTTTTTTTTTTTGGTAAGAAATGTTTTTAAGAAGTCAGACCAATCTAATTCTAGTGGTTCCTCCGCCTGAGATATTTAACATCCGGCTGCTGGCTTTTATATTATGTTAGTGTTGGTTGTCAGTGTGAATGGACAAAAACCAAGAAGCAAAGTTAAACAGTTTTCTCAAT
Source organism: Poeciliopsis prolifica (assembly GCF_027474105.1). Taxonomy (NCBI): domain Eukaryota; kingdom Metazoa; phylum Chordata; class Actinopteri; order Cyprinodontiformes; family Poeciliidae; genus Poeciliopsis; species Poeciliopsis prolifica. Next base: position 16,589,524 of record NW_026562383.1, on the reverse strand, counting down.
TATATTTTTTTTGCTTTGGTTTTGACTACTATTAAAATTTCTTTTTCTAACCAAACTTTGGTAAAAACATAAAGATTTAAAGAAACCAGAATATATTAATAAAACAGTGCACTGTAAATTGATGAGATTGCTAAACTTACTGCAATAAAAAATATTTTTATGTACAAAAAGATAGAAAGAGACAGAAAAAAGGATATTTTGGCCATTCAGTTACTTTCAACTCACTGATTTTAGCCTGTATGCCTGGAAATCAGGTCACCTACAAAGCTACAAGTATTTTTCATTGTAAAGTGTCAGTGGTTCAAAAAAGGTTAAATAATTCAGTAAAGTACACCAAAAGTACAATGTTTACTACTGTTACACCTCAAGTGAATGTGCAACAAGTGCAAAATATATATTCTGTTCTTTATAGCTGTTACTAACAAAACAACTGCATTACTGTTGAGCAGAACAACATATTTTGTTGGTATTACTTCAAGATCACAAGCTGATTATTTCTTCACAAAAAGAGAATAATTAATTCTGTTATGCTGAATTTTTTGTATAAAAATGATGAATTGGCCTTTCACATTCAGATAGTTCATTTGATAAAATCAAACAGAATTTACTTTTAATTAAACCTAGATTATTGTGTAATAGCCAACATGAAAGAATAATTTCAAACAGGAATCTTCAGATCTGCAACTAATTCAAAAGGCAATTAAGTCTGCAATTTTAAAGGATAGCTGAAAAAAAAATATCTCCTGTTTTGCTGAAAATGAGGATTGTAGTCAGAGGAAGTCTAATTTATGGTGATCTTTGTAGCAATAATTGAGATGGCTCAAACAAAATAAATTGTATAAAATGTATTGGGCACTTTTGAAATTTTGCAGAACATCATGAGATTTTATTACCATCTTTTTTTGCATGTGCTGCAAAAAAACATGCAAAAATTTAACTTTGAAAGAACTTTTAGCATAAAAATACAATTAAAATGTTGCAAGTTATTAATTCCACTGATAAAATTTCGTATTATTATGCACTGAATCATATTTTCAGACCTTACGTGACTGAACAGGCTGCGCTTTAAGCAGCTTCACTCAAAATAACAATAAATCAAGTTTCAGGCCAAGGATAAAATTCTCTTTCGAGTCGTAGGAAGGGCTTCTCTTACTTTAGAAGCTCGTAGTTCTTCTCATTCAGGCGGACAGCGTTCTCACGCCAGAACTTCTCCGACTTGTGAACAGGACTCCATTCCAGGCGGCCAGACTTGAGCTCAGAGCTGTACTCATCAAAAGAGCTTTAAAAAAAAAAACACACACACAAATAAGGAACATTATTAGAAAATAACAAGGAAAAAAAGTCTGTAAATGACCTTTTCTGATTTTACTTTGTGAAACACAAAAGGTGATTTTATTAAACCCCATTAGATCTAAAGAGGTTCAATGGCAGACAGAGAGACAGAGATCATCCCAACATGTGATCACTTCAGTATTCACAATTATTAAAGTATTCAGCCTTTATAGTGGTGAATAATATAATCTTATAAAACTAATCTCCAAAAGCTAAGGGTCAGCCACAATTGTAATTGTAGATGACTGTTAAAAAACATCTTTGGATTTTTACATTGGAGAAATAATTAGAGCTAAAGATAAATGGTCACTGATTGCCTCCTATTCATGAAACTGTGTCCTCTGACTACCTAAGATCCTGGACGCTCTCTCCCAGCCTCTCAAGCAGGAACTTGATGTCGTCGGTTATATCCTCGTCGTCATACTTCTGCTGCTCCAGATTTTCCAGCTGCTTCAGTACCTTGCACTGAATCATGGCCAAAGCGTATTCCTGACGAGTCTCCCTCTCTGCAGACTTCTCCAGCAGATTCTGTCAACAACAGTGTAACCAAAATTCAGAAGTTTGTCAGGTATGGATCATTTCTGTCTGTTAAAACTTTGAGAACTGATAACTTAAAGATCTGTTTAGTGGGACCCAATCAAATGTAATATTAGCATAATATGACCACTTGTTTAAACGTTATTAAAAACAAGTAATAATCCAGCGCATTAATAACTTAGACTGGGTTGAAATTGTAATACCAGGCCAATATTTATTTTAAATCAGTTTATTTCTAAAGTGTCAATTTCCAGCAAGTCATCTCAGAGTAATTTACAAAATAAGCATTAATTTACTGCCTTCTTTCATATTGAGTGTACATGTAGCAACAGCAGAAAGGAAAAACTCCAGTTTACAGAAAGAAACCTCCAGAAGAACCCGGTTCAGTACAAATAGCCATCTGCCACAACCGACTGGGAGTTTCAGAAGACAAAGCAGATACACAAAAAAGAAACGCAAAAACTGCCAGAAGCTACATCTGGTCTGCCAGAAGAATGCTACACAAGATGTACCTGCTATGAAGAGAATTTGTATTAATTTGCAAAAAATACCCACTGCTCTTATCATGCTAATCACTGATACAAGATATTTTAAAAATGCCAACGACTGCACATGATCAGAGATCAGATCTGTGTACAAATCTGTATTTACAGATGTTTGAGAAAATGATGCTGGTGAGGTCAGCTGCCATCAAACCTGGTCTAAAACCTTTCTAGAACATAGTAATGTTTGTTTTTAATCTTTTAAAATATTTGCTGTGTGAAAATTCTGCTCTTATTTTGTTTCATTCCTTTCTTTTCTTTGGCTGCAGGTACCAATGAATTTCACTGTGCTGTGTGTAACTATGCATGTGACAAATAAACTAATCTAAGTTGGTAATTCTCTTTGTCTTATATTGATACAATCATAAATCAAGGCACATAGCTTTTCTATTGTATTACTGATTCTAACATCATTTATTAAATGACAGACAAACCTTCTGCGTGGATAGTTCCTCCAGAGAAATTGTAAGTTAATTTAGGAAACCTGTATGTCAGACGTGGAGTGAAAATTCAGTAATAAAGATTTCATCCATGTACTATCTTTCAATGTTAAATCAACATAATGGATGTGCATGTCTTAAACCAGCATTTAATGTGCAGTATTAAGATTTTCTGGGAAAGGAATAAAACAGTTAACCACTAATAAGACACGATGTAAAAGAAATTTATAAAATTATCCCCAAGCAAAATAAATACGAGAATTTGAAAAAAAAATAATTCTATTAAACTAAGTCAAATTTTTTGTAACATTTTCTGCAAAATAAAAGAATAGTTTTCTTAACTTGAAATACAGACATTAAACAATTTAGATTCTATCAGGCAGGTAGCAGAGTTGTTATTCAAAAAAATGTTTTTAACCCATCAATAAAATTGCCATTTCTTACTTATTGTCTATTGTGCTTAAAAAGTGGAATTGTTTTTGTTTTGGACAAATGCACCTTTCAGAAAACAAAAAGTGGAAAAAAATAATGCAGTTAAATCTAAATAAACTTGATCTCACAAAGTCTGAATTGGAGAGAACGCTGCACTGACTCTGGAGTACATACAACGTTTGGTGATGTGTTCAAGGACATCCAGATGGTGGGGATAATTTAAGTCCCTTCGCTCGTCCCATGTGGTGAGCAGAATCATTTGCATAATAAGGACATTTGGGAAAACACAAACATGCAGTATACTGCTGATTATTCTTTAAAAGATTCCATTCGAATAAAAAAATGAATGTTCTGCATGTTTACAGAAAATTTGCAGTGATAGTTTGAGAGACCTTGAGTTTCAACAAATAAACTTTTTAATTGATGCTTAACAGAGAAATTGTGTTGCTTCTTAGAAGGAAACAGTGGAAAGGAAGTTTGGGTGGCTCAGGGGAAACCCACTTAAGATGAGTCTCTTCTCCCAAAACCACTTGCCACTCACTTATTTTAATTAGTTGTAACAAGCATTCTAACTCTACAAGAAACTTTTAGAAATGCCTAAAGGAAGAAACCTTTTCCTCTTACAGAGAGATTAAACACTTAATTTTTTCTCTACTTTAAATACTGAAAGAGTTCTGGGTAAGACTAATTAAAACAAAGACCAAAAGGAGATGAACATTTTAAATGGACAATGAGTCAAAACATATCTTCTGTACATCCACACTAATCCAGATCAAAGCTGGATTGAAACCAAACCTAATATTTTTCTAGATATTGTAGAAATTTTGGATTGAAACCTACTCTCTCACAGAGTATTTCACTCCATTCAACTCTCGGCGCTAAATTAATTTTGTTTAGTCAAAAAACAGGTGAAGGAAACGCAGTTTAACATAAATAGACGCATATCTGTCACAGATGAATGTGACTGAAAAACACAACAACGGCAGTTTGACGGAGAGGCCTAAAATGCGGAGTACTTCCCAGTAAATCAGGGTTTAAAAATCAGCTTGCTCTGGGCTCATGTTTCAAACATGTAATCAGTGCCTTTTATCTCACTATTGTACTTGGACCAAGGTCACTCAGTCTGTCTGATGTTGGTCAAAGTTGAGATGCCGCTGAAGCTTTTTCTTCTTAAAATCCTACTTCCTTCCTTACAATTTACTCAAAGTGAAATATGAATAAGTTATCCTCTTGAAAACACTGATCACGTTTAGTGGGCTGTCAGTTGCACTTTACTTTCAATAGATGAAGTAAAGCAGGCTTCTCTCCCAGTGGATTTATACCACCAGTTTTCATTTTGCTATACCAGGTCAGGTAATTTTTCAGCTCATCTTTGCAATTTATCATCATTTGAAAAATTATGTAATTGAGCAATTTTATCCACTGAGAAGTGACTTTCCCAGCACATGATGCACTTCAAGCAAGTATTTATTTCTGCTTAAAATTCATGCCTACTCCAATAGGAAAAATGGAGTAGGCATAAGACAGGGTTTCCCTGAAAACAACTGCTGACTAGAGCAGAAAACAAATCTGAAAGTAATGAGTGAATACAAAAAGATAAAACATTAAAGCAACCAAATGTTCTAGTTTTTATCAAATATAAATGACGATACAAACCACAATCATGGGAACAGGTAAGCAGTAATATTTGATTTTAAATCTTTTTTCTTGAACCAGGAACATGTACAAGGACATAAAAACCAGTAAAAAATTCACAACTGACCCTGAAGGCAGCCAGAATGATTCGAGTGACCTTCTCCTTCACAGACTCCTGAAGGATGTCAGACAGGGCGGGAACTACGTTGTATCGCCTCAACTGTTCACAAAGTTGCGGACTGAAAGCCAGCAGCCAAATACAGAAGATCATCTGGTACTGAAGCTGAAAGCCACACTTGTTGCTCAGCACTGCTGTGATGCTGCAACAGAAAAAAAAAAATAGAATTAAGTAAAAGCCACAACAGGCAAATAAAGCACAAAGTGATGAGGACTCACTGTTTACTCAGCCTGGCTAGATGCTGCACATCCATTATCTCTGATAATAGCTCAGAATGAAATATTCAGTCTTCAGATAATGGATAAGTTGCTTAAAATGCTCTGTGCAGTACTGATGCTTACAACTAAACAACTTGTCTATTTGCAGAAATGACTGTTAAGTGCAGAGATGTGGACCTTATCGATGCGCAACAATTAGTACACAAATTGTGTGGTGAGGCTGGGTTTACAGCCCACTTCTAGGAACAAAGCATGGAGCCAGTTTGAAGATGCTGAGAATCATTGATCATTTCATTAGAACATAATCTTGAACCACAAGTTAAGTCTGGTTTAATCACCTGGTTTAAAAACATGTGTACACACCACAAACAGAGAGTCACATTTATAGAAAAACATCATCAGTAGCTCAGGTGTGAATTTAGAAAATGTCGCTTTAACATATTCTAATGTGGGGGGGCTCTGTGTTTTTATGGTTCCATTGAGAGTGCTGCGTTTTTAAGTGACATCATATCTTAAAAGTGTAATAATCTCACATTTTTATCATCTGAGGTACCTTCAAAGTCATCAAGTTTTAAAGTGAGAGCTGATGGTTTCACTTTAAAGACTGTAAATCTCAAGATCCCCAGCACATTTTTCAGGGCAATTTTTCAATTTGCAGACGACTCTACAGTAGTCAGACTCGAATATGGAACTCATAAAAAATAAAACAAATATTGTGGATGGGTGGACAAAGGGACGAATTGATCTTCCACCACAAGGACAGAAATTAAGGTTTAGAAATACAGATATTTTTTCTGTTTTATTTTTATGTTCTAGTTCAAACCTGGAAAGTCCTTACATCAATTCTCTACATTCTCCACACTTTTACAAAGTGTGTAAACCCCTTTAATCTTGAATAAATCCTAAAAATCAAATTAAGTCAAAGCACACTGTGTGTGTACTCACTTACCAAGTATGGTAAGTGAGTACACACAAGATTTAAAACAGCAAAATTATCCACCATACAGCTTATACCACAGGTGGCACACTACAGTCCTCTAGGAACGTGTCCTGCAGTTTTTGGATGTGCCACAGGTACAAAACACTGGAATGAAATGGTTTAATTACCTCCTCCTTGAGTAGATCAGTTCTCCAGAGCCTTGCTAATGACCTAATTATTCTATTCAGGTGTGGTGCAGCAGAGAAACATCTAAAAGTTGCAGGACACCGGTCCTTGAGGACTACTAAAGGTACAACTACTAAAGTTTGTAGTAATCAGAGTTTCTTCTAACTGTTTGAACCATGTTGGAAAGTAGCACTCCCACTATCTCTCTTGTCGCTGCACACTACCTCTCACCCAGCGAGAGAGACAGCTTCAATGCTTTACCCAAAACATTCTAGTATTCTGCAAGATAAATATAATTAAATTAATGTAATACTGTATTTTTAATTCAAGAAAGGGTAGGTATAATTGTTGACTAGTGTGAATAGTGTGATGCTGTTTTCCGTGTCACAATACCCAATAATATGGAAAAATAATGTGAAAAAAAACACAAACTGAACAGGATGCAAGTTAATTCAGCATCTCGTTATTTGTCTACTAATGTTTTTGGAGGGAAAAATATGAACAGACGAGAAGAACTGGAGACTGAATATCAAAAGACTTAATTTAATTATAAATTCAGAATGTGACTGAAAATCTAATTATAAATAAAACAAAATTTATTCCCTCTTTCATACAATTTAAAGTAAACTGTTTTAATCAAACTAAATTATAAGAAATGTGTTTTGCCAATTAGACAAAAATAAAAGCCAACAACTAAATCTAGTTTAAAGTACCGGAGCTCGACATCACTCCAAATCTAAACAATATGTCTAGTTTTATAAGATGAGCTGTACAATGCCAAAGTGGGACTGTGTATATTCATAAATCATGTACTGGAAAATCAATCATTAAAGTAACAATTTATAACATTAGTTACAATAATTAAATATGAAAATTCTTGCCCTAATAAAAGCCAAATACAAAAATGGAAACAAAAAACAAAGTAGCTCAAAATCAAACTTTCCATGACCTCAAAGATATTTATAATATTCTGCATAAATGGTAAATAAAGTGCTGCAAATTGAAAAAAATCATTTCTCACCAGTTGACTCCATCAGCTTCGACCCAGGCAAACCTGTATTCATTGACCCTCAGCATCAGCTGAAGACAGCCAGCCACACACTGAATATACTGAGAACTCTGCAAAATACAAAGGCAAATCCAAAATCAACCATGGAAAAGGGTTCGAGCTGCATAGTAAGGGGACTGAACAAATTGTTACACATTTAAGTCCAATTCCAAACATCAAATGGTTCATAAGCAGAAAGCACAGAAGAATTTCAACCTTGCATTATTGTCACATATCAAACCAGAGGCAGTGCACATGCAGTCAATAATGTCAACACATGCTAAAAAAAAAACATAAAAATCACAGTAGAGTTACGATACAGAGCTAAAGTGGACAAAAAGGGTCCAATTAGACCTGAGCAAAATGTAAAGAAATATTAGAGTGCAGGAAGCTGAGGAAAAATTAGATCACATTAATCAGTTAATTGAAAGAGATAGAATGAAAGCAAAAGTCCAGCAAGAGGTTCAGGCAGCAATGAAGACAGAATAGCAGAGGAGCAGACGTTACCTGGTTGAAAATGCAGAGGAGAAGGAAATGAGAAGTTATTAGATCGCTTGCGTGGGCACATTTCTGAGCACACTTCTCAGAATAACTGCAATATGCTTGAAAAAGTATGGGATAAGAAATGGTGGGATGCCGTTTCTGTGCAAATGTTACTTCAATTTCCTCTTGCTAGTCTAATATTGAGAGAAAGCTGTTTGTCATGCGCCTTCAACATTAGAGCGGAACTGGCTTCTGGCATGCATTTTTCATTCGGACTTTAAAGATCAACCTTTGGCAACAAACACCATGCTGTTTAAAATGGAGATGTTGCTCTAATATTGCTCATGTCTCCACCCATCTAAAGCTGGTAATGAAAAACTGGAGTGCAACAACAGGATGGGTAAGAAAATAGAAAGGGAGAGAATAGATGTGGAAGTCCAGCAGGAGCTATCGTATGCCAGCTTCAAACCCAGATGTTTGTCCTTTTCTTTCCGGGTGCTGAGTTGATTGGAGATGCACTTTGCTCATACTCACTTCACTGGGGGAAATTGTTCCTGCTCCTGTGCCTGTTTCTGGACCTGAACCATGTAGATTCTAATAAAAGATAGAAAACAATAGACAAAACTAAAATAAAATAATAAAGATATTGTGAGGCAAAGAACCACACAATATGTGCATGACCAAAGACGGAATTCAGGAACAGCAGAAGCTCAATGGTTCCTTTTGTGCCTGTTGAGAAAAATAATCAAATGCAATTTCAAGAAGCAAAATTAGTATTAAAGTCCTAACTTTAATGCAGATATCTGCCAACGTAATGCAAGTGTTTAATATGTAGTCATTAGCCCATCTTCAAGAATAATGAGTCTGCTGAAATCAAATAGGAATGAACATATTCTATTAATTTAGATAATGGTTTTACTTTAAATTCAACTCACAGGACAAAATGGAGAAGAACTGAATAGAGAGAGGAATTATAAATGCTTACAGCTAGTAAACTAATTAGGAAGGGGAATAAATTGAAACTCTTTATGAGAAGAAAGAAACTATACCTACAGGCCCACTAGCTTGTATCTGAGAAATTAACAATTTGTTGTTAGGAAATAAAAGAAAACAAATTATTTTCAAAGACAGCTAAATCAATTTCAATTCTAATCAGGACCAGATAAGGATTTTTTCATTCACAATGTCACACGATGATGCAAAAAGTGAACCATCACAACAAAAATCAGCCTCCAGATAATAGCAAGAATCATGTTTTTAACTGCAACACTTTCCAAAATGCACACACTATGCTGTGAATCTGAAACACAAAGAGAAATAAGAAACATTTCACACAAAAAAAAATCAGCTTAATGTTTAGTTCCTAGTTATGACATTTGTTTCTAAGATGAAACCATCTCTTAGTTTCTTTTTAAATCATACCATATTTGAGTTGCATACCTGTGAACTGAGTTGACTTTTAATCCAGTTAAAGTAGTAGTTCAGATCACTTCCCTCCATCAGATCACGCCCCCAGGCAGCCAGCTTAGCGATGATCCTTGCAGCCTGAGATGGAGGATGGAAGTTTACATCAACTATAATTTCAACATCTACACCATGTTTCTTTGTAAAACGAATCAAAACTTGAACTGAAAAAGAAAACAATGCATAGAGATTAAAAATCTACAAAAAAATAAATCAGGAAAGTGTGTTGTGAATTTGTATTCATCCCCTTTAACTGGTACCCTTAAATAATAACTTATAAAACAATAACAAGAGCTTTGAATTTCTGTTCATAAATATCTGTTGATATTTGACTACTGTATTTATTTGACCTTCTAAGAAAACCATCAGTAGTCATGTTTGCAGTGTTCCACAGATTGACATTGTTCAAAACCCTCATCCCTGCAGTAAAACATGGTGGAAGAAACATTGTTTTGGTGGATGTTTTTTTGTTTTTTTCAGCACAGATGGGAAAGATGTCCTCCCCATTTGTGCTGACTATTGATTGGCTATCAATCAATAGTAAATAGAAAAACGACTAATGATTGAGAGCAAGGCAAACCTGGAGGAACAGACTGAGGTAATGACGATCCTAATCAAAGCATATTCATACAGTAGTATAATCCAGTCAAGTAAACGCAAGCTCTAAATTAGATTATAAATTTATTTTTTAAACTTAAATAGTTAAAAATAATAATCGCCGTTCCTAGCACTTTTGAAAAAAGAAATACACAAAAGGTTTCAGTTTGTACAGGAGCAGAGATGGTAGAGACATTTGACAAAAGGCAGAAAGTTGCAGCAAATGGTGTTTAAAAGATGGCTACAAATGGATGCCAAATGTTTCAGAAATGTATTAGCCAAAAAAATTATCTTTCAAATTTCCATTTAAAAACTTTTTATTGATCTTTTAAAATAAACCCCAATTCGGTTTGTGGTGGTAAGCTGACAAGATGTGAAAATGTTCAAGGGTGAATCAATACTTTTCAACAATCTCAACATTGAATGGATGTTTTTAGTTAAAATGAAATAAATAGAACCATAGTGAGACGTAAGAATACTGCTCGGAAATAAAGCAATTTTGTGTTCATTGCTGCGTTTTCAAAGAAGCAGCATGATAAGAGTGACCTCAAGAGAGTTTCAACACACAACAAGATAAAGTCTTCTATAAAACATCGGCAATTGAAATTCCATAGGTATATGCGTCAAAAAGATAAGCAAGCTCACGTCTGGGTGCACACGGCGTTAATACAAGTTTTCTTTTAAAAGGCTTTTCAACAAAACTGTTCTAAAACAAGATTATGGTAGAAACTCCATCTATGGCAGGACTCATTGAGCCTTGTGTCTCAAAACTCCATCATGGTAACACTTGACTGTGGCCCAAGATGAGAGAGAGAGAAAAAAAAAACTCTCCAATTTCCTTTTTGTCAAAGGGAGGATGTGTAGAAACAAGGTTGAAATTTAAAAGTAAGACTCAGCATGACACTTAGATTGGGTAAAGTGCTCTGTCATAGATCTGAGGTCACATTTTGCCCACCTGCTGGATACCATCTGGCTGCTCTTCGTAATTAGACAGTGTATGCCGTGTCATAGTACTATGTCTGCAATTAGATGGTTATTCTTGAATTGGAAAAGAGTGGCAGACAGCAGACAGGTAATTACCTTAATTGCTTGCTTTTCAGGAAAAAGGAAGGCTGTTTTGTGAGGAATTATTGATGAATTTCTAAGATTAGTAACAGAAGCATCTGTTAAAGACACTGGATGTGAAAAATGTGACGTAATACACCAAGATGGAGGTGAAAATGCAAGCCTTCTTTTACTATCCGGTACACAGTGATGGCTCTAAATCATTCTGTGTCCTTTCCCAAAAACACATTATTGTGGTTAAGCTGTAAGGGCAAACTATAGAAAGCTCATATTCCAATCTAATGTGAATAATAACCATTTCACAGAGTTCAGGTAGAAAAAGAAGCACGCTCAATGGGTAGAGCCATGCTATAGAAGAACAGAAAAGAAAATTTTATTAGTGAACATTAAGAAATTTACGATGCAAAGTTCACAATTCATACAATCAAAATAGAGACGCATCAAGAAATTGGTTGGTGACAAGTATTCATTCTCCAAAGAGCTACCAATCAATGCAGACAATAATACTCCTTGTTGAAGAATGTATTACTAAGACTTAAGGCAAGGGTCCAACTGGATTCACTCTATTTGGCCACAACAATTCTGAATCTATCTAAAAACATAAACTAAAATGTGCTTTTTTCAATTTTGCATGTGAATCTGTACAGTCTTGAACTAACAGTTGATGCATAATAAGCCCTGCAATAAAAAAAAGTCTGAAGGTCAGAAATACTAATCAGACTACATTCAACGACTAATTAAAACAAAATACTGAGCTCAAGCATTTGCTTATCCAAGGGGAACATCCAGCAGAGACAGAGTGAGTTAACAAGAAGTCATTATCTAATTTAGGACAATCAACCAAATGCTGTATAGTCCCTGCAGAGCTAAATGATGATTACTGACCAATGTGTTTTAGTCTGTCTTGTCTTATGGATAGAATATATCATGTATTTCTTATATTTTACAGATTTCCAAATGATCTATTGCGAGCAATAGCAGCAATATTTCAAGTAAAACAATTGGAACAAAGTAAACCATCATGTTATCAAAACCATTAAAACAATAACCAAGAAACAGGTTCAAATTTGGAAAATTTTATACATAATATTTTATTTACTATTAAGCAGAGAACCTTGGAAATACAGAAAGTTGTAAAGTTTTTACAGATGGCATATTTTACTTTGTTTCTTTTCTTAAGTTATTTCTGCACAATTATTTCAGGCTGTCTTGATGAAAAAGGTTGAAAATATGAATCTCAAGAAACAGAGTATGCACCATTGTTCAACTAGATGTGTGTGTGTGGGGGGGGAGGGGAGTGTTTGTGTGAAGGTAACATGGCTCTCATAAAAGATTTTTCCTCTGCCAGTTTCCCATCCTTCGATCAAGTCTATTGCTGTCATCTTTTGTCAAACTTTACCACATACTCTTTGCCATTTACACACTAAACACGAATGCATGGATCAATGGACAAGGTCACCACCATCTGTAGAGACACTCCTTCACTGAGGTTTCGATACAAACATGACCTTTTATTTATTTCATAATTCAGACAAAAGTTGGGCGCTGCTTTAATGCTTTGCAGCTTTCATATGCTGTAAACTGAAATGCTCTACGTTTTGCGAATTTTCTTAATTGAAGCACATTTTAATAATTTTTGTTAATGTGTGACGCAGTGTCGTTCAAGACAAGATCAGTTCACTGATGGGTTTAAACAATTTTTCACTAGCACTTACACTTCCTTCTTTAAACACAAGAAGCAATACTAGTACATTATCAATGTGTACAATGATACAAAATAACCCAACCAGAAACCCATTTTGACTCTAACATAACTAATGTGTTGTTTTAATGTTGCATTTTTTATCCAGAATAAAGGACAGCACTTTTTTTTACGACAGACATTTACCAATGGTTTGTGTACATATTAAGTGTACAGACCAACAGCTCAGATATCAGAATCGCCCAGGGCTGTACAGTATCAGAAAAACATATCTCTGAAAGCTGAACATTAAAAATGTTGACATCAGTTATAATTAAATTATGATTTAATGACTCCTTATTCCTTTATTAATGTTCATGAGTGGCTTCTAGTGTAATTTTGGTTTGCTTGGAATTTTGTAACTTTTTCCAAACTTGTGGAAAAAGTTACAAGTCAACAAGCTAACCAACTGATTGGGACCAAAGTAAACTGGCTGTAAGTGTGAAAATACCCTGACTTGCCAAATATATAAGTGGCAAGAAGTGTGAATGAAAAAGGTTGCAAGTCAAATATTGCATCGAAGTCATGCTTTGTGACTGCATTAATGCTGATAATCCAATGGCGATTGAGATGCAGTTCTAAAATCTTTTCAATTGAATCCAACATATATTGTGAAGAACATCTTTTGAGTTTAATGAAAATCTAACTTTTTCTGTTATGGGTACATTTTCTGGAGGAATTTTTAACAGCTACCTCCTTTTGATAGCATGATTATTCTTGTTTTGGTGGCATAGCCTTCAGAAAAAAAGTAAGTCAAAAAATTGGAATTGCAACCTAAAAGAAAACTAAAAAGTTGATGCATCTCTAACTCACCATGTGGACAGTAAACAGATCCTGACGATTGAGCATTGGAAGGAAGTAAGACCAGGCTGTGTTTTTCGTCTTTTTGGCGTAGTCAAAAAAGATGTTCACTCTCTGGTGGTTCTCCTAAAAACCAGTTGAAGTAAAATCTTGGATTAGCACTTGGATTGTACATGTGTTGAGACAAACACACATCAAACTGACTGCATGGGAGAAACCACAATATTGCAATCAGGTCAGTAAAACCTGATTTAAATTATTTTCTTTTAAAATAATTTAAAAGAAATTATTTGTAAAATAATTTCTTTTAAAAGTATAATTACATTATTAGATGTGGAAATCTACAAAAAAATAACTTTTTTGTGCAAGTACCTTGAAAAGCCTTTTAAACTTAACTTTGTTCATTGAGACAAAATAAAATGGTACATGTCCAAAAGAGTGAGGTTGTATTTGTTTACCTGCAGAGTGTCATCAATCAGAGTCAAGATGTATTGGACTGTCTGCTCCTTGGAGATGTGGGCCATCAGGTTCAGAAATGTCTTCGCACACTGAAAAGGGGAAGAAAAAACCAAAGCATGTGTTTTTTGTTGTAGTTTTTTTTAATGAACAGTCTTGTCTTGCTTTCATTTTTAATTAACAAGCACCTTTGAAGAGAGGTCAGAAACAAGATAATAACAGTAAAAATCAAGATAATCTGTGGCGCAACAAAATAGTGGGAACTCAGAGGGAGGGAGAGTTAGTATGTGCAAAAAATTAAAAATTTATATGGGTATCTCCAAATTACAGCTTTTCAAAGCACTCAGTTTGAGACTTTTGCAAGACATTACAACTTTGCAAAGCTACCAAAAATAGAAAGTTCTAGAAAAGTTCATAATATATGAAGGATTTGAGTAAAAGTTTAGGCTGTAAACACATGTGCAACAAATCAGTCAAGTGCTTCTGGTACATTTTGAATAAACTTGAGACACAGAATGACCCTTATAAAATGAGAAGTACATTGCACTGTACACAAATTGTTTACCTGGTGTCCCTCTTTGGTCAAAATGACTTGTTTCTCTTCAGAGTTGGCCTTTTCAAATTTCTTGATGAATTCACAGTCCTCTGTAGAGATCATCTGACTCCTACAAGCAACACAAATTAACATTAATGGAAATTTTTGAGAGCAGGGCAACAATGTTTTCAGATTGCCTTACACATGCAATATCTAAACAAGAATAACATCCGCAGAGAGAAAACAAAAATCTGTGATTTATTATTGAGGCAGTTATACAGCATGCATGCCTGCCATTGAGAAATGTGACTCGTTTTTCACAAGACAGCTAATTCAAAATGAAAGGGGCTGCTTGAGCAACAGAAATGACCATGGACGCAAGATGTGGCCGTATTGAGATAAAAATAAAGCTAGGTCTGAACTGGTATGTAGCTACAGCAAAACAACAATTGAACGGGCCACGTAATTGAAGCTGAAATGTTAATCGGTGGTTTATTGACCTCGAAATAATACAGTGGGTTAAATAAATCAGAGCTGTTAAACTGAAAGGTTAGAGTTAAAACAGGAAGTATAACTCAAGACAATGAGTCACATTTGAGGAACAGAAGCTGAGCTACTGTCAGGCTGTGAAATTACAACAAATCTCACCAAACATTAACACCTAATCACAGAAAGACAGCAAAAAGAGATTTTAGAGCAAAGAAATGGGAAATACTGCTTATACAATAGGACTGATTACAAGTATAAAACTATCATCAAACAGGCTACATGAAAACCTTATACAAATGTAAATGTTGACTATTTAAATAAGTACATTTGTGACACCACAACAATGGTGTCACAAGCACATATCCACTAATTGCATTTTGTTTCTAAACTCAAGTATGTAATGCATTTGCATCACATACTTGATACTGAAAATTTGAGAGCTTAGAACTAGCTTTTATTCACTCTATTACAATCGCAAATTTAGAGTCATTTGCTGAGCTTGTCCATCAACAGAAGAACAGCTAACCTAGCACAATCCATCCAGAAACAAGGCTATTAGATATTTTCTATATTCAAAATGTAAATGAATGTCTGTAAAATATGGAAACAGGTCATTTATGTGTGAAGACATTAATTTCTTATTCATATGTTCTGACCAAGATTTGAAACTAATTGCTCTTCTCCTTACATGTGTTTTTATTGACCAGCTGATTCTTGCACATAGTCAAAAAAATAAATTGAACCACTTTGTGCATTATAAGTATAGACTAATGTGAATTAGGACTTATGGGTCAAGTAGAGTTAACTTACTGAAGATAAGACTGCCAGTTGACCAGATTGGCCCGAACCTCAGCTGCCTTTGCAGCTATGATGTTGGTTGGGACAGCAGCGTCCACAGCGCCACGGATATCCATTTTGCCCTGAAGTCTTAACAGAGTATGTCTGGATAAAAACACAACCTGAGAAGAAAATACTTACTTATAACACCATAGTATGAAAGACTGGAAACCACATACTTAATGACAGCAGAAGATATTCTCAGAATTTGAACAGAATTAATATGTTCCCATAAAGAGCAGTGATTATTTGCTATGCTGTCTGAAACATGTTTTATTAAGCAGCTGCTTCTTGAACAGAAACGTTGATAAGCAAAATTTAAAGTTAAAAAACTCTGACATACAGAATTTTATTAAAAAACCATAATATGGCTAAAGGGGAAAAAATCTATTTATGAAATGCATCAAAATAAAATCCCCCCCGCTACTTTTGGTCATACGTTTCAAAGTCCAAAAATTAGCATTATTCCCTCATTTAGCTGGATACATAAATTGGGCTGATTTAGATTGTTCAGATTAAGTCAAACACGATAGGTGTTTTGTTTTGGTTGTACAACAAAACAAGCTGGAGTATTGAGTGGGAGGGTTATATACCAATTTATGGAGCTCTTCAGCGAAACAAATATTATACGTTGTTGGGAAAATTAAACTACAGAGAATTAGCGGAATATAATAAATTAAGTGTTGTGTATTTATCAGACTTACAGAGTTGAAGAAGCCTGCTAGCTTTAGCTTGCTATCGTAGCTAACACAATGCCATTTCTAATTGCGGTAGGTTTAACCGAGAACTGGGATAAAACTCCCCTATAGGCAATCTCCAGCACTGTCATACAAGGAAATACTTTAACCGAGTTTTTCTGAACAAGTAAAAAGGCATAATTCTGACCGTAACGATGACACAAAAACCGTTAGATTGATTATAGCTAGAGAATGCTAACCCATTTTACTAAATTAGCACCGACTGCATTCCACAAACTGTCAGAAATAATAGATGCTATGCATATAATGCAACACTACGGTATGAAAACACGTGTACCTAACACATCATATTCAATAAAAATATCCAAAGTCTTTACTTACAGCTGTTCCTCGTTGCTGTTCTGTGCTATGCTATGCTAACAGCTGAAAGTCTACAACACGGCGTCACGACCTGTCATGTGACAGTCACTCAGCTAGTCACATGCACCTCAGTCTGCATTTTTTATTATTTTATTTTTTTTGCAAACCCTATCTGGTATACTTATGTTTTTCTAATAAGACTGTACTATTTTTTTGTTTTTTTAACATTTAACAAGGTTGAAGCACCCAGGAAGCATTTTGAGCATTTCTCCTTTCAAAATCCCTCCAGATTGTCAAGACTTACCTCGTCTGCTCAGTATAGTGGTTTTCTAGGAAAGAAAACTGAACAGTGATACACTGTTTGTGTGTGTGTGTGTGTGTGTGTGTGTGCTTTGTGTGAGATGTTAACAGTTTTATTTCGGTTGTTCTGTTGTTTCACATTTGTGATACTGAGTAGGTTCCCAGGGCCATTAAAAGAGAAACAGGTCTTCAACATCCCAGGTCATCCAGTGTGCCCAACTGCTTCATATATATTCTTTAGAGATTTTACACCAGTCCAAGGTTGTCTAAGTACTTTCAATGAAATGTCATGTGGGTCAAAAACCAATTAACTTGAGGAGGCTGAAAGAAAATATATGTCACACTTTTCAGTCTTGTGTTTATTACTACCACTTTACAGTTATGTACTACTTTGTGTTGAATCCAATTCAATCTTAATTCACTGCATTTAGTTAGTTGTTGTAATGTGACAAATTGTTATCTTTAGCATTCCAGAATCAAATTGTATTTATATATTTTAAAATCATTTGGCTGCACCACACGCAGATTTATTCAGTGATTTTCTGATGTAAAACAAATTTATTTATAAATATTAAGTAAACATAAGTCATAAATGACTCCGTGCCTGTCACTGGTCTTCCTCTCTGTCCATCTAGCTCAGACATTAAGACCTCCAGGCTTAATCTGGCCTAAGCTGGTGAGACGCAGAAAAGCACAGAGGAAACAGGATCGTATCCAGAGGGAACATTGTCCTAATCCCCATCTGCCCTCTCCTTTGTAAACACTCTTTGCGGCATTGGGGTCGTCGATGTTTTTCACCCCCTCTTCGCCTCTGTTGTCACGATGGGTTTCACGTCAGACTGTGGGAAAGCATAGAGGAGATGACCGGGAAGCGTGGATTTCCTACGATTTCAAGCAGACCTGGGCATAACACTGCGAGTAAGGCCTCGAAGTCAAAGCATGCCATGTGGTAGCGTGGTGAGGCAGTGGGAGATCAGGCCCACGGCCGTGCTGTGTGGAATCAAACGCACCAAGTTCCTGATGTGGCAGTGGATTCAGGGGCTGACCAGGGCCTGTAGGCAGAGCGTGGGCTACCAAGTTAACTACAATGGCCCGGACCAGGCAGAACAGGAGATGGAGTGCCTTGAGGTATGATTGTGTTCTCATGTTCACATCAGCCACCATTATTTTGGGTGTTATCACTTTACTAAAGTAACACACAGAACCTTGGGAACAAACTTTTGTAGTGATCTCAGTGACAATTTTGTGCATTTTCCACATTCATCTTCACAACATAATTTGATTCTAAACAGATTCTGAGTGAATTTCCAATTTGACACAACTCTGATAATAAGATGCAGTAAACGACACAAAACAGATGAGAGACTAATCTCAATTTTAAAAACCAGTGAAGCAACATGTCACCACATCATTCATTTAATATTCCTGTCACCTCAAAGAAACAAGCGTCATAATGTATTTTGCTGCTGATAGACTGGCATAGTGAAGCCTCTTTGATTCACACAAAACTTCTATTTAGGGAAGCACTTCCAGTCTAAACAAGGATTTAAAAGAAGATTAAAAGAAGGCGACAGCATGACCTAAAATAGTATGAGCCAAGTCATTTGAATTCTAAAAAAAGGCGTTAAAACATTAAGCAAAATTCTTCACAACAATCGACAAGGTCTAATGAAAAACAGCGAGTTGAACATTCTTAGATAGCTAAGTTTATAAATTATTCTCGGTAAATAATAACTAAAAGTTTCCAGCAGTTCTCTGTTGTGAGGAGGCATGTGTTGCTATTTCTAGAAAGGAAGGGATTTTAGAGTCATTAGGACAAGGGAGACACAGCCAGATCAGATTGGTAGGTCACAACTAGACAGAAAATAGTCCAAGTCATTAAAATATATGACTCTAATTTACAAGATATGTTGAAAGGAAAATGATGATACCCTGAGACACTTAATAATATACAAAAAGAGATTGTTTTTAGAAGTTTACATTTGTTTCCTTGGTTTTCTTTTACCTTTCAATCTGAATCACTTTTTGATTATTCTTTCATAAGCTTCTCTGATCACAAATCAAAGTTTTGTGACAATCGCAACAAAATATTGACTTTGTCACTGTTAAAACAATTAATGCTTTGTTTTGTCTATTTAGAACCTATTTGGGCCAAACCCTTGGCTTCCTGACGGATGTTTTGCTCAATATTTCTTTATCATGGCTTTTTTCTCATGATGCCATCCATTTTGTACCTCAAACAAAACACCAACAAATAACACAATGCTTCTCCCCTGATACTTCACTGCTGTGATGCTGTTCTTATTTGAAAACTCCCTCCTTTTTTCTCCAAATGTAACATTGCTCTTAAAAATCACTCTTTAAAAACCAGTGAAGGAGTTTTGCTTAGTTTTGCTTTTGTTGAACTGTATTCTTCCTCTCTGAGTGACCTTTCGAACCAACGTGAGCACAGAATTAGTTTCAATGTAGATAATGACATTCTTTTTCCAACTTCTTTCCAGCATCTTCACAAGGTTGTTACTTGTGTTGTGGGATGGACGCGCACAATTTTCAACAAAACTAGTTCCTCTCTGGGGCACAAAACCTATTTCGTACGATGGTTGAGATTCCCAAGGTGTTCGCATAGAATTTCTTGAACAGATGAATGTGGCACCTTTTGGAATCTCAAAATTATACCCAAGCTTATAGGAGTTCATAATTCTCTTGCTGAGATCTTGTCTTATTTTGTGTTTTAAACAATGTGACATATGGAAGCAGTGTTGGCTTACAATACATCCACTTTTGGGTCTATATAAACTTAAATATGTGTTAAACATTTAGAAGCTTATAAAGCTATGAAATCAACTGCTGGGCTTCTCCATGTTGTTTAAATTACAATGCTATGCTATGCTATGCTATGCTATACTATACTATACTATACTATACTACACTATACTATACTACACTATACTATACTATACTAAACAATACTATACTATATTAAACTATACTATACTATACTATACTATACTATACTATACTATACTATACTATACTATACTATA
Organism: Poeciliopsis prolifica; assembly: GCF_027474105.1. Classification (NCBI taxonomy): domain Eukaryota; kingdom Metazoa; phylum Chordata; class Actinopteri; order Cyprinodontiformes; family Poeciliidae; genus Poeciliopsis; species Poeciliopsis prolifica. Next base: position 16,569,187 of record NW_026562383.1, on the reverse strand, counting down.
CTATACTATACTATACTATACTATACTACACTACACTACACTACACTACACTATACTACACTACACTATACTATACTATACTATACTATACTATACTATACTATACTATACTATACTATACTATACTATACTATACTATACTATACTATACCAGACATCTTAATCAGATTACTTGATACTTCAAGATAAATAACCCATCAAAGACTTCACAAAAACAGCCCTGGAGTGGAAATGTTCTGCACCTCATAATTCTTTGCTCTTAATCAGTAACAACTCTTTTCACAGCAGCTTGCAACAGAAACAGTGGCACAAGAGTCCTTAATAACTAACAAATTCTCTTCACTTCTTCGCAGGTGTTTCCATTTGCCCTGTTTGATTCATTTAAACTGATTTCAAGAGCCACTTTGCATCAGGCTCTGTGAACAATGTCAATGACTGTTTTGTTAGTTTTCTCATTCAGTTCATGTGATTACTCTTTAGTAAACTTTATTTTTTACACGAGTGGAACAAGTATATTCTTTAAATAGACCATTCACCGAATAGATACAATAGAATAAGAGGTAAAACTTGCTCTAAATTTTTCATCTCTCTTTTCACATTATTAAACCATCCAGTTTTTAAGCTCTCGCAGGTAATATTATTAGTCATGCAGTGGGTTCATGGTTGCAAACAAATGCACTGACTTTCATTTAGATGAGTCTGGACATGATTTCTGAAAATCAGAACCTGTACTGAAAAGATTACTTCTCTCTTCAGATTTAATACAAATAATTTTTTTCTCAAGCTGCAAAAATGTTCCTTAAACTCTGATAAGTAAAATACTATTTCAAGTTTTGAAACCAGGTATTAGCATATGTTGTAAAATAGACATATAACACTTTTTAACTCTGTTATTAAATCAGAATGGATACATGCCAAAATAATTTCTTCAGAACAATGAGATTTATATTTTTTATATTTATTACAGTGGTTTACATATACTAAGGTCACTAATGTTTTGCAGATGTGTTCTGTTTTGGAGTGAAATTTTCATATTAACCCTGGAAAAGAAGCTAAAGACTAAATATGCTGGTTGAAGAGGCACACGAATGAAACTGACATCTATGTCTAATCAAAGATAATTCAAAAACAAAATTAGAACCAAAAATATATATATTTTTTTATTCACTCAAGGAGAGAGACTTTAATATTTGAAGATATGTCCAGTGGTCTGGTGAAATTATAATAAAACTTTTGATCAAAAGTGTTTGATCAAAATGACTATTTCTACATTTGGAGACAGAAGAAGGATGCTTGCAAGCCTCAGGACCCCATCCCAACTCTGAAGTGCAGGGGTGGCAGCATCATGTTGTGTGAGTGTTTTTCTTCAGAGCAAACTTATGTTCTTCACAAAATTGATGGCATCATGGGGAAAGAGTATTGGGCAGAAAAATTTAAGTACTAAGCAGAGGCAGTCCTAGCCTGTTTGGCACCCTGGGCCAAACAGGCCTAGGGTTTTTTCTTTTTTTTTCTCCCCCACTGGGTTAGGATTAGGGTTAATTTCACACTCCCTACTCAGTGTGAAATTGTTTTTTTTTTTGCATTGACATTCGGATTCAGATCCACTGGTTCAGCGGTGGTGGGGGGAATAGACAGGACAAACAGGTGGAGGGGGAAGCCCCCACAAGATGCCGCCCAGGGTGGTTGCCCATGTCGTCGCCCATGTCGTTCGCATCAGAAACCATACCTGGTACTAGATGAAAACTTGGGTGTTAACATGTCTTCAATGTCTCCATTAATTGATCCATAGGCATACTGTTTTTAAGTCTTAATAATTGTGTTTAGTTGTAACACACATTGATCTTAAACTATTAATTCTCACTGTGAATTCTGAGTAAAGCAGGTTCATTAAATGAAATGAAACGAGTGGAGCTGATAACACACTGTTAAAATAAGCCTGACATTTATTTACCAAAGAGCATCTTGATCAGCACAGATCAGGAAAATACCGAAATTCATTCAGAGCAAAATGGGCTAAGAGAAAATCCTTTTATTTACAGTGTGCTTCCACATTTTCTACTGTGACAGCACAATTTTCACCTTCAGAGTACTCACCAATATCATGCATGATGTGTTGTTATATTAATCAGGCAACCTAACACTCCCTACTCAGTAACTCTCTGCATGTTGGTGATGGAATATGTGCATCACTCTGTCTTCATTTCTAGCTATTCTGAGTTGTATTAATCACACACCAAAAAGACTTTGTTCACCTTGTCAGACGCCTTGTCATCTATCTTGTCCTCATGGCCCTGTGTGCTGAGATGGGCTCACACCTTCACTTGACATTGTGCCCTCACAGGGAAAAGTGTGAGCTTCTCATGTCACAATGACTAAAGTATCATTCATTGCATTCGTGAATCAGTCTTGCAGAACTATTTGTAGGGCTTCTTTGTAAAAGTGTGCAACGGGATGTCACATCCGTACATCACAAAGGAATAAAAAAGGTTTAAATGCTCAAGTTTAAAAGTTATTAATGTGAATAAGACATTATTTGTTTGTCTTTTTTCAGGAAGATGATAATCAAGATTATGGATTATTTTGAATTCACTCTATTTATGCTGGAAGATTCAAAAGTAGAAACAGTGCAATAAGAAGATTGAGTTGAGTCCCTCTCTTTTGTGGTTCTTCTTACTCCGATGAGGATCTGGAAAGATTGATTTTCACACCATCAGGAGGCACCTCTAAAAGATAGTCTGTCCCCGAAAGGGAACAGCATGAATGCGATGGTGTAAATTAAGCATATAGAAAGCTTTGTCACGCTGGAGTTTGGCTGAATGGCCAGGTGCTGAGTGCATAGTGCCATCTTGTGATTGTACATTGCAAAAAACACTTTGAGCTTTAAAAGCAGAAGCATTCGTATTTGTCTGGATTGGGGAATATTGAAGTGTTTATTTAAAAATACACCTCAAAGCTGATATGGATCTCCATCAAATGACCAACATTCATAGACTTTAAACAATAGATGTAAGATGAAAAGTGGTTGTGATAAATAAAACAATTAAAATAGTTGAAACATATAAAAATGTCATCATCAGTCAGTATAGGATGTCTTTGCATCGTCTACAGAGATCATCATGTCAGTGCTTTAATGACAGTTGCCTGAAGATGGCAGTGTTGTTCTCTACATTATCAGTCTTCACAGCTATGTGCAGGGGATTAAACAGCTGTCTGAAAATAATCGGTAACAACAGGAAGAGTAAAGTGAAACATTAGAACAGAACAAACATCTGACGTGTCAGTTATAAGGTGTCTATGTATATGAGACTTTCCTCACAGGCTGAGAGCGCAACAAATGCTATATGAAGAGTCCCCACACCCTCAAACCTACATTGTGGTTGCAGAAAACAGTGAAAAGAATTTTGTAAATCAAATAAATAAATAAATAAATGTGTTAATTCATTATATAACTACTTGTACAACAAAATGAGACAGCATTTTTGGAATGTTGCACAGATTTTTTTAAATCATTGAGTGATTTAAAAAATATTAAAGAAAATGCCAGATGTATATTGAAGAAAAGGTAGAATCTTTTATTCCCAAATGCAAAAAAAAAATTATTTGTGCAACTTTACACTACTAGAACATGACGGAAGCTAGCAGTAGATTTTTAAAATGTGTCATTGGTAAAGCAAAAATGAAAAGATCAATTCTGTTCATGAACGATTTTGCCCAGTTTTATTCAAAAGTATGGCTTCTTTTAGCCATTCCTATTTAAAAGGGCACTTCACTCATTCCCAAGGTAATAAAATAATAGACCTAGGCATTAAAGATAAGAGGGTAATGATATCCTTTTGTGTGAGACTTAGTGTGTAATCTTAGTAGCAGTTTGGCATTGTAACAGCTTAAAGCAGAAAGTTGTGTAGTGGTTTTTTGACAGTTAAAAATGTGGCATGGAGATACGTGTGTGGTCTCTATAATGAGGTTCAAACTGTTGCTCTGAATCCAACCTGTACAGAGGGTAGGGTCACAGCAATGACCCTTTCAGCTAGACCTGCACAGTATATTGAATTGCAGTTGTCATTGCAAAATAAATGTGTGCAATATTCGATTTTTTATTGCTTGGAAGCAATATATGGTAGTTTTATATTTCAAGTACAATGCATTTGTGGTCTAGATGCTGATTATCCAGCCAGTTTGTTGCCAGCTAATGACAGAGAAATGTAGGGACATCCTAGTGACAAATATGAAGGAGAAAATTGAGGAGTGTGGTATAGTCATAACGAAAGATATTTAACAGTAACTGTGTGATTTTCTAATATTTTTTCTTCTGCAGAGCTCTTTTCTTTTTCATGCTGCAGCTGAGATGACATCAATAGATGCAACGAATCAACACGCTCTCAAACACAGTTCTGCAGTGTTGTTTTCCTTCATTCATTTGAAGCATGCACATATAATTGTTTCTCCCTAACAGCGGAGAAACAACTTACAGGAAACCAGTTTATCTGCCATCATTAGCGACCATGAGCATTCATGGCAGGCTCTGTTGTGGGGAAGAAGCTCAGCCTAACAGAGAGCAATAGGAAGGGTGTAGGTGGTGTGTACACAAGAATGATTGACAGTAATAAAATCTTTCTCCTGACCCAGATTGGTTGTTTCTGACCAGGAGCTGCATATTTTTGCAAATTTTTATTTTTTTACAGATTATCTGTCTCATACTAAACTGTCACAAGTGACAGTTTTAACAAATATGTGAAAATGTTTTTTTTTTTACTTGCATTTGTGTTTATCATTCTGATTTGTACCAAAGGTTTGTACAAATCAGACAATGTTTAAAAAGCATCATTCAATATTCTATCCATGGTGCCAGAGAGGCTAAGAGGAGGGATATTTAGATTTCCCCACCTGCACCAGACAATCGCTGGTCCTGAACTCTGATAAGAGAAAGACAATAGACATCTTTCTTCCACCAAACTTTCCATAAGTATTCATGGATACACTACTGTGGGAATAGTCAGATTCTCTACCAGTGACTCTTGATTGGCTGCTTTCCCATGAATAACTCGGCCAGCATGGCTAAAACGACCCATTGCTACATTACAAAATCCCTTTCTTATTACTTTTATGTAACATTCTTATGTTCTGGGGGGGAAACAACAATTTGGAGTTTTCATCACCTGTAAATCACATCTTATTGAAATGGACAGAAATCAAAACTTCAGACATATCAGCCCTTGTGTGATGATTTATTTGAGTTTCACATTTTGAGGTTAATTGCTGAAACAAATATACGTTTCTGATTATATTCTAATTCATGGTGATGCGCCTGTATTACCTGCTATAATTTGACTCCATCGGACAATGCTTGAAACGTTCGTTCATGTTAAACGACCCGCACTGTAAACCTGTGCCATGTCGTCGGGGTCTACGCTCTTCACTGGGCTACTACGAGTTAGAGAGGAGACGCATGCGTACTGACGAGAAGCAGCCGGTCGGAGGAGAGGTGGTGGTGTGGGGGGGGAAGCCTTATGTTCCATCGGATGTAATCAAAGCAGAGAATTCCCTCTTCTCGTGGTGCATACATGGTGAAATTGTAAGTACTGGGAGGAAGCAGTTGTGTCTTTGCAGGTGGCATTTGAGCGGTCGGAGCGTTTAAGGCCGTCTTTTTTCTTTTTTTTTAACGGCATGTCATTAACAGATCGAGGCAGTGTCTTTTCGGTGGTTGTCCAGGGCGATGAAGCGCTATGGTTCTTCATGATGGCACGTTCAAATGATGTGATGCGCGACTCACCAGTGGAGTGTTGTCATTATTATTATTATTATTATTATTATTATTATTATTATTATTATTATTATTATTATTATTATTATTATTATTTCTGCTGTTGAGTCAGTAAGGGGGACACATAATCTCTTGTGGAGAACAGTGATTTAGATAAGAGTTTTCATGATTTATGCGTTCAGAGGATACGGCCACCCCCGCCCCCTCCGTTCCATTCTCTATATCGCTTTTGAGTCAAACCCCAGCGTATGCTGCCAGTGCCAGCTTTGAAGTACACCCAATGCCTAATGCGTAAAAATGTACCATTTGGCAAGACGCACGACGTCTTGAGGGCTGATGCCTGCTCGGGTATCTGAGAGAAGAAAAAAAAAAGAACTGAACGACACACCAAGCAAATGATAGTAATAATAAAAAAAAAAAAAAAAACAAAACGCGGGTCCATTTTAGAAATGGTGTATTTATTGAAAAGGATGCGACAGAGCGATGCTGAGATATAGATTTGCAAGCTGCGCTTTCAGCACCCCCGCCCCCACTCTTCTCCCTCACATCAAAATCTTTAGACATATTTTAAGGCTTCGTGTCTTGTGCCAGGTAATGTCCGGACGATGCCGTGTGTCGGAAGAGTCCGTTTTAGTCTGACGGGATTTGGCAGGGTCTGACCCGGGTGATGACACGTTTGTTAGAATCAGCTCACATTCCGTGAGCATAACTCCGTCTGTCTATAGGCCTGCAAACCAATGGGATTCTTGTGCATAGGCCGGATAACCATACTCACAATTAGAACAGCAATTCCTCATATGGCCTGCATATTGACAGTAGCCGACACGGCCAGAGCCAGCCCCAGGCACAAGCGAAGTAAGCGTCAGGTTAGGGTACCCAGGCCAGCAGGGGGCTCCCAAGAGGAGACATTTGAAGCTCAGATCAATTCTCTGCAAAAATAGTACACGACACACACATACACCAATCATTATGTGATCAAAAAAATTGTATATGATGCCATAAGATCATGAGTATAATTTCAAACCATGTAGCTGAGATCATATAAACCAAAGTGGCGTGGTCTACATCTTAACTGGCTTTATAAGAGCAGTATGTACAAGATAGGAGTGGAATTGACCCTTTATTGGCCAAAAAGAAATGATGATGATGAAAGTAACCCGTAATGGTTACTGATTTGAGACAGACCAGAGGCAAAATATTCAACCCCACATTCCATCAGTGGAGAGTTTGATCCGAAACTCTCAACTTTTGCGTCGATTTATTCTCTAAAGATTTTAGACTTGACTTAGAATAAAGGTTTGGAACTTGAACTTATAGGTGAACACAAGCCTGTAAATGAAGGTGATTTTGGTAAATGATTAATATTGTCCCCTCTGAGTTACCATAGTGTATACAAATGGCTAGTTGTCATGGTAACATTACACACAGAATATCATGGGTCTCATTCTCAACAGTGTTTTCCAGCCAAATGCAAATATTGTAAAACAAAAAAAAAAAGAAAGAGAAAAAAAAGGGGGAGTTAACAACAGCTTCCATGCTATGTTACCATTTATGAATCATAAAGAGAACAGAGAACCAGTCAGAGATTTCAAGAAGCATCATGAAGCTCAGATAACTATTTAAAGAAGAAAATAACAAAAGTCCTTTCTACATTCTGATACTTTCAGGTGAATCGAATTGTCTTGCTTCAGAGTGTCTCGCAGTGCATGCCAGCACACGCCTGAGTCAAACAACATCTCGTCTGCTGCATTTAGCAGCTTCAGATTTGGACATTATTTGTGTGCATCTATTATTTTAATGATGTTGTGATTCTGTTTCTGTTTAATAGTTCAGATGCTTCCTTACATCTTTCGGTCTTTGCTTCTGAATGCTTTTTGTCACATGTTTCTTTACACTTTTAAAAACACTTTAGTTAGTTTAAACATTTTGCCTCATTAACATAATCCCTCAGCTTTTCTGCAAGAGGCCCCATTCTAACTTTGAACAGGACATCGTACCCTTTTCAATTTCATCTGTTTTGGATCACATGAATCATAAGTTTTAGGAAACATTTGTTTCATAAATCACTCCGTGAGCATAAATAACCCAGTGTGTTGTTTTATGAAACAGAGGTTTCATAAAACAACACACTGATTTTAACCGTTGTTAAGGGAAGTTCTAACAGTAAGGTTTCATCATCACGAAACTCTTCCTATTCCTACAGATTTCACTCTTCATAAACAATTAGAAGGGTGTTTATGAAGAGTGTCTCTTTCTACTTTAGTTTTCTGTTCAACGTGTTGGCAAAAAAATGGATTGAATGTCATAATTTCACACTATCATCTTCTCTACTGTCACATGACAGCATTACACCCAGTGCTGCCCTTGCTACACTTGTTACACTGGAACTGATTTCCATCACACTAATGCATTGCAGGCCAAGAGCTTTTCTTGTGAGATAAAATCTCAGTTACATACTATTCCTGACATCAACACTCCAAACCCTTCACCCTCTCTCTCCCCCCACTCTCCGCTGTCTGTAGCCCATGGGATCAGAGCGGATGGAGATGCGAAAGAGGCAGATGTCGGTGCAGCAGGAGTCGGCAGCGGGGGGAACCGCACCGGCCCAGCAGGACCAGCCGAGCCAGGCCAACCCGCGGGGCTCCAACGCGTGCTGCCTCTGCTGGTGCTGCTGCTGTAGCTGCTCCTGGTAGGTCTTCCACAAACCGAGAACTCGATTGCTGAGGCGCAGCATGGCCGACATCGTCGCACGCAAGACGCCACCGCCTGAGCTTGAGTGTCTCAAAAGCAGGCGTCAGCTTCTGTCTTACACTCTTGACAGATTTGCATGCGATCCGTGGATGTCGGTTTAGCAGCAGCCGGATCATTACATTCAGGAAAGCCTGAACATCATTGTCAGATGCATGTCTGTGTAAGCTCTTCACTTGTTGGCAACGCTGCATTCAAAGTGATACATTTGAATCAGTCAAAATTAGAAGGAATATAAATGATTTACGAATGCTCATGTTTTATTCAATTACTTGAACTACTTTTACAATTTTAACATTTAGCCTACAGTGAATAATAAAGCTGTACTAGTTTCTAATGTTTCAAACATCTAATTGCATGAACAAGACATCAGTTCTGATGAAAGTAATAATTTTTTACTTGATACAATAACAAGATGTCAATTTTGGGCGTATAACATTTGATATAATTATTAATATATGCTGCTAAATTACAAAAAAATAATTATGTCATGCTATTTTGTTGGTGAAAAAGCTAGCTGTTGGCAGGATTGTTATTGATTTGGCCATTTAATTGTGCATTCTGGTTTAGTGCTGCTCGTTTTGGGTGTTGGCTTATGTATTGCAAAAGTTACAACTTACTATAGATTTTCTCAAATACCCAGATGGTCAAAATGATCTATACAGTCTTTAGTACTGACATGCTCACAAACAATTTGTGAAATTGCCTTTCTGCATCAAGGTTCTGACTAGATGTTAAACCGTTTATCTTATTAGAAATGACACAGTTCATTTTTATTGGCTGGTTTTCTGGCTCAAACCCAGCTTCCAAGCATAGTTCATACATTTTTAATATGTTTGAGGTCAGACCCATTACAGAAGCTTAACAACAGCCTGTTTTATATGTTTTAGTTTTAATGGGTATTCAAACACTCATGTAAATTGATTGTTCAAACACCCAATTGTTTTCAAGTTTCAAGTACCCCCTCAAAAATTAGGATGATCAGGATCAACAACAGAAGCCACCAAAACTTTGGCCTATCATAAACTAAAAGCTGATAGAAAAGTAGTGAACAGTGAACTTTACATCCCCTTGAACTGAGAGGATAAGAGAAAAAAGAAAATAGTTGAGCCAAGTTAATTGATCTGCTTCAATTGGTAACAAGTAATTAAGTTAAGTTTATCCAAATCAATTTATTAAGTTTGTTTAATTTGACAAATTGAAGTCAGTCATTTAGTTTACTTCAAATATAGAAGTACACAAATAAAAGATCCTTTGGGTTCAGGCCGCCTTCATTTGACAGTAGTTAGACAGGGAAGTGGGTTATCAAAGACACATGGCAAAGTCATCAGGCCGGGAATTGAACCTGTGACCCTTATGTGGGTTGTGCACTACTTCTGCTCCACCACAGCACCGTGGTTGGTACAAGATCTGTCCACGGTGAAGCTTGCATTATGACATCAGGTGTAAGAGACGACTGTGGCACTGAACTTAATTGTTTTACTCTTGACTATTAAAGTCAAAGTAAAAAGTTCCTTTAAGTTAAAATTTTAAACTTTTAAGTTAATTCAACACAAAAAAGTGATGAGAACTTTCCGGCTAGTTCTCATCACTAAACCAAAAGAATTAATTGAGATTAATATAAATAAGTCCATTACATGATTTTTAGAGTGATGTTGACCAAGAAGGAAGCATCTGCTTTGAAACCGTTTTATTTGAACTTGAAATAAAAATGCAGCTACTCGCATGGACAAGCCAGAAAGGTTTTATCTTTAGATGTTTATTGTAGTGATTAATGAATACATTGACTTATGTAATTATGGTCATTCATACCACTTAATTACAAAGTTGGTTCCATGACCACATTTGTGAAATGTGGTCACAGGTTTTTGTCTGTTTTCAACAGGAATGAAGACAGGGATGAACGGAATCAAAAGGCATCATATGATGTCAAGGAAGGGACCTCAGACTGTGAAGACTGGTGAGCTAAAATCTCTACACAACAATGCCTGACAAATAAAACAGACTTCTGCTCCATCTGATGTTAAAGAGACTTACTCCAATGTTCTCATGCTCTCTGCAGCCCAAAGCCCACGCTGGAGGAGGTGCATACGTGGGGGCAGTCGTTTGATAAGCTGATGTGCTGTCCAGCTGGGAGGAACTCTTTCCGGCAATTTCTCCGCACCGAGTTCAGCGAGGAGAACATGCTGTTCTGGCTCGCGTGTGAGGAGTTCAGCAAAGAGACCAATAAAAGTGTGATCGAGGAGAAGGCCCGGCTCATCTACGAGGACTACATCTCCATTCTCTCACCGAAAGAGGTGTGGAACATTTATTGATTTATGTTTTGGTAAAATAGAGTTTTCTTGATGGGTGAAACCTGGTGATGTCTGAGTTCAATGAGAATATCAATGCCACTTTCATGTTCTTGTGGTGAAGCCTCCTATACTTAGCTTTGCACAAAGTTTAGCTCTACACAGGGGGTAATAAAGTCCATCATGTCTGTATTCAAGAGAGTGTTTCATTGAACTCTTACTTTCACTTTAATTCAACAGATAATCTAAAGTTTTTGTCAGACCTAGCAGAACATGCCATACTAAAAATGACAACTTCTGAAAATGGAAATGAGAGCTGCATGTGGGGGGCCGACTGCACAGTGCCGCAGTTGGTAGCACTGTTGCCTTGCAGCAAGAAGGTCCTGGGTGTGAATCCCGGCCTGGGGTCTTTCTGCACGGAGTTTGCATGTTCTCCCTGTGCATGCGTGGCTTCTCTCCGGGTACTCCGGCTTCCTCCCCCAGTCCAAAAACATGTCTGTCAAGTAAACTGGTCTCTCCAAATTCTCCCTAGGTGTGAGCGTGTGTGTGCATGGTTGTTTGTCCCGTCTGTCTCTGTGTTGTCCTGTGACAGACTGGCGACCTGTCCAGGGTGAACCCCGCCAAGAGACTACATGTTTATTGCACATGTGCTCCACTGCTGCACAAATGCAATAACCAGTTATTAGAAAGAAATAATATCGTGGTATCCAAGGACCCTATGTTTTTAAGTCTTAAGAAGAATGCTAAAAATTCAATTTTCACATCCCTGTTACAGAAACAGAAAACTTTCTGTTCTTCCTAATGTTGTGTTTTCTTAACTTCCAGGTGAGTCTTGACTCCCGAGTGCGTGAGGCGATTAACAGGAACATGCCGGAGCCCAACTTGCACACGTTTGATGATGCCCAGTTGCAGATCTACACGCTAATGCAAAGAGACTCGTATCCCCGCTACTTGAACTCCCTAGCATACAAAAACCTGCTCAAACCTCTGTCAGAGCAGACCCCCGAATCTTAGGGTGGCAACGACAACCTGTGATCTTTTAATCCTCTTTGCCCTTTCTTAGTCCTTCAATCCTCCACAACCCACCCGACCCAAACCCCAAGTTTATGAAAAACAAGTTTCCATCTTTGTATGTTCAGTGTAGGATTACATGAGCCAGGCCTCGGGCCCCGGTCCCTCCCAGGGACCTCAGCGACATTGTGATCTGCACCTGACCGAAAACAACTCAGGTCTGAAAAACCTCCCGAGGGCTCGACATCACATGTACTGCTACCGATCAACATAGCAAAACACTCCAAAGGAATATGAATAAGACTTTAATTCTGTTTCTTTATCCTTTTTTTTTTGATAGAAATATTCTATTTTATTTGTGTTCAGAGTTTTTTATGGTCTGTTGTTTTTTGTATGATTGTTTTTGGGGAAAATGATTCCTATTGTAGACTATACATATATACATATATATTTATGAGTTTGTAAATAATTCAAATGAAATTGTGGGTATTTTATGTGAAGACGCCTGGTTCTATTTACTGCGTATGAAAATCAAAGCTCAAGTCAAAGCTACACATTAGCTTGACTTGCTGGCAGCTTTGTGGGGTACTGTTTAATTTTCTATTCTTATTTATTTCACTTTGTTTTGTTACCTAACCTCACACTTCAGTATCTGTGGCAGCGACTTGGCAACTCCAGTTCATGCACAACCTGTGTGTGGTTTAAAGTATGGTTACCAGAGTAGTAACAGGGTGCAATCAATGAAAATCAGTAATGGTGAAGAGTGTTTTAATCTTCATCAATTTCCAGTATAAGACAATATTGTTGTTTCTAATACCAGTGGGGCACTTTGCACAAATCATAGGTTTATCAAAGATTTATGGGTGTAGAATTCCAAGCCGAATAGATTTTACCAGAGAAAGTATTTTATTTAATATTGCACCATGTCAAAAAAACAAAAAAAAATTATATTTAATTATTTTGATGGAGTAAATAACCAAAAAAATGAAGACATTTTATTCAAGATATTTAATTTTATGGGTCTGTAATTTTTCAACAGCTTTCTAAAGCTTTTCTGATAATACCTAGAGTCTTTCCATTAATAAAAGGTAATTTGCCTTAGTTGTGTTAGTTGCGCTCCATTTCTGACCAGCATTGTTACCCTGATGCCCGTTCCTCTAAACATCTTTCACCAGAATATTTCATATCAGGGAGCCATGCAGCATTATGTATAGACAGCTCATATTTTACTGATGAACACTTAACCGCACCACAGTGATGTAGCTATCAATATTATGAGGATGCAGTCACAGCATTAATACTCTTTAGTTCATCAACGTAGTTTACTCCCTGTTTCTGTTTACTACCACAGAACTCATTTATGTTTGACGCATAGAATAAATCCATTTTCTGCCTCACCCATAAACAGCCACACATCCATCAGACATGTTTTTGTTTAAAGCTTTGTTGCTGTTTTTATGTCCAGAATCTGTCGACAGCCATATCGAGTGACAACTTCAAAACTAGTGCCATTTCAGATGCAACGTCATCATTTATACAAACCCATTGCAGTGTGTGGTCATGAGTGCCAACGTTGACACGTTTTCCCTCTCGTTGGCAGAAGAATTTAATAAGCAGAGCATAAAACTCGAAGGCATTCTGAGATTCCGAGATATAAAAAGTTAAAGTTATAAAGAAACCTGTTTGTCAGTTTTCATTTGATGTGTCAACCGAAAAGATGCACCAGTGCACTCCAAATGCGCATTGCTCTTGAGTCAAGCAAGCAAGGTACATCCACAATTTGTGAAATTTGTTTGGGAACTTTTGCTACCATTTTCACAAACAAGAGATTCCTCTAACAGGCTTCAGCATAACACTTAAACATGTCCTAAACGCAGTTTGTTAATACTATCTATTAACTGGTTGAGTAAAAGCAATGAAATCACTTTTATTAGCAATAACTAACATTAAACTTTAACGTTTGTCCAAAAAACATGCAGGAAAGTCATGAGAAATTGCAGACCTATTGATACAGCATCACATATGAGATTCATCATAAAAAAATCATATATTTAAAAATGGATAAGAAATATTATAGTCTGAAGGTCTTGCCAGGTTAGCAGAAACACCAAAGCTATGATGTAAGCTGTGTTCACATGTTTAAAGAGAGTGTTGAGTAAAATTGGAGTTGCCAAGTGTTTAATACTGAGAATATCTAGTTTTATTTGAATTACTTTGTTGCCTCACATTGTGTCACTCGAAGACAAGATCCTCTCATGGGGAAGTGCCTTGACATTAAGTTTTCTGACATCTTTCTCATGGGCAGTTGTTTGCTGACTTGCGCTGAAAGGTCGTTCACTGGAGCACGACTCCAGTTTTTACCGGAAATTGTCCCTCTCATTGGCCAAAATATCTCGCGTGTTTGGTCTCGATTCCTCAATTGTGAGTACATCGGTGAAAGGTGGTGGGAAGCAGCCGCTCTGTGTCGGCTGAAGACAGAGATCGCTGTGACCGGGCGTGAGGAGTCGGAGCTTCTCGCCAACCTGTGTGCTTCATGGTGGCTCTTGTCTTTAGAGGTAACTCAAACTCACTGCATGGGATGTGCAATTTGAGCTGATGGGTTACACTGCGCAGATCAACCGCAAAACACAATCTAAGCCAGTGGTTTGGAGTGATGCCTATAAATGTTGTTTCTTCTGTTTACTATATGAAATGTGTTATTTTGCGCTGAGTTTACTTATGAAGACATTTTTCAAAAAACAAATAATGTGAATGTTTACAGTATGGTTTAGGTTTTTTTTGTTTGTTTTTCTGCTACTCTCCAAGAAAAAAAAAATTGACTTGTGGGCATTTCGACTGAGATAAAATAAAGCACAATAATTTTACTCATTCTTGAGTGACTTCATCAATAAATCTTGAGTTAAATATTAATTATGAAACTTATTAACCCCATTCCTAAGAGTTAGGAATCAAATATTTCTATATTCTTGTTTTCACAAAATAATTATTTAGCACCTAATCAAAATTTCTGCACAGTACATATTTTACGGTCTGCACAAAGGCCTTCAAAGACTTCTTGTATTAAATTCTAATTATTTTGTATTATGCACTTAAAAATACCAAAACATCTGACTTCAATTCTTCTGAGTCATATCACACAGTTGCACATATTATATAAAGATTTCAACATCACTCATCACCTCGTAATTTTAACACTTTTTCTAGAAGCTAATTTCATCTTGTCAAAGTAAACAAAGACATTCACCTTCTTTTGCTGCAGTGACCAACAGTGGAAGTTTGTTTAGATTTTCTTGAAGGAACAAATATGTGTTTAGATGTCAAAAAATGTTATTTAAACCTTTAATGCTTTTCTTTAGGGGAAGAGGTTGGAGGTGAATAGAGGGTGATGATGTAAGCACAGGCGGTCCAAGCCTGTTTGGCGCCCTGGGCGAACCACCTTTTTGACGTGTGCAGCTGTGCATCTAAAGGCTGCAGGACAGTAGCTTTCGAAAACTAAAATTGGGCACTCCTCCTTTAAATCAAAACAATAGCCTTGTCAAAGTTCAATCAAAAATCAATGTACGATGGTGTTTGAAAGAAATGAAATACAAATTTCAGTTTCTAAAGTCCTCGTCAGTTATGCACTCATAAGTTTTTCTAATCTTGAATTTCAAAAAGGAAAAGTACAAGGTGCATAAACACTTTTAAAAGATGTGTTATGTGTAACTCCAACCATAAATGCTCTTTATTGTAACAAATTACTGGTCTGGTTTCAGCATGGTCTGTGGAAAGGCAGCAAAGCAGCTCATCAGCACAGAGTGTTTGCACCTGGCAATTACAAAAGCTCCATGAAAGGGGGAACAATTGTGTTTTTCCTGATCCAACCAATGACATTATCCTGTCTCTGCACAGATTAATAATACGCATACATCTGCATTCACTTTGAAGTGATGAATATTCTACCAATCACAAAAATATACTCCCACACACTCATACAGGATGTGTGTCCGTTCAGATATTCAGGCATTATAGCGATAGTAAAGGTTCGCATAGACTGTGGAGCATAATAAAAGACAAGTGATTAAAATAACTCCTTTTTAATCAAATGGATTACACTTT
This sequence comes from Poeciliopsis prolifica, assembly GCF_027474105.1. Taxonomy (NCBI): domain Eukaryota; kingdom Metazoa; phylum Chordata; class Actinopteri; order Cyprinodontiformes; family Poeciliidae; genus Poeciliopsis; species Poeciliopsis prolifica. Next base: position 16,553,278 of record NW_026562383.1, on the reverse strand, counting down.
ATTGGGGAATTAAATAAAACAATTCAATGCTGTGCCGGGAAAGCAAAAACAATATTATCCAAAGTGTTAAAACTACATATAAAAACGCAGATAAAAGAGAATGACACAAGATTCATGGCATATATCTGACAGCGAGAAACAACTAATAACAACAGTAAGAGATTTGGAGAGAAGGGCCTTAAGGGAAGTGACAATAAGCTTAATCTATGACCATGATATTCACTCAAACAGTAACCGTAGTGGCATCTTGGATGTTGAGTACAACGCAACCACAGAATACAAAGCTCTGCTCTGCTGCAGGCGGACAGAACCTGGTCCGGGAATTTTGCTACTTGTCGGGAGTGCCGTGGATGACGCCAGCAGATTCAGCAGAACTAGAAAACGAGAAGAAGACTCATGGAAAAACATCACAGATTTGACCAATAACTGCTATTAATAGCAGGTTTCACAAAAGCAACTTGTTTAATGTGCTTTAAGGAAGTCACTTGGAAATACAAGATTTTGGAAATACAATCAAGTCATTTTAATAAATGTACAAAAAGTTAAGCTTGGATTATTCTTCAAATTCTTAGTTGTAAGGTTCTGTTTGCAGTCTTTCATGATTCTTTAATGTGTCCTTATTATGGCCTTTCCACCTTATTTGTTATATGGAACATGACAAGGTATTTCAGATATTATCAAGTTGTGTTTTTGTTTCAGTTGAACTACTAAGTTTTTCATAAATTTACATGATACTTTCAATACATTCAAATCTTTCACAGTGGGTGTTAATAGCTTTGGCTACAAATGATGCAGAGCTAGATAATGTTTTTGAATATACTGTACTGTGTAATTTACCAGTTTTCTGGTAAAACTGAATTTCGGTTTTCACTGTGTAAGTTGTAAGAACTATTTTCTATGTGAAATGAATGTTAAAAATATGAAAGTTTCACTTTCTAAAATGAGTGATGAAAAATATTCAACTTTTTTCACATTTTTCTGTACATTTACTTGTCAGAACAGAAAACAGCACAAGATGTAAAGCAAACCAAAATTTGTTTTTGGACTGATCATAAAGATCCCTTGACCTGCTGGAGAAATTCCCATGTTGTTCTGAGGTGAATGTGCCTGAACTAAATGTGAGTTTTCTTTCAGAATAACAAGAATAAATGAATGCAGTGCAAAAACAAAACTGCACGAGTTCAAAAGGGTAATTTAGAGTCGGGGGACAAGCAAATTCTAGTTACCTAGACCAGGAAAAACTGGTCTAGGTAACCAGTTTGCAATTAATTTGCATACCTTCCATCTATTTCCACACTGCTGGCAGAAGACAAACGTGGTCATCGGTTCATCAGCACTTCGAGTTTGAACCTAGAAATCATTCAAGGAAATTGACACAACTTACAACCAAATATACTTTTTACATCCTCCTGATTATTCATTCAGAGTAATAAAACAAATAAACACACTAAAGTATATTTGAAGTATCCAAGTACCGTGCTAAAATTTACAATTCTGCAAGTGGGTGCATTGTAAGTGGAAATTTTAAATTAAATTTGTCTGCTATTTCATCACAACATAAATAAAGGTCTTTTCAGAGTTCATCTCTACCTGTGTGTAAGTGCAGTTCTTCCCCTTGCATTTGCCACAGGTGAATAAATCAGTCTGAGTGCCGCCGGTGGTGGCCATCTGGTGGTCCCTGACAGCTTCTTTGGTCAAATTCTTTCTCATTTCCTTCAGCTCATCGCTGGCCATTTCCTAAACAATGACAGCAGAAAAAAACACTTTAAACATATGTTATGATTTTTGGTCATTCTATGCGCTGGAGTATTAACAACATAGCTAGCACCATCAACAGACACCATACCTCTGCGGTCATCTTGGCCATCCGCTCCGGGGTTACACTCCCGCAGAGCACGGTCCTCCTTAAATTGGGATTTTTCATATCTTTTAGATTCGAGATCCGGCTCCGCACACGGTTCTTATATTTCATGTCTGTGTTCTTAAACTCTTGGAAGATATGTGGGAGCAGGTCAAGGATTTTTTTTTTTTTATCTCAGAACAAAACAAAAAGGCCAAAAATGAAAAACGCAATTGAAAATTCTTGAACTTGGAGTATTTTTTTTTTTAAATCAGAATAAATATGAAGTGGTTTATCGAGTTTGCCGCTGAAATGTGTGTCTAAAAAAATGCCAGGACACTATTCCCAAATATAGACAAATACATAACAAAAGAATCCCTGAAACTGAGCTTCAAATAAAGTGAAAATGTAAAGGATATATTCTTCAATCTGTGCACCAAGCTCCTCACAATCAGCACCAATAGCAATATGATCCTCTGAAAAAGATCAAACATAGTTAGCATACATTAACCAGCAAAAAGTAACCAAACAATATGAGTTGGTGTGCAGTGTTGGGTTATACCTCCAGTCTGCAGAGCACTGGCCAGCATCTCTCGGCACTTGAGCCGGATGGAGTCGGAGGTGGTTGGGGCGCGAGGAAAGGTGGTGGTAAACGTGTTGGAAGCAACTTCAGAAGTTTCACTTTTACTACTGGAATTACTGCTGGAGCTGCTGCAGAATTTAGGAGGAAAAATGAAACTCAATGGAGAGAAAGTAAAAGTAAATAAAATTATTCAAAAAATTTTTTCCTGACCTCTCTTCCTTAGGCTCCGGGCTTCCCTGTGATGGAGAGACGACAGGTGTTGTTTGTTCTTTTCGCTTCTCATCTGGAGCTTTTTCTCCACCTCCAGGCTCATCTGAAGAGTAATTATCCGAGTTTGGTAAATATAAATCTCAAGTATATTTCATAAACAAAATATAGAATTCATTTCACTAAACAAGGAGTTGACAGCTTCTACATTTAGATCCTGGAAATTCCACAAATAACCTAAAAATATAGTAATAATTTATTACTTAGATGTAACAATAATAAATTAACATAGAAAACAAATACATTAATCAGGTCTTACATACTGAACAAGTGAGCTTAAATATGTATATTTATAAAGATTAAATACAATTTCAAAGGTACCTTTAAACATACCTACAAATTTTTACTGATCTATTTAATAACTATGCAATTAATAAATTGCATAGTTTAAATTCTGGATACATCTGAATACATTTATCTGTGCCTTTCAACAATTAATTATGACTTGTATAAGTAATTTATTTATCCATGTCATGTTGTACTACGCCAAGTTATTTGCTAAATTTGATGATGAATTCATTTTCTGCAGTGAAAAATGTGAACATCACAATTGTCATGTGTGGAGCTCATTGGTAATGATGTCATACTGGACATTCTCAATTTTTTTAACAATGATTCTTATCAGATCAGCAGAAAACATCAACAATAAAAATTACCCAAAAGCTTCTTCCAAGACTTGATCAAGGACTTGGCGAGAGATGTCACCTCCTCATCTGTGCTTTGCTTGCGGATCGCATTAACAGACATTCCGATTCTGGTGGACTGTTGGGAAAAATAAATAAATAAAAAATGATCAGTAATTTAGACAAGAAAAAAAAACACTGCCTGAATCCACAGAAACAAAAAAATACACATCAAAGACAAAAAAGGCATACCTGGAGCAGCTCCAGAGTCATGGGTACACTCCGCAGCTCTTTCAAGAGATCCAATGCCCCAGCCTGCAGAGAAAAGGAGACGAGACGTTTGAGTGAAACTTCAATGCATCTAACATTGTTACTTTCTAGTGACTCCATTTAAGTAATACAGACTCTAAACTATGGGCTATGAAAGTTAGATTTTCTGAATTATCTGCATCTACTTTAAGTAATTTTGAGACAAACATATATTACTTTTAATCCTATATTGTGGCAACTATTTTGACAAGGTGTGACTCTGTGTAGAGTTTGGCATAAAGCACTTGGAGGTTAGTTGGTTGTTTCATTGAAAATACTGTTGTTAGTTTACAAATCACTGAACGGTTTAGCGCCACAATACATTAAAGATCTACGGTTGTTGCATCGACCTTCCAGAACCATCAGGTCTTCCGGTTCTGGTCTGCTTTGCATCCCCAGAACCAGAACCAAATAAAGAGCATGGCATTCAGCATCTATGCACCAAAAATTTGGAGCAAACTTCCAGAAAACAGCTAAAACACTGACTTCCTTTAAATCTCGACTAAAAACGCACCTGTTTAGAGTTGTATTTGAAACGCAATCAATTAAAAATGTAATGATGTAACTTGACTTAATGTATTGTTTATTCTATGTTGCATGACTTTGTGTTTTTGTGTTTGTTATGATGTCAAGCACTTTGAAATGCCTTGCTGCTGAAATGTGCTATACAAATGAAATTTGATTAATTGATTTATGTTAAGCACATTGAACTTAACTGTTAATATGTCATAACAAAGATTTATGAAACTGACTCTTTTAGAGTAGACCGATGTCTCATAACAACTGGTATTATTCAAAATGTTAGAAGCATTTATTTACTATAAGTAACTGCTACATTAATACTGGTAAAAATGACTCAAAGTTGTAAACAAAAAAGATAATTGAATGTAATTAGAAAAGTGGAAATATCACATTTATAATTTATAACTTGTTGATATTAAAGTGAGAAACTTAGTGTGTGATTTTCTTAAACATAACAGGGTTAAATACATGATTGCTTTTGAAGGTGTCAGTACTTTTAATTAAAAGTTATTTTTCTTATGTTTTTAATGTGTGTGCAAAATTTTATTAAAAATCTAAATATTTGAAATAAAAACTTCAAACAGTGATATTATCATAATACAAATAAATATAATTGAAAGAAATCACACTTTAGCAACTGTACTGATGGCAGGGTAAAGTTTACATTTTATTTTCAAGTCTCTCTGACGGATGCGTTATTGTGTAGAAAATCTTAGATTAATGTCAATACAAAAATGTATTTGTGAAGGTCCCCTTTGGCTTGAAAGATAAAGCTGGAGCTGCTCAACATAAAATAATGTAAAAATCAGAAAAAATGACATCCAGTTAAGTTTACAACATACAAAAAACATAAACAAACTTATGGATACTGTGTTTTTTTAGTAGCAAGAGCTATAAACTGAATGCTGCTATATTTCTAACTAAAGCTGCAAAAACAGAACAAAAGACTAAAGTTTTCTCATCCTTAACTTTAGTTTCAGGACTAATGTTTTGATATTCCCTGTAAATTACAATTTGGGCTCAACTCGAGGACTCATTTTAAGCATTGTTCTCATACTTTAGAGTAATCTGAGTAGTAAATGTTTACATATTCATCGGTAATTGAATTAAGTTTGTTACAGCTTTATCAATGCTCATAACACACAGTAGTAATATTGCATGGGTAGTTGCTTGGCGGCTACATATTGAGTGACGAACTGGGGAAGCTAATTCACACCGTGTCAAATGCGTATGACTTCTACATGAATAACATTATATTATGCTGTACTGTCAAATGAACACTAAGTTTTGAATATCACATGGATCATTTATTGATTTTTTTCACGCTCGTGAACCTTGCAATGCTCCTTACGCTGCTATATGCTAACTTTTTAGCAGCACAAATAAACACACTGACAACAAACAACAACTTGTTTTTTGTCAGCCAACCGGTTAGTTCCAAACTTCATGAATATTAGCTGTGAGCCTTTATGCTGGAGACATGTGTGAGTAAATTCGCGAAAATAAATAACTAATATGTGCTTCAGAAATGTTCTTATTGAGTGAATTTGCTAGAAGCTAAATTAGCCGCTGCTGAGCTCCATCGTATCCCATTAGCGTCCATGCTAGCACGGTCGGCTAACAGCGTTCATCTCTCTGAGAACATCTCACCCCGTTTTTCTTCTGCGCCATTTTATCCATCTTTTTAGCGATTCTGATAATGTCCTCTTCCTCCTTCTTCCCCATCTTGATTTATCTGTCAGAACGGGACAAAAAAAGGCGCAAGCGAAAAAGAAAATACGGGACAAAAAGACCACGCCAGTGAGGAAAAAGCGGTAGCTGCGGAGGCGGCAGCGTCAACTTGGCGGACCGGGACCACACAGCGAATGCCCCCGTTGTGTAGCAGACCTGACTAGCAGAGTTCCCAAGTGGAGTTAATCGAGCCAGAACAGAAAAATGGATCATGTCGCCGGTTGTTATAATAATCACACTGAACCAGAAAATTTTCTTTTCTTTTCTTTTTTTTTTTTACCACATTACTTGACTTTTCATAAAAAACTTTAAAAAATGTGTTTCTTTCTACAACCAACAATTGCAGTATTTTTTTTCAGCAGTGTTACGGAATGCCTTCAGATGGCGCCAAAGCGTAACTTTTTGACACTTGATGAGTTGAGACGCGACTCAGGATGTTTATTTAAATTTTGCTCTCTTTTAAAACGTATTCTTTAAGCCATTTCTCCTTATCAAAAAAACAGCAACTGTACACACAAACTAAATTCACCTATTGACACATTAGCACAAACTTCTGGAAAAAAACAAATATTTTGGAACATTTTGACTAAATAAATGAAGTAGTTGGACTTGAATCAGTTTGGTAACTGATCAAAGATTGTAAGGGTCCTTTGGTAGAATTTGATTTTTAAGCATATGAACCACAACTACACCAATGACATCCCTTAAATTGTCCAGAATTGTTTATTATTATTTAAATTTAAACTGTTTTACAGTGATGTTTGTGCCATCAGTTTAAAATTAGTTTAAAATTGTTGTGATCACTAATTAATTGAGGGATTTTTAACAAATAAGCTTCCTAATGCCATTAAAAAGGATCACCCTTTCAGATCCTGCTTTCAGATTATGCTCATTATGTTATTTTTATTTTTTCTCCCTTTAATGATTCTAATAATCATGAGAATACATTTTTAAAAAATCCAGTCAAATAAATGATTATGTAATTAGGAGTGGGAGAACCTTTCCAAATCAACCAAGTTTGTAAAACAAACGGTTGTGAAGTATTTGCTATGACAAGCAATGAGTCATTTGCATCACTGTGGAAAGAATTTGGCCTACTCTTTTCAGCATTGGCTTAAATTCAACCATATTGTGGGATTTTCAAAAATGAACTGATCGTTTACAGACATATCGCAGCATGTCACTTATATCTTAGTGCAGACTTTGACTAGATTATTCCAAAACTTTGTTGTTTTTTGAGCCATTCAGAAGTGGATCTATTGGTGTGCTTTGGATCAGTGTTTTGTTGCATACCTCAATAATTATTGATTTCACAAGGCCTTTTTCAAAGTTACATGACTATTTGGACACCTATTTGTTGTTTGTCAATGAAATCCTCGTTTGCTAATAAAATCGCAACTTACTTTTTTTTAGCTCACACATTTTTGTGCACAACAAGGCAAAAGTACAAACACATATCAGTTGTGTTTTGATTGTATAGTGTGCTAATACTCTGATGCATTTTGTGGCTTGCGTTGGCTACTAGCTTGGACCACTCTCACGAGCAGCTCCCACCTTTCAGGACGCTGCACATGTTGGTGGGATTTACCAGCAGATTATGCTCAGTTAGGAATAGATGGGAATTGGCACAAGGCCTGTTACCTGAAAAACAGTGACACAGTGCTCATTTTATCGCGCAAATACAACACTGGACCATTCAATTCAAAGGCAAAGTCTAAAAATGCAAAACTGTTAAAACAGTATATAATTTACTGAGGGGGTAGGGCACAGATTATGTATTTTATAATCTGTAAATATACATAATTTTCTGATTATATTTCAGTATCAACATACTTCCACGATCACAGGTATTAATTCAGATATGTTGTTTGTCCTGAGGTCTGATTGTGGAATTGCCAGGTAAAACTACTGCTTAAAGACTTTATTCTGCCTCCTGCTGTCAGCAGGTGCGCAAAATCTTCAAACTAATCCCTATTAGGCCTAGACCTCACAAATCTGATTATGGTGGCCGCCTACAAATTCAGACTAGTTCGAGCCACCTGTGATATCTGTTGACAACACTATTGCCATCATTTAACCCAGAAAATGTAATTTGTTTCAAGAACGATCAGTTTTTCTCAATTTTCTCAATACTTGTGAACGTGAAAGTATGTTGAAACATTATAAAATATATAATCTGTGCCCTACCCCCACAGTAAATTATATACTGTTTTAGCACATTTGCACTTTTAGACTTTGCCTTTAGATTGAATGGACCAATGTTATATTTACACAATGAAATGAGCAGTGTCACTGTTTTTCAGGTAACAGGCCTTGTGCCAATTCCCATTTATCACATTTTGGCTTTAAAAACACGTAAATTCCGTATTTACTTTCGTGTTGGCATTGATCACAAATAATAAATCATCAATGAATTGTTTACAGGTAAAATTGCAATTAGAAAGTGTTTTCTCTACAAGATTTTAAACTGATTTCTCGGACAACTATAATAATGTGTTTAAATATTAATAATAACACATTACATTATTCCAAACTTGTAGTTAATGTTATAAAATTGAATATGAGTAATAGGTGTTGTTCATTTTTTTTACATATATATATATATATATATATATATATATATATATATATATATATATATATATATATATATATATATATATATTTCCTCAACCTTAGATGCTGATTAAGTGTTAGCAAAGATTACACAAATTGGCCATGATGTTGCATGTCCCAAAATAGCCCTCCAACGTAGCTGAGAGGCTTTGACCAGCCGTGAGGAACACAACGGAGGCAGGTCTTGAATTGGTTTTGCCGTTAAAAAAACTAGAAGAAATGCATCTTTTGAGGTAAGTTTTGCTGATTGCATCAGTTGATTTGTCAGTTTTCTTCACTGAAATTTATTTTATAACTTTTAGATTGCAATATGGCAATGATGGATGGTAGGTCTGTGTCAATGTTTGCTTAAAGCTAATGTTGGCAGTATCCGGAGGAGAATTACTGGTTTGGAAAGACATTGAGTTTCATACTAATATGCTATAATGTACAAAATGATACATTCTCTTTATATGTATGCATATAAAGTCGGATATGTTTACTGTAGTCACATTGACTGTCATTATACAGCTTCAGTCCAGAACTACACTATATTATGTTTTGTCTATGATAACATAGATACAAAATAAATTGAAATAATTAAGGAATTAGTAAGTTTAACATGTTTTGCTTAACATTATGCTAAGGGAACCTCCATAAAAAGTTATTAATTTCCAGTTCATAATATAACATTATTTATATTCACAATATAAATAATTTTCTTCTTTTATATTGAGATTATATTATCAGAAATTGAACCCAACACAAGAAAGTAATATTTGAAAAAACAACAACAATAAAAAGACATTTGTCTATGTTTTTCATCAACTTGATCTTGTTATGATCTTAAAGAATTTGAGTTTTATTGTCCTTTTGGTTTTTGTTTCTGTCAATTTGTCTTTGGTCATTTAGTAATTACTTATTTTGCCACTATTATTGTTTTAGCCTGTCAATGTTTCCCCTGTGTGCCCCGTTGTATTTTTGTTAAGTGTTCTGTATTCAATAAGCAACCAGTTCATGATAACTCCTGTTTTATGCCTTAATTTGGGTCTCATAATCAAATTCAGACAAAAAACACATTTCACTCAGACACTTGAAAGTAGATTACAAGACAAAATAATCAAGCAATACACATTTTAAACAAAAATACTTAACAAAAAAATACATACCAAATAAATACTAATATATTCAATACAAGTTTGAAAGAAAAATGAAACCATTTTAAAACTCTTAAGGCATAACATTACCCTCTCTTAAAACTTAGCTTTACAAAACCTAAGTTTTAGGAAAACTTAATTTTTAAGAAAGCTGGTTTAGTAAATGAAAAAAATCTGTGCTCTCCTTTCAAGAGAATGACTGAGATCTGTTTCCACAAAACAGTTTATGAAATTCTGGAAATGAGTAAGATTTTTGCACCATGTAAGCAGAGATTTGACATGGAGTTGTTACTAGACAATCAGATCTTTAAATTACATGGATTACTCCCATTAATGGTTTTATACGTGATGAAAAGCATTTAAAAGTATGTCCTTACTTATACATGAGGGCATTGTAAAGTTTTTTGAAGATATGGAAAAGTAGTGTTTTGAACTAAAGTACTTATTAACATTTTGTAAGACATAGCTTAAGAAATGGCAAAAAAAATTATATGTATGTGTGGAATTTTTGTGTGACAGTTTGCATGTTTTTTAAACAGTTTTTCAAAGGTGTTCAAAAAACAAACAAACAAAATAAAAACAACTCCCAAAAACAAGTTTATTAAAAGATTGAAAAAGTTTATTTTGTAATTCAAACACAAAGCCTAGCTTAAAAAACCTGAACTCAACTCTGGTTTAATGTGAGTATAAGGAAAGAATAAAGCAGATTTACACTTTATGAGCAGATGAAAATTACTAGGGAAATTACCAAGCCAAAAAGTTACATTTCTTCTTTTTTTTTTCAAGACATTTTCTCACAATATGAGCAACACAGCTATCCAGGATCCTCCAGCTAAGGAGATGTCGTCTAGCAGTGGGCAGATGTTGCCCTCTCGGCCTGTGCAATCCACCTCGGAGCCCTCGGCTTCTAAACGGGTATGTTTCTACAAAAGCGGTGACTATCAGTTCAGTGGGCATCGGATGATAGTCACTGCCCGCACCTTTAAGACATTCGATGCTCTGCTGGATGCTCTTTCCAAAAAAGTGCCTCTGCCGTTTGGAGTACGAACCATAACCACACCTCGTGGAACTCACTTTGTCAAAGCTTTGGAAGACTTACAGGACGGGGGAGCTTACGTGTGTTCGGATCAGAAACGGGTGAAGCCATTAAACCTGGAAGAGGTGAACCGCAGGCAGGTGCCTTGGAACGCAACAAGGCCTCTCAATGCAAGACGGCGTAAGAGGCAGGAGCTCAAGTTTCATCAGTTTGGCAGAGGGACTGATCCAAGCAATAGACCAGCGAAGGTCACTGAGAAAGTTGCGGTACGGACACCAAAGAAGCTCACAGTTATCAAAAACAGGGATCCTACAGTTAGACGAACCATTGTGTTGCAGAGAAGAACAGCACCAACTTTTGATGCGTTGCTGGATTACCTCTCCCAGATTCTCCAGTTTCCAGTGCTGAAACTCTACTCCACAGATGGCAGACGGGTAAGTCGTTGGTAAAACCAGAAATATAATTAAAAGGATATGTGCATGAAGAAAAGTTATCTAAGCAGGTAGAAACAATTACCCACTTTGCTTTGCATTTAAACCTTTGAATCATTTGAAGTTGCAAGTTATTATTATTTTTTTAATTTATGGTTATGTTAAGGGGAGTGAGTCATTTGCCACAAAGTTTTGCATTTGACCCCAGACCTCTGATGACACGAAACAGGACAATACTTGGTGATATAGAATCATATATAACTATGAACCTAAAATAACAAAACAAAATGTGGCAGAAAAAAAAAAAAAAACATTTAGCATGATTGTTTTCCAAAGCAGTTTAGTTTAAAATGTGTTAGTTGTAGAAAATTTCACAGTTACATTTTACACAACTCTTCTGTCTCTAATGTTGGTGATGAGATAATTGTTCTTTATATATTTCTGAAATTTTAGTTTTATTAGAAAAAATAATATGGAATTTCAGCAATCCTTGTAACTTCAAGAAGTACTGTCACAATAATGGCTCCTGAAGCACAATTTAAAATAGAAATTAGAATATTTGGAACAAGTTGGTTTTATAAACACATCTCTCAAATGCTTTGTCTAATGAAGAGGGCAATCATTTTACAGTCAGCAAAGGCCAAAACAATAAAAAGACTTCAGATTACACTTCAAGTGTTGGGTCTACTTTGGTTCCCAACCTGCAAAGAATGAACCAAAGACACAAATTACTTTTCTGCAGAAAAGGGGAGCAGAACCAGACGCGGAGAACCGCCGTCAAACACTGTCTGGGGTCTACTCCGCCAGCTCTCAGTCCCCAACTGCCTATTATTATGATTACAAGGAAAGAGGTTGGGCTTTTTCATACAGTCACACAAACAATTGATCAATAACCTCAACCACAAGATGTTCTGGGACCTTCTGTGGGCATGCCCTTACCAGGACACAAGACTGACTGTTATAAATCAGTTTCACAGTCAGCTGATAACACAGACAGCTAATGATCAAAGCAGCTGGTAACACAAGCATGTGTAACATTTCTAACCCCTGCAAACGTCAGCAAACGTCTGAAAAAACAGTTAATAGTGCACCAAAAAAGAAAGAAGTCAAGTAAACAACACACAGAATCATAATCTGAAAACATAACCTTTCAAATAAACTCATAAGTAAATGAACTTAGATAATTTTTCTAACATTAACAGCAGACGGAACTTTTGAGTAAATTTTAGAGAAAACAAGAGATATCTTGTTTTAAACATAATGAAAACATATTTTATTCTATAGTGTTTAACAAACAACACATAAGTGATAACTTGTTATCCAGGTGCTGATTGGAGCTTCAGAAGTATTTTTTTCTATACAATAATACTTTTTCCAATATTTGAATGATTCTGACTTTACAGTTGGAAACATGCTGTGGACAGTCGGTTCTGCAACCTCTTTAGGCATTGCTAATCTGCCGTGATTCTTAATTCTTAATCTAATGACACCCTGTACTATATTTGGCAGAGATTTCTAGGGGAAACACTATCAGGATCAACTTGAATGTGTACATTTTTCCCAGTGTCTGTCGCTTATCTCATAATTAAGTTCAGTATTTTTCCTGAGACCATTTAATCTAATCTAATCTAAGTTTCTGATTCTTGAACTTTATATCACCCGGTCTGAAAAGAACAAAATGTTTGGCTGAGAAACCTGTGAAAAGCAACCATCTATCCCGAAAGAGAGTACGTAGAATACATCTTTTATTGTTGTTCCATAAAAAGGATTCCAAGAAGTACTTTAGAAGTGCTGTCTAAACATCCCCCGCAGTGAGAAAATGCCTTAATCCGGAGTGTCCTTCAGTGACAAAGTAAAGATCAAGAGCACCACATGCAGATTTCAGCACGTGTTCTGGTGAAGGTTTGACAGTGTGAATCAGTGTCTTACAGACTGTGAGCAAAATTTTTAATAGTCTGAATGTTAAAGAAGCAAAGATTTATTGTCAAATTCATACAATCACAAAGTAACAATTATACCCTTTGGATTTCAAAAACTGACATTGACAATTCCTGTCGAGTTTAACTTGCCTCCAATGTCTTCCTCCAGGTTGATGGTCTGGCTGCACTCATCTTATGCTCTGGAATCATTGTGGCAGCTGGCAACGAGCCTTTCAGATTAGGAAACCAGCGTTTTCACAGAGCAGGCCAGACGGCCCAGATTATGTACGTGGAACACGTGGAACCATCAACTTTAAACCCCAGAATGCGTAAGTGTTTATTACTATTATTGCAAAAAAAGAGAGAAAAACCTCAAAGAATAATACAAACAATAAAAAATATATGAGAAAAGTCATTTATCCTCTTAAAACTCATCTCTTTGCTCCTGCCTTTGACATAGCTTGAGATGCTGATTTTTAGTTAGTCTTTTGTTGATTTTATTAATTGATAGTTCTTATTGCTGCTTTGTAAGAGCTATCAAATACTGGAATTGTGGCATGTATCCTGTCAAATTTTAGAATTTTCTTCTAATTGATTTTGAGGTCTTTTTAAGTGTATGGCACTTTGATCTTGTATTGTGTTTGATAAATAAAGTTGAACTGGACTGGGAAAAATCCTTTTGAATAGTGCTGTACATGACAAAAACTAAATTCTTCAGGACAAATTACTGCAGTTAACTCAGTTAAATCAGTATAATAATATTTTTGTAGGAACACATTCAAGAAAGTAAATTTAGGCTATTTTATCATAAATGACAATGAAATTGGAGAATGATGTAATGTCAGTAAGTGAAATATGGGCCCACATTCTGCTCTTTCACCCAAGTTTAGCTACTTTTTTCTATCTTCAAACACAGGGCCAAAACATTTTACCTTTATTCTACATATGTACATTGATCCATTTGAATTTAATGTAATAAATAACTGCAAATATTTTTCAAATGTATGTATCTGTATATTATTCTTGCTCTGGCTTCCTTTGTGGAAAATGCTACACTTATATCATTATTTAAACTTTAAGACAGTGATTGTGCTTGTTCGGTATAAACTTTGTAAACCCTTCGTTGAACTAAACAAGACGAGGAAATATTTGGAGTCTGTCCTCCTCAGGTCTTGATCCAACTCCTCGAAAACCAGTGATACATATAAAATGCAAAATATTATTTCATCACTTTGTTTGTGAAATGTCTAAGTTATTTGGTTTCCTTTATATTACAGATTTTATTTCTTTGTAAATGCTGCCTAAATATTGCTATTTTTATTTCTTAGTATATTTGTATTTGATTTTAATGTAATTTTCCCCTTGGATTACCTTTTTTTAATAGGATGTATGCCATAGCTTACCTAGACGAATCCAACATAATATTTATCCAAAATAATTTTTTTTTTCTTTTTTCCTCACATGCCCTTCACAAACTTCTGGATGTTATTCATCAACCGACTCTAGAGAAAGATAAATCTTTATCCAGTGGAAGAGGCTCAAGAAACTTCTCCGTGTCATCAGAGCGATTCATTGTCAACCAGATAAACAAGTCTCAGAAAGGCAGCTTGAACGGCTACCTGGACCATCCCAGTGGGCTGTCTGAAACAGAAGCTCATCAGCGTCATGCAGCCATGGAGACATCTGGTCCTGAGAGGGAAGATAATGAGCACATTAGCTATGTCGTACCTCATGATGATGACATTGAAAAGTCATTCCGCATAAACCAAGACGGCAGCATGACAGTAGAGATGAAAGTTCATCTGACGATCAAGGAAGAGGAGATGCTTCACTGGACAACCACACTCAGCCGCTCCGGCCTTAACAAGAAGACAGTTTGTGCCTCCCTCTCTGGGTCAGACAACAGCTCACCTGACTCAAACAATGCCGCTGCCAAAGACTCCCCAGGTATTGAAGAAGATGAAGGAAAAGAAGAAAACTACCATGACGGAGCTGCAAGGGGTGTTGCCTTTAATGAAGAACACATCTATAAAGGTTATAGTTCCACAAAAACACGATTTAAACGGACTCCTACACCAGGCCCACAGCAGGTGAATGAAAGGGCTTCGGTAGAGAGTGTGAAAATGGTTACAGAGACAGGATTACAACAGAGCACCCTGGGACATTATTCGTACATGGAGAGAACTGCTGATGGTGAGACTACCGAGGGCTATTGCGTTGTCAGACACAGCAGCAGCAATAAGCCAGTTCCTAAACCTCGTAGGACGACGTCATCAGAAACGAGCAGCAAACGCTCCTCTGTCAAATCATCAGGGGTCGCTGAGGTCCTTCAGAAACAGAATGATGGAATGGAGGTCACGGAGACCGTAATGCATATTTATGAGAGTCAAGGTTGCTACGACAACTATGTTGCAAATGAGGAGCTTAGCGCAGATGGCACGTCTTTGCATGGCTCCCCTCCCGTTGCAGAAAGCAAACTGTCCACTTCCTCTGGGCCTAAATCGTCGAGCAATGATTGTGATATAGATTGTAACTGGCAGCCGCCCACCGCCAACTCAGTAGAGAGGCAGAAAGAGGAGATGCTATCACTTTCATCAGAGGCAGAATCTCTAACACATCAGGCTACAAACAATCTGTCCTCGGTAACTGAGAATGAGGCTGCCGGCTTACAAAAGGTGGAAGCAGTAAATAAACATAATGCTGCCAAAAGTACAAAGAAGAAAAAGATTGCTAGGCCGCTTGTCAATGAGAAGAGTTCAGTTTCAACCAACAGCTCAGATAAAAAACATCAAGAAAGCATAAAAGGCTCCTCAAAACATAGCAAATATTCATCTACTGACAAACTAAGCAGCAATGCCAGTGTTGGAAAAAAGAGCCTGAGTTCATTGGAGAGATCTAAAAGTTCACTGAAGAGTAAAGGAACAGATAATTCTCAGTCAAAGAAGTCAGTCAAAGATGAAAAATTCAAAAAGGGTTCAGCCATATTACTTAACCCTGGAAATACTAAACCAAGCCCACAGCAGAAAAAAAGTCCAAACAAAATAGCATCAAACAACGGACACAATATTAACACTCCGACCGGGAGGCCTCAGATGAAGAAGAACATGTCAGACATTTTACAAGCCAAAAAGCCACTTTCACCCAGTCAAAAGACAATCAGCAGGCCAAAATCTATGATTGAATGTGGACTATCATTACCCAAAGCACCTCAGGAACTGAGTGAGACTGGGTCTTTACCATCTCCTAATCCTTCTCCTTCAGAAATTCACCAGTATGTTGAGAACTGGTTGGAAAATGCCAACCCAGACTCTGTGCCGTATGCAGACGAGGTGATTACAGATGGAGCAGAAACTCAGGCAAAGGTTGTATTTAAGATAGGTGATGACTCAGAATCAGATGAAATAAATCAATGCCAGACTAGCTTAAACAATGCCATGAAGAAGTCCTCCTCTTGTTTATCAGTCCCTCTTTACCATGAGGGATTGGCATCAGGTGCACAGCAGGGTGAACAGAGAGCCCGAGGGCTTTGTGTTTCAATGCCAAGTGTCAGGTGTGACCCAGAAAACAATGAGAATAAGCTCAGGTTGCACAAATCTGTTGAAGCCATTGGTACAAATGACAGTGAAATTTCTTCGTCTCACTTGTTGAGCCCAAAGGCAAAGCTAAGGCCAGTCCTTCGCCAGGTTTGTTCATCAATTCAATGCATCAGAAGAACATCTGCCAGCAGCACTGCTCCCACTCTCCAAAATTCAAGCAGCCTTCCTAATTTCTCAACACAAGTTGCCTCAGTGTTCGGCTCATCGTGTAAAGCCTTCCTCTCATTCTTGTCGGTGATGACACTGAGAGACAATATTAAAGGCTCCCAACTTGGGGAAGGTAGCCAATCAAGAACCCCATCAGAGGCCATGGTAATGATGGAGTCCCTCCAGATGATTTCTGCTATGGAAGATGAAGAAGAGCAGAGGGCAAGTCTTACAGACTTGCAAAGCAGAGCGTCTTCTCAGATAAGAGAGCGCTGGAAGGATTTCCAGATTTTGAGGGAGAGACTTGAAAGCGAACCACTTTCCCCCAGAGTTTCAGAGACTGAGTTTGCTCTGGATGTTGTCTCTGATGGAGGCGATGCATTCGAGGATCAGCAAATGGTCCTAGACGAACTCATGGAGGAGCTGAACATGCCACAAGACCTCAGAGAAGAGATCGTTTCCACAATCCAACAAACCAAAAGTTTCTACCCTGCTGAGGAAAGCACTTTTGTTGAGACTGTTAGAAACCAGTCAGATTCAGAGGAAGATTTAGAGCGATTTGTAGGTGACTGTGAAGAGGAAACAAAAGATTCACCAGAGCCTAGAAGTACAACTGGGGACAATGAAAATGACAATGAAGTGAATCCAGAGTTAGCCACAGAAAGTCTGAAAATGTCAGAAAGACACAAGGAATTAAAACATGAAAAGCAGGAGACAGAAACTGTCAATAATTTAGGAAATAATGAAAATGTAAATGCTGAGGAAGAGGATGACAGGGAAGAATTGGAAAGGGAAAAGGAAATAGAGATGGAAGTGAAAACAGAGATGCAGGGAAATTCAGAGGATGAGAAGACAAGTGAAGGGGAATTTGTTCAAAAATTAGAGGAAGTAGAGAACGCAATGACAGAGGATGAAGAGGTTACAGAAAAGAGACTAGAGGAGGAGAAAGAAGCAGTTGAGGAAACAGAAAATGCTGATACAATTGAAGATACAGATGAGAGGGAGGGGGCAGGAGAGACAGAGGAGGAAGGAAACAATCAGAATGTCCAGACTGAAGAGAGTGAGGAAGAAGATGATGATGATGAAGTAGAGAGTGTAATTAATGAGGAGGAAGTAGAGGAGGTTATTATGGAGGGAGAGGAAGATGAGGAGGAGGGTGAAGGGAAAGGAGAAAAAGAAGATGGGGAGGAAAGTAAAGACTCTCTCCCTAGTGAAACAGAGGAGGAAGTCGAAGAGGAAGAGGAAACTGAGAGAAAAGGGGAAGTAATTGAGATACTTGAACATAAAAACATGGATCCTGACATGATGTCAAATGCATCTACTTGTACAGATGAAGGCAAGATTGATGAGGAGGAAAGTGAGCATATTGAGAAAGATGAAGAAGAGGAGGATGAGAAAGGGCAGTTAACAGATGAGGCTACTGAAGAAAAAGGAGAAGAGGAACTAGAAAATGAAAAAGAAGAAAAAAGAGAACATCAAGAAGATGAGGAAAGTGAGAAAGAAATAAATGGAGAAAAGTGTGATGAGGTTGAAGGGGTGGGAAAAAGTCCGGAGAATACAGAAACTGATTTGGAGAAAGAAACACCAGAAGAAGAAGAAGTTATGAATGATTCAGACAATGAGCAAAATACGGTGGAAGGAAAAACTATGGTTGAAGAAGGGAGGAATGTTAGTGAAGAGAGTGAATCAAATCAGAAATTAGAGCAGATGGAAGTGGTACAAAAAGATGAGGCGCAAGAAGGAGCTATTTTGGATGAAGAGGACAGTTTTCCCGATGATCAGGATTGTGAAACAATGCCGGAAGAAGTTTCTTCTGTGCAGCACAGTAATAGCTGTGAGGAAACAATTGACACTTTATCTAAATATTCCTCAGAAGGCCAGTGTGAGGATAAATGTACAGACACCATTCATGAGACAGATGAGGGAGGAGAAGAGGATAGAAGAAATAGTTTAACTCATCCAGTTGAAATTTCTCAGGAGCTACTTGACTTTGTGAACGATGCTCTCCAGTCTTACACGCTTATATTTACATATGACACTCAGGGAAATATTAGAATTGTGCCTGATAATGCGAAAGTTGTGCAAACTAAGCAAAGTTTGATACCAAAACTGAGAAAGGATAGTTCTTATGGTCTAAAATGCCTACCAAGCCCCGTCACTTCTGATTTATCAGATTACAGACCAGAGACATCAGGCAGTGGAGGGTATAAAACTCAAGAGTCTGTAGATATTTTCTCAGAAAGTGGAGAAGAGCCTTTAGAGAAAGCAAACAGCGCAGAGAGAAGGATGTTAGAACAAAGGCACTCCAGATTGTCACCTTCAAGTTGCTCGTTAAAAAGTGGAAACAGCTCTCCTTCCAGTGTTGAAGATGCTAAAGATTCAAGGGAGGATCTCTCTTATTTTAGTGCTGCAAGCTCATTAAAAGGTGAAACCGAAGCTGAAACACAAAATCCACAAGATGCACCTTTAAGCTTTGATAAAGACTCAGCTGATGGGGTTTTGATTGATCGGGGGAGATGGCTTCTAAAAGAGAACCATCTCATAAGGAAATCCCCCCCTGTCTCTCTGGGAATGTACGGTAATCTGGACAGTACATCCACAGACACAGGCCAGGAAAACACAAGCGTCGATTCCCCGTCTTACACTAAAACTCAGCACAGCCCCCTTGCTGCCATATCCTCCTCTGAGCTTGAGGAGATGGCAAAACCTCTGACTCCAAAGTGCACCTACTACAACATGCCACATGGAAGCGACTCTGACCCCTTTATGGAAGACGTCAGCATCAGGAGTCAGAAACATGACGCAAGCAGCATAAAAGCAAGAGGCTTCAGGGTTTCGCCAATTGTTGACACTTCCAAAACTTGGGCTAACAGAAACGGCAGCCAGTCATCATTTGCTTCAGTTGAGTTTAAAATACCAGACAGAAAAGTTCACCCTGAGGTTGACTCCTCTGCAGCAATGCAGCCAAGAAGGTCATCTGCTGGTGAACAGGGTGCACTGCAAGCTCAAGACTCTTTGGACTCGCTGCATTTGAGATGTGGGCAGTACTGCCCGATATTATAGAAGAAGGACACTTTACTTTGCAAAAACAATATTATCCCTGTACTTTCAAGGCAATTTTGTCTTGTGTTGCTAATAGAAAATGTTCTCTCTGTTAAATTGTAATCAACAGCAACATGCTAGATGTATTTGGTGATTGACAAGAGTTGTGCCTCTCATTTATCTTGGATTCTAGTCAAAAGTTATTTTTATATTTACACTAACTTCAGTACTGTCTTCTGGGTGGTTGCTAATGAATGTATTTTGAAAATAAAAATGATATTTTTTACCAAATTGGTGCCTCACACAGTCATTGCTGAATAATGTACCTGCAAGCACCACAGAGAAATGCCTCTGACAAATTTCCTGTATCTGTGCGTTTTCTATTTTTAAGAAAACTAAGAGAAAAATTTTGATAGGAAAAAGCTGCAACATTTTATGAAGAACTTTCTTCTATGAAATATTTAGGGTTATGACTTATTTATTATCTTTGTTCACACTCTGATTTCAAATTGCAAATATGTAAAAACTTTATTTTACTTTTTAATGTGTCCTCAAATATTTTTTCAATGCTAGTGGCTCCCAAAACACATACCAAATTAAAATGCTTTTCTGCTAGGTTTTTGTGATGTCAAAAATGAGACAAGAATGAGATAAAATTAAAATAATAATAAGTAGCTTGAAGATATCTACACTTAAAAACTAGCTTTTATTTAGTTTTATTGTTGATATTCCTTCCTTGAATAATATTTTTGCTTTAAACTTGTATTGCACAGGGTTATGTCAATTATACTGTCATGTTCAATAGATTAGAATGTGTGTTCCAAATAGGGTGTTTTTTTAGATTTAAGGCGGTTTTTAAAATAACCTTGCAGATATCAAGCCTAAATAATAAAGACTGAATTATCTCCTCGAAATGTCAGCAAGTTTTGCAAAAGCCTGGTTATTTGCTGTTAATATGATTGTGCGGTGGCATAGGGATGAATCCAAAAATTGCAGGACAGGACTGGAGTTATAGGCTCTACATTAAGCCCGCAATTCGTTTTTATTTTTTTTTTAATGAGTCTGATGTAATATTACAGTTTTAAATTTCATATTTTTTTGTTAGCTGCAAGTAGTAAATCATCCTAATTTATAGAAACAAAAGCTTCAAAACATCAGTTTTTGTGTAATTAATCGATACGTGTTTCACTTAGTGGAATGAGTTTGTAAAATATATAAACTTTCAAATCATATTATAACAGTTTGAATATAAATATATGTCCACAAAGGTTTGGAATGATTTATTATGGTCTCATTTTTGCACTTTACAAAAAGCTAGCTGATCCACTGAAATGTAACACAATTTGGCATTAGAATAGCAACCTTTCTTCTTTGAAATCCTTACAAAGTCATATTTATCACATGGTCACAATCTTGTATCCAAGTCTGTGTTTTAGTTTTATTTTCATTATTTATCCAAGAAATTCATTTTACTTTGATGACATTTAACTCTTTTGAAGAAAATATCTAAGTATGGCATGTGACACCGACTTAGCCTTGGGCTCTGCTTGTTCCTGGAATCAGATTACTCAAATCCTCCCAACTGTGGATGATTTGCTTTAATACTTTGATTAACACCATCAACAACTATTTTACATTTTCCACATTTTTTGGGAATTCAAACATTTTTCACTTTGACAAAGTTCATCATTTTGAATTTGTCACCATAGTATACTCTTCAAAGTCTGTCTACAAACAGCTTGCTCTTGCATTTCGGTTGCATAAATAATTTACTGGGTGTAATGAGTTTGAATATGATTCTCATGTGTTCTTGTTGGCACAGATGTCATAGAGAGGTTTCTTCTCATCTTCCAGTCAGAATCAAGTCAATCTTATTTTTCAAATGATTCTCATATATCTGCCTATGTAAAGACAGGTATGCACCTGTATGCACCTGTCTTTACATACTTTTTAAAGTGAAAGTTAAAGTTTTTAAAGTGAACTTAATTAATTACAGAAAATCTCTTGGCAAGCTGTATATGCATCGGGATGCAACAACTCAAAGTTTGAAAAACATACAGTCTTTTAATGTTCTATTTTCATTTTCTTGACAATGACTTGGTAAACATGAGTTTTCCATTATGTAAATTAATCAACAGTCCCTCACAGGTTGATTTAAAATATGTGCAATCAGATGATATTTTCCTTGAAACTGGATAAGGACACGGAAAATGGACAGTTAAAATTCTATGTACTCAACAAGATCCACTGAGCAACTTTAGCAGTATTTTAAGGGAAAATCCCATAAAATGCTTTTCTGATGTATGAACAGGAATCGTTTCCTCACCCTGACTTTGACCCAATCACTGAAAGCAACCTGCGCACACAGTGAGACAAAGAAAGAGGGATGCAAATGGAGAGGTATCCTGAAAGTGGCCTTTCAGAATATTTCCAAATGTTAGGCCAGTTACCATAGAGATCAGTAAAAAGAGTCCTTGCTGTTTAAGACCTCTTTTGTTGCTACAGCCCAAAGGTGCCTCATTAAGTTTCATCTCCCCAAATGACTCCATGTCCCCACTCACTGACAGGAATCAGCACTTAGGCAGAAAACCAACTAAAATTCAGTCATGATAGAAATTATTAGTGTAAATGTTGTTTAAAGACACATTTTAGACTGTTAGCTGGTTAATGTGGTGGCAAAAATCTAAAATACAGCAAGAATATTTGCTAAATAACAACAGAAATCTATAAAATGATCATAACATAGCAGAGTGTTCACAGCTATGGTCAGCTATGATTGTGAGCACATCTGCTTTTATGAAAGAAGTCACACATGCAATAATTAACAAAATGACGCATTTCAAAGAAATACTAATTTATAATAAGAAGTCTTATTTTATTTATAAGTACAACTTTTTCGTTTAGTCCTGGATGCAGAATTTAGGCTCCTGATGGAAATAAACCTGAACACCCAAAAACTTTATGGTCAATTGTCTAGGTTTTCAAATATCACTTCACACACTGACTTAATAAGTCTTCTGAGAGGCTTTGGTTGAGAATTACAGGTTTTCTTTGTCCTCCTTTAATTACTTCAGTCTGCCCTTTTGTGCACTGATGGTGACCAATCACGATGCAACACTCTCACCTCTAAATCTGCACTGTCATGACAACAGAGAGATTCACCCATTCATCACAACCAAAGAAAGACAAAATGTCAAATTAGCTGAACAACCGAGGAACACAAATAAATAAGATCTGCACATGTATCCTTGAACCTGTTGTAGATTTTCGGTGTGTATGTCAACCGGGTTGCCAGAATTCCCTTATGCAGCTTAACCTGTGACAAAGTTGAAAATGATTGCTATGGCTACTGGAAGTTCCTGGTGGTGACTCACCACCATCATGAGAGACGAAACAAAGATGGGCTTTTTGCTGTTTGGTGCCCGAGGTTTTAAGATGATGACACCCAGAAACAATCTGTTACCCTCAACACACCACTGACTGACTAAATTCTCTGGGCTCATTCAGATGTTAAGCATCACTTTTTTTTATCAACTCTTGCAATTTACCAGCGTCTGCGATTCTTGGCAATACAAACTAAAGGAACCAAATAATAATTCCCAGCATTGCCAAGAATGAAAGCTATTTAGCCTGAGTTGTGTCACCAGCAAATAAAGGGCTGGAGACAATGAACATGACCTGCTGCCCACATTCTGCCGCAGCAGTTAGGTGACAGATCAGCAATACACAATCCCCGCTCTGTCTGTGACAATCCCGGCCGGTGCTGTTTCTGTGGCTGGTTGGGAAATAGGAGGCTCATAATGAGCCTGAGAGCTGGAATTTCTATTGCCCCCACCCGTGACTGTGTGAGTGTTTTTAATGTGAACTGCCCCAGCAAGTGCTGAAAATTAGCTCCACTGTTTATCACTGTGGTCAGTTTGTGTGAGCCAAAAAGTACACAACCAGCCTCCAGGCAATCAAAGCATGAAGATATAATAAGAACAATAGGTGGCAATAAAAACTCTGTAAACAGCAGAGAAAAGCAAGTCGCAGTGGAAATGTTTATTTTACAAAAAACATTGACAAGAGTGATGAGTACAGTTATAGCTGCTGTGAGGATGGATCTATAATAATTCTCCCTTTTGGACCTAGGATGCAGTAGTCTGTCACTGAAGGATTACTCCAGGTTTCCAACAACTTGGAGGGAGAAATTTCCCAACAATGTTATTTATCCATATTTCTTCTAATTTCTCTTCCACCACTTGCAATAAATAAAGGAAGTATGCTAGCTCAACATTAGCTTCCCTGAAGAGCAACATGACAAAAAAGTGAATTTTTCTACAATTTTGATCACTTTCTGAGATCTGTGTCTGTTGTTTATGTAATCTTACTTTTTATTTTACCTAGTGACAGGGATCTCATGACAATTTACATAAATAGATTTTAATGCTCCTAAAACAGTGGCTTCATAGAAATAAGACATGGATTTATGTCTTCAAGTCATTTCAAGGAAATGACATGTTCCTACATTTCTTGCATGTAGGAACCACAAATCAGTGGTTTGGAAATGACTTTGTAATTTTTGATGTGGCTAACAAGTTTCTTAGCCAGATCATTAGTTAGTTGACATTGGTTGCCATACCAATGCTTTCTCAATATTACAAAATTTCCAACTATTAAACAGACTAAAAGATCAATCCAAAAGACTGCTAACACAGACAATACTCTTGATCGAGAGCAGGACATAAAATGGATGAATGGATGTTTTCCTTTTAGCAAACTTGAATTTGAATTGTGGCATATTGGTATTTTCAGATGATCTAAGAATGTTATCTGAGACAAGAGCCAAAAGTAATTCCCAGTTCCACAGTCTGCTTTTTTAATTATATCTCTTTCCTCTGGTCTCACCTTTCCAAGCAGATCTCTGTTTATCTCTCTGCTGCCAGTCATACCTGCAGCCACCCACATCCTCAGGGTGAAGTGTCTTCAGATAAATATTTGTGCATTCAGAGTGCTTCAGAAAACAAATATCACTAATCTAAACTAAACTAAACTGAACTGAACTAAACTAAACAGGAGCTTCCATCTGATATTTTCTCCTCATGTTTTCCATGGAGAAAATTAAACCGAGTTGCATCAGGGATTTAAAAGTGTAGAGTGTCCCTGGCTCAGCTCTTCTGCTCTGTGTCTCTCAGAATCACTGAATCTCAGCGAGTCAGCAGGACTGCACTGGCAGCTCTGTTTGCTGAGACGGGAGTCAGACAGAAAAACAGGAATGAAAAGCTTCTGGGAATAACCGACTCATAGAATAAATCTTTATCACCTACTGCTGAATAAAGAGACAGCAATAAACCCAACTGTAAATGACTTTGAAACCAGCCCACCCTCTCCTAGGTTTGAAGATTACATGAAAACAAGAAAAAAATATGATTTAAACTAAGTACAGAAGCTGGCAATTTTTCCACCCTTTACAATATCTTGCTTTCTCTATCCAGACGTCCCCCACATCACAACTAAACTAATTCATAACTTCACAAAGAGAGACTTTATGCACTTACTTGCTGATAGGGACTTTTACATGGTTGCTTGGTATTTTAAGTCTTATGACACCATAAAAGTCCCCAACAACTTTTAAGAGAGTTAGCAAAAAAGCATAAAACTCAACTAATGTGCCAATGTCTTGAGTTAAGCAAATATTTAAATACCACTATCGTACTGGATCACATTATTTTTCATTTCATTTGAAATGTTTTATTTTGCAGAAATAGTTTACAGATCCAATTTGACCAGATCCATTACATATTTCCCAGTTTTCTGCTGTTCTCCAGTTGTGAATAACGGATCTCACTGTGATTCACTGAAATCCCAAAGCATTATGTCCTGTTCCTTGAGGTCTTATGTCTGATTTCATGTTATCATACAAGCAATTTCATGATTCTGAATATCTACCAATAATCAGGAACAAGTATCCAAAAATAACTTGATCACAATTTGGGGCTAATCACAGTTTTTTCTTAACCTTTGTCCTGGTCAGACTAGCCATTAGATTTAGCATCCAGGAAAAACTAGCCTAGATTTCAGATTTGCTTTATTTGTTTTTCAAGTCTGATTCCGGGAGTGATTTCACATCCTAGTTGAGCATTTTTCAGCTATAAGTTGGAGGATTAGTGAGATTTTCCAATTGTATTGCTAGCTATTAGCTGTACAAGCTAACATTATATTTATTTCATTTCATGCTTTACTAAAGAAACATAAAGAGAAATTTTAGAGTGCCCTTGATTTATGCATATGCAGTCAGAGGTCCTAGTAAATAGTTTATACCTGCAACTCCCAGGCAGAATCTCATCGTTCTTTGTGAAGCTTGCACTACTGCACTATTTTTCTTCTACACAACTTTCCATTAGTAAGCTGCTATACAGCTACCTTTGCAGTTTACTATTCTTGTTATTGACATTTATTTTCTGTAAAAGAAAATCATTTAAACTGAATTTAACTTTCTTTTTTTGTTTGTTTTAGCTACCTTACTGAAACAGACTGATTTAACTTTCAATATTAATTAATATTCACTTGTATTTAGATGAACCTGTAGAGCAATTTGGCTTATTTCTGTAAGGAAAAAAACATTTGATGCTGAATTTTGATGAGCTCTGAAGGGAAACGCGGGGGTGCTTTCTGAACTTTGATTGGACCATCATCGTGTCGCTCATGTCCCCGTTAAGTCATTTGCATAAGGAGGGGTCTATAAATAAGTAATGTGTCAGGGAACGCCCTTCCAGGCGCAGTCCGCTGATGCACCAGGGGTTGCAGCAAACTGCGACCACTCCGCTCTGTTTGCAGAGAGTTTGAAAAAGACGGCGGTGGGATGTCCTACAGAGTAGCTCCGCATTCTTCCTACAAGAAGATGTTCGGCGGGGAGCGGAACGCGAGCAGGAGCAGCTACTCCAGCCGCCAGTTCTCCAGCCCGCTGCGCTCCTCTCGGGTGTCCTTCGGGTTCTCCTCCGCTCCGACCCTTTACTCTGCCAAGACCCAGAGGCTCCGGAGCAGCGCGGCGATGCCCCGGCTGGCCTCCGAGAACCTGGACTTCTCCCTGTCTGACGCCATCAACAGCGAGTTCATCACGAACCGCACCAACGAGAAGGCGCAGATGCAGTCTCTCAACGACCGCTTCGCCAGCTACATCGAGAAGGTGCGCTTCTTGGAGCAGCAGAACAAGATCCTGCTGGCCGAGCTGGAGCAGCTGCGGGGCAAAGGCACGTCCCGGGTCGGGGATCTGTACGAGGACGAGATGCGGGAGCTGCGGCGCCAGGTGGACCAGCTCAGCAACGAGAAGGCTCGGGTGGAGGTGCACCGGGATAATCTGGCCGACGACATTGGCAGGCTGAGAGACAAGTAGGAGGCGTGGCAATTCTTCTTCTTCTTTTTGTTTCATCTTGGCCTCTATTAATAAAATGAAGATTTTGCACCTTAGGGAATTTTAACTGTTTATTACAAATTTATCTAAGGCTGTGTGTTTTTTTTTTAATCAGTTTGCTCTTTAATTCCATTTAAATGTGCATAGACATGCAAGAAATGCAAAGACATTTTGTAAGACATCAGTGACTTAAGGCAGAGGCCTCAAAATATGAAATATTGTTCCGCTGTCTGTTGTTTTGCAGGTTGCAGGATGAAATTTCCCAGCGGGAGGAAGCAGAAGCCAATATGCAGAGCTTTAGACAGGTGATCCATTGTTGAAATCATATCTTAGTATTTAAGTTTTTGCACTGAAGAGATGGGTCACTTCTCAGTCCTCAGAAGAAAAAGACGATGATTCCTGGGTTTTCCACTGCTCCACCTTTCCGACTTTTCCTTGTTAAATGAAGCTTAAAACCCTAAAAACAGATCATGACCAGATCTTTCTCCTTTTTAGTAATTTCTCATGTTTTTCATTTATCTGTAAGTATAAGCTGCAGAGACAGTAACACTCCCCACTGTTGGCACAACAGTGGATTGTAGCCAGGATTCACAGACCGAGACAAAGGGCCAAGTTTTGGCTGTTGTGCTAAGTCAGGCCTGCGATGGGAAGAGAAATCTTTTTAAGTCTGACGGGTCACGGCAAATGAGCTGCGGACACCATAGCACAAAAAACAGTGCGGATAAAATGTGGTTATCAGAGCGAGAGGACAGGCCACCATGTGACCTGGGTGCCTCGTTCCTGGGAGAGCCTCAGCTCAAAAGAATGTCTCTTGTTTTCGGTGTTGTCAGAGATCGTTCCCTGTCACTGGGTTTTGAGTCATGTGAAGAGATGGCATAAAAGGTAAAATTTGAAAAAAAATCCCTGAAGTCAATATTTTATGTTGCGATATTTTAACCTTGTGTGTATGAATGGCAGGAAGGAAGTGCCAGCAGGCTGCCTCGATGGCACACAGACAACAATGTGCGGCCTGCAGCCGGCTCCTGCTCAGTCAGGCAGACAGTCACTCCACCAGCCTTGGGCTTGTTTGGGAAACCCTGCTGAATAGTTCACTTTGTTTGTGGAATTAGCACCGGGGCAAATCTGCTTCATTCGCTTATACCCCAATTACAAGCCTGCCAACGCCCTAAGAAAGCAATGCTGCCGGACAGAATGAACATTTTTTGGACTAGGAGGGCTTCAAACATTTGATTTACACATAATAGATTGCTATATGCCGCTTTACTGGAACTAAAATTTCACCAAACCAAGAAGAAACTTAAAAAAAAAAAATCTGCATCTATCTTGATGAGATGAAAGATCTTTATACTAATGAGTTCATCAAAGCAATTCGTCCATTCAGTTAAAATCAACTGAAGGCACAGTTTATTCCTACATGCTGTGTTTGCAACATTTGTGAGTTCTCTTTGCAACTTTAGTGCATTTTTTTACATGTCAGCAAATCCATGATGCATAATTCATTTCACCTTTCCAAGTCACCTTATTAAGACTCAATGTCGTGGCACAGGATGTGGACAACGCTGCCCTTGCCAGACTGGACCTGGAGCGGAAGGTTGAGTCGCTCCAGGAGGAAATTAACTTCCTCAAGAAGCTGCATGATGAGGTAAGCATTCCTTTTTTTTTTTGCAGGCAAGGCAGAAACACACTGCTGTATAGACGTTGCACATGTAACTGCCTACTGCATTAAAGGCAGCGCTTAGGAAAACCAAATCATTGGAAATATGTGTTAATCTGCTCAAACTGGCAGAATTTAGATCCAAATAGCTTTTCCCAAATAAACAGGCGAAATTAAAAGAAGCTGTTGTTTGGCAGGAAATGCTGGAGCTGCAAAACCAAATCCAGCAGCAGCAGCAGCATGTGCAGGTGGACATGGAGGTGGCCAAGCCAGACCTGACAGCAGCTCTGAGGGACGTCCGCCTGCAGTATGAGAACCTGGCCTCTAAAAACATCCAGGAGTCAGAGGATTGGTACAAATCCAAGGTGAGTGCCAATGGAATGGAATTATTGGCCAATTCAGTTAAACTTAATTTTTTTTTTCTTTATTCAGGCCAATTTCAACGAATGTCACCTTAAGGCAATTTACAATCAAACTGTAAACACAGCTGCAGAGTTATGCATAATTAATTTTGTTCCAGATTCAATTCCAAAACATTCAGTTTATTCCAAAAAGAGTCTACTAACTTTTAATAAAATGCATCCAAATTCACTTAAGCATTTAGTGCCAGTTAGTGAAAGGTTTTCCATGCTGTGAAAACTCAACCTGTTTGTTTTAGTCCTTAACTTTTCAGCAATACTTGTTTCTGAACCAGCAGGGCAGCGAAAAGCCATTTTTCCCTTTTAATAGGAAGCTATTTCCACAATATTCCAGTTCAGTTTTATCGCCCAGCTGCCGTGACAAGTTGTTGGTTGAGAAGAAAAAAAGAAAGAAAAAACACTGAAGCATCGGGCCAAACTAATTTTTATGGAAAATAAAAACAGAGTACATCTAGACAATCACACCAATGGCTCACTCAGTGCCAAAATAACTAAGATGTTATGAACCACCTAGAGTACTTTCAATAGAAAGCCATTGTTGCCATAATTAAAGGCAACAATAGATCTGTCAGAGGAAGGAGACTAAGCTAGGAGCCGACTCTCTGTCAAAGGAGTAGAGGATGCACACAATAATTGGAGCAATAGCTTTGCTGATGACTTATTCTAACAAAAAAGAAATAGTTACACACAGAACAAACGTGTTCATTAAAACAAAATGAATACACAGAGAGTGTTAATAGTTGCTGTAATTTCAATTAATGAACTACTGGAGTGTAGAGTACAAAAAAGAGTAAGGCTGATGAAAAGTGGTCATTCTAAATGCACTGGGGAAGTTAAAGATACTCACAAACCAAAAGGAAACTATAAACCAGAGCTCTGAAACGTATGCTAAACAGACATCCAAGAGTTCGGATGTTGTCAATCCCCAATGATGGCAAACCAAGTTTGTGCCATTCTCGAACTGAAATTTAAATTGTGTCTGCAGAAAATCCTTGCAAAGGCCGTCCATGAGCCGCTTTGAACACCCTACACAACTACAGAAACTACTGAAAGATCTGGTTAGAAATAGTCTCTCTAACAATAAAATAGATCAAAAAGGAAACTTTTATACTTACCTGCAAAAGTAGACAGGGTCTCAGTGTGAGCTGAAATCCACTGCTTTCACAGGAGAGGAGTTTCCTGTGTAAACAAGACAAAAACAACTCAAATAATTGTAGTGGAATAGAGAATAGATCAGATTTTGTGTGTTTCAGATGAATTTTAATATGAAGCTTTAATGCTACTGATAGTGACAACTTTAAGGCCAAAATTGACCAAATGTGACTCTGGGAATCTTACTTTGCAACAGAAAAATTACAAAAAAAAATTTATAATATACCCCATATAAATGTGGTAGCAGTTTATATTTTGCCGCCATCTTTTATAGTCAGTATTAGTTTGATGGTTCTTCATCTGCAAGGAAGAGCAGAGAGAGACAATGAATGGGTGGGTAGATGGATTATTTACTGTAAATGTCCATTCTACATAACATAAACCAGACTTAATGGGGATTGATTCTTATTTCATAAAACAATTTTATTTCAAATCCTTTACAGTTGCTAAATTCCTCCAGCCTCTATCATCTCTGCATTTCAGAATTTACATGATCCACCCTATCTTCTATATTTTCTCTCCTTCAGTTTCTGACTCATCATTTATTGAGTAGTTGATTTGTCGGTGGAGTCCTCCAAGATATATGACTCTCCTCCTTTTTCTTTTTTTTTGTTGTGCCACTGCGATTTTTAGTTTGCTGACCTCACTGAAGCAGCAGCTCGGAATAATGACGCTCTGAGATTAGCCAAGCAGGAGGCCAACGACTACAGGCGTCAAGTTCAGGCACTGACTTGTGAGGTGGATGCCCTGAAAGGAACTGTGAGTGTTCAGTTTCAGGCTCTCATTGTAATTTGAAAGAAAACAACTATCTATTCAACACATAATTTTACTTTATCTTGTCATGTTTTTGACAGAATGAGTCCTTGGAGCGCCAGATGAGGGAAATGGAAGAGAACTTTGGCCTGGAGAACAGTGGCTACCAGGACACCATCAGCCGCCTGGAGGTGGACATTCACAACATGAAGGACGAGATGGCCCGTCACCTCCGAGAGTACCAGGACCTTCTCAATGTGAAGATGGCCTTGGACATTGAGATCGCTACCTATAGAAAACTGCTCGAGGGAGAGGAGAGCCGGTAACAACATGTCTTAGAAATGTTTAGTGCTCGCTGGGTGTATGATAGAAGTATGAGCCTTCATTTTATTGATGAAAGATGTTACGTTATATTTTTTTTCAAATGGTGGTTTTTTTTTCTTTCTTGGCAGGATCTCCACCCCTTTACCAAACTTCACTTCTCTTAATCTCAGAGGTAAGGTTGCTGTTTACATTAATTTCACCAGTATTAGCTTTTTTTTTTTTTTTTTTTTTAACAGATATTGCTATTTATTTTCTTAGACGGATTGGCTGATTCAAAATCTCATTTTGAAACATCAACAACAAAGAAAGTTCTCATCAAGACCATTGAGACCAGGGATGGTCAGGTATGGCATCCTCTAATTGATCTACGGTCAGTTTCTTGACAGATTTCTGATTTTTTATTTTTTTTTTCAGGTGATCAATGAGTCAACCCAGAATCACGAGGACATGGACTAATAGTTTCTTTGTCCTTGTCAAACAAGCAACACAAGCAATAAGAGGAAAACCATTTCACTGGAGCTACAAGCAAGAAAATAAATCTACGACACAAACAGAAAACAGCTTTGAAAAGTGCCTTTATCTGTGAAGATCCACTGAGCCTGTTCTAGCTGACAGACTGTTATGCTTTTCTGTTTGGTTGAGAGTGCTTAAGTCACATTTGTCTTGACACAATTATAAAAATCAGCACACATTTAGCATAGCAATTTTTTCCGAGGTCGACAAGAAAGTTTTCTTTGAAACCAAAGTAGTGGTTGATCAACAAAGCATGAACCACAACAAATCTGTATGCTGAAGAAGTCACAATTACCTGTTTGCAGCAATAAACTATGAAGAGTCTAACTCAAGCAGTGTGGACAAGTGTTTGAAGGTATTTTATTTTTTCGGTGGGGTCCCTTCAAATAGATTCTCAGCTGTGTTCTCATTTTAATAAAAAGTTGTGATATATCCTAGCAGAAGTTCATAAAGAAGTGGCAACACCAACTGAGCTCTTACTAAAATCACAAAGTTTGAAATAGAAAAAAATAAATTAACTTGAAATCTACAAGTTAGCTTTGCTGCCATCTGTCGGCCAAAGACGGGGCATTACATTCAGCAGGTTGACCCATCCAAAGATTCTGCCTTTTTTTCTGTCTGTTTCTTTGATACATTTTGTTGTTTTAATTGCGTCCGAATTTCGTGAACATTGACTAAGGTAGGTAAAAAGCTCGTCCAACAAAGTTTCAACATTTTCCTTGCTCATGATCTCACCTCAATAGTTTTTCCCTCTTTAATTCGGAACTGTTGGCTCCTCCCCCCCATTTTAATAATCCTGGAAACTTGTCGGAGGCTAATTAATGTCGCTTGTTTTCACCTGTTTGTCCCGGGAGGTCGGTGTGTTTGTCGACAGAGCAACTTTCTCCATGTGACGTGTCCGCCGGAGGAAAGGCAAACAGGCAGAGCAACAAACGGTTTCCACTCAAACTCCAAGGTCTTGTTGTTCACTCTGTTGCTTTTTGACACCCGAATTTTTCAACTGTGAGACATGGGTCAAATACCTGGACCGTGACTTTTTGGAGGTTTTTTGTTGTTGTTGTTTTTACGAGGAAAATGAAAGGCGAACTCAGAGGTACTGGTTGAAAGAAAGCCATCACTTAAAAAAAGCTTGTTTTGTGATGGGTTCGGTGACTTCCGCTCTGACCAGGACGAGGAACGCGTTGGTGAAAGTTGGTTCCCAGCCGGAGAACCACGACTCAGAGCGGAGCCGGTCCGCTCCGGAGTCGGACCGGCCCAGGAAGAGGAGCAAAGGCGTCAACGCGCCGGGCCAGTCGCTGTCCGAGGTGCTGAGCAGACAAGACTCCGATGGAGCCAAACAAAGTTCAAGGAAAAACCCTGCTGAGGCTCAACAGAGCGGTGAGTTGACGAGCTGGAAAACACGACGCCTCTTCCTGTTTATGCTTTAATGGTATTTATTCCACAATCTTTTCAAATAGAGATCTTCCGAGGAGGAACAAAAAGGCATTTATGTAGGCTATTTGAAGTTCAAGTTCAAGCATAAACATTAATGGCGTTCATGATTAATACAATATTTGTTGCATTACTTCTTGAACAGTACCGTAATGAAACAAGTGCGCACTGTGTCTTAAAGCTTTAATATGAACGTAAGGTATGGCTTGTTTCAATAGAAAACATGTTTTCAGTCGCATGAACTGTGCAGACTCAGAAAGAGTAGCCTATTTTAAACTGCGCCATTTCTATTTTTTGCGGAAATTAAGAATATTATATAAAGGCATCGATTCATAACGAATATTCTACTCCTTAGATTAATAAGTTTACCAGAACTGAACACGCATAGATGAAATTTGACTCTTACAATTCAACCAATAAAAAGGATAAATAATTTATATACATTCTTGTGTACGGGTTGGATAAAATTTAAGTAAAAATTATTTATCTCCTAAGACCTACTTGATTAAATTAATTGCATCTCTATTAGTTCTCAAAATTGTGTTAAATTCTAACACAATTTTTGGATTTTATTCAATTTGACTTATTCATCTTTGTTGACTGAATTTTAATTACGCCAAGTACTTGGTGGTCCTTTATGTTTAATAGCCAAATCAATTGAAGTAATGTGTGTTTAAATTTTCTTCATTCACAATCTAAAACATATTAACACATATTAACCGCAACAATCAGAGCGCATTAATTCACCTATCCTCTTTGAGTGGTCTTCAATGGTAAGAAAATCATTGCTGACATCTCAACAGATTTTCACTGTTTTGTTTTTCAACAAAAATAAGAACTATTTATAACACAAGACCACATAATAAATTTTTCTTGAAGTCATTTGTCCAAAAAGAACCAAACAACATCATCTGGGTACAGATTTAAACAAACCGGACTAGTAACAAACTTTTTAAATCTATTTAACAGAATAGCTTATGGGACTCTTTTTGTAAAACTATGAAAATATACCAATAATTTAGAAAAGATAAAGAAACTCAGTGGTTTTAAGTTTGACTTTAGCAATAGCTCTATGCCTCGCTGCTCAGAGCAGCATTGTCTATAAAATGGCATTTGGTGCATTTAAACAACTGATGGCTAATTTTCAATATCCTCAATAATCATTAATCTTCCTCATGCAAAATAATTATAAATTTTCAGGATAACAAATACAGTATATGTTGTATCCATGTATGTATTTATTTATATTTTATTATGAACAAATATTTATTTGCCCCATGTATATGTGCAAAACCAAGGAGTTTATGCTTTTGTATAAGTTGAACTACCTTTGGCTACACAATGTTTTTTTTTTTTTAAGTGTTTGTAACACTTTAACATCCATGACATTAGAAACAGGGAAAGAAAGAGACCTTGTTGTTTTATGCTGCATGCATGCTGCATTAACATATTGTAGTTTCTGTGGAGACTTTCATGCATTTTGCACATTTATATATGAACAAATCCCTTTAACTGTAGGTACGTGGACTTATGATTGTAAGAAAACAACAGGTCTAGCCACAACTACAAGTGATGACTAAACTTATTTGATATCTCATGAAATTATAACCAGGAGCCAACATTTGCTGCTCCAGAGCCATTTGTTTATCTAATTTGGAGGGTGTTGTATGAATTTACGTAGCTAACTATGCCTATTTCAACGTGGAAAGTCTCTGTGGTTTGATTATCCCTCCACAGATATCACATTTTTTTATTAAAGTAGTAGGTATTATAAATAATTCAATTCAAATCAAGAGTAGAACTTCAAAATTTGCAGAACCATATTCCAATATTAAACTTTATTTAAAACATTAATGCCAAGTAGTTCAGTTGCTGCCTAATCATTAGGGATGTTATTTCTCTAACAGATTTACTTTGGGGACTTTACTCAAACTGTGTTACACATCGTGCTATCTTAACATCAAACTAATTAAAATAAAATCTCGTGATAAGGAACAGTACATTTGGTTTATGATGGTGAATAATCTGTCTCCTTTATTTTATCCTGCGGATCTCTGTTGTTCAGTTCTCATATTACTTTACAGATGAGAGCAACTGGTCACGTTAGAAGATCAAAAGAATATGCTGCTGAAAAAGTATTAATTGAATGAATGGCGAGCTCTTTGAAGGTCGATCACAATACAGCATATCTCTACTACCAAAGCATGTCTTTGATGTTTGAGATGTCTGTGAGATTGAAATAAGCGAAACTGACAGCTCCATCTGCCTGAGCAAATTCACAACAGCTGAAATTTTAAATGTGTTAAGAGCAGGCAGGGACACTCACATTTGGAAATGATAAAATATGTAGTACATTACCAAAGTAAACCTGGAACAGGAGTTGTTATCATTTGTCCATTACAAACAGAAAAATACAGGTTTTTATTGAAGTCTGATATGATATCAAAACAAAATAGGGCATAATAGCAAAAGAAGGTACATGGCAAAAGAATGATACATGGTTTTCCACATTATTTTACAAATATTAATGTGAAAAGTGTGACTTGTTATTCTATTCAGCTGCCCTTACCTGTGATACTGCTACACAAATTAGTATAATCGTTTACATCCAAAAAGTAAAAGATACCTAAACAGTACAACAGCCAGTCTGTAAAGGTTACGGGAGCCTGATAGTGGCAAAAGCCTAATAGTCATCTATTAAGTAAAAAATAGTTCATTTTGCGTAATTTAACAGATTTTACCGTAGCTATGGAGAAAATGTGTCAAAATAAGCTTGCATGTAAGATAAGTGTCTTACATAAAAATCAAATCCTGTTGGCTGTCATATATAGAAATCCAGATGACATCATAAAAGTTTTTAGTGGTCTTCTAGTTGCTGCTGTTTATCTTCATTTCACCTTGCTCCATTACTGTCACCTCTGCTTTCAGCTCCCTGTCTGTCCGTCTCAGAGGATAAAAACCTCTCCCTGGTTGGTTCCCCAAATATCCTCTGTAGTGTGGCGTTTCCATGACCATATGACAGTGTCGACTCCTGTTGAATTTCCTCCAGGCTCCCCAGTGAGGCTGATGTGTAATAAGGAGTCTCATCATGACTCCCTGCCTGACTGTACACTCATCTGTTCCCTCCTCCTGATGAACAAACACACAGGCACCTGCCTCCCTATCAGCTTATTAGCTCATTTGGTCGGGTCCCCTCAGTGTCAGGCAGACCCAGCAGCGTAACAACCTCAACTGTGATTTAGTTATTAGGAGAGCTACTTCTCATCTGTCCTGACAGCTGCAGAACATACTATCCAAGCAATCATGAGTCTGTACAACCCAAGATTCTTAAATATAAAATCACATTTAAGGTTCAACTTTCAAGAGCATGTGACAGGTCCTCAAAGGTGTTGTAAAGTCAGTCAACCAACAAGATGTAAAAATAATCTGCTGTGATTATCAAAATTATCCCTGATCTCATTTCCAATTGTGGGTCAGGAAACAGGTCATCTTCCTGAGTGTGTTTCACATGAGGAACTAGACTTCATGTTGCTAAGATGAATTCCTTTTCAAAACGTTTGTTTTGAAAAACTAAAATGTTTTTATTCGTCTGGCTGTAGTCAGAAAGAAATTGTAGAATCATTTTATCAGAATTCCCCATAATTCTTTGTTAGTTGCACATGCTGTGACTATAAAAAGAAGTTAAAATAATTTCTCCAAGTTGTGACATGTCATAAGATGTTAATTAGAGTCTAACATACAGTTTCAGTTGGATTTTACTATTAGTTCATGGTTAATTTTAGCTCTTTATTTAACTTTAGGTCAATTTATTAACAAACCATTTGGTTAAAAGTATATCACCTAATCAAAGAGAGGTGTGACATATAACCTCCCACTTTGCTGATTTCTCGTAAGATCTTTCAAAATATTCTGCTCTTCTTTAGTGTGTTTGTTCCTTTGAGTGAACATGAGTAAGTTTTTAATGTTCTTCAAAACAAAAGTCCAACACTCCTCCTGAAGGGTTGATGTCCAGCAAATTTCAATAAGCTGCTCCAACACACCTCTTCTGAATGATTGCACGACCTCCTCAGCATGTCAACGAGTTCTGAAGAGGCTTCTTAATTATCTATTCAGTTTAATTCAAATATGTTGAAGCAGGAGAACAGGAAGGCCTGGAGAGCACCAGCCCCTGAGGACTGGAGTTAGGGACCACAAAAACAAAAAACAAAAGAACAAAAAATGTATGGTAAAACATTGTGGATGTTCTGAAGCCTCAAAACATTTGCAAAAAAGATGCAAAGTCGATGTATGATTTGGTTCTGGTACTGTTATGCATAAATTCATATAACTTTGGAAATCGTCATGCAAATCTTTTTTCACGAGCTATTCGTTTAGTAAATTGGTTAGCAACACAATAATATGATTTTATTGCCAAAGGATTTATATTTGATGTAGAATGTAAAACCAGTTTTTAAGCATTTGTTATCGGAGTGGCAGAGGCGCAGATGTAAGGAGTTTGTCCTGAACCCCCTCTCTTATCCTCTTAGTCACCTTTATGTTGTGTCGTTCTTGGGCAAAACACTGCCAGTGATGGTCATAAGCCCTGGAGGCACTGACTTAATGGCAACCTAACATCTGTCATTGTGCGGATCGGAGTACCGTGTTGCTTCCACCATCAGTGTCCGAAAGTGTGCATGAATGGATGAATGACTGAATGTTTTGTAAAGCAATTTGGAGTCCTACAACTTGATAAAGTGCTGTACAAGTACACACAATTTGTCGTTATTGTTAAAGTTTGACTTAATGCATACTTCCTCCAGCAATGCTACTTTAAGGAGCATGTGCAGTTCTGATTATGTAGAGGAAAGAATGCACAAGTATGCATGAATTGTTTAAAATACGAAGTTCATAATCAAATTGTCATGTAAAAATTAGGATAGTACCATCTGGATGTGTGGATATGTGATATAAATTTAACATTGTGGTGATATTGTATGAATGAACAATAAAGCCTGAAGAAAAAATAATTAAAATTTTGACAGAATCAGAAGAGAGTGGCTTGGATTTGTAGTCAACCCCCTTTAATCTGAAGCCTCTAAATAAAATCAAGTGCAACATAATTTCTTCAGACTTGCATTTAATTTAATTTCACAGAAAACATAAGTGAATATGTCATTTGGTGGTATTTGACATTTTTCAACACATGGTCCAGACAACACAGGTTTTCTGTTTCACTGAGTTGTTTTTAGGGAGATGTCTGGTGTTTGAGAGATGTTCAAAAGCTTCACAATTTGTTTTGATCACTCAACCAAAGACTTTTTTAGCTGACTTTGCCTGCTCTACTCTGAAACCATGCTGGTCTCGAAATCATTAGCTAAACTGGTGCAAGCTTTGGCTCGCAACATCTTTTCCTCACATTTTCCATCGTCATTTTTGCAGCAGGATCCAGATGACGATTCATGAAACTCTGTTTTGTCAGCTCATTTCCCCGTGGTTCGCAACATAGGCTAACATTATCCTTAAAGGTTCCTCTAATGAGTATTTAGCAGGGGAAAAGACAAGCTCCCTGGCACCTTATGTGTCTTAATTACATGTGTGTGTCACTGTGGTGACAGTGGTGTGGGCACTGACATAGTGTGTGCCATTTCACAGTGAAGGGAGACCTTTAATGAGCTTGTTTTACAGTTTTGTTGCGGAGTTATTTTTCATTAAATGTGATGAGCTGACAGAACAATCAGAAACCCTCAGTATGCATAAAACAACAAATAAAAACACATAATTAGAAACATTCTGAAAATATGCAATATCATTATTTGTTCAAAATTACACTTATTTAGATAATTTTATATGTTTATTATTGTTACAAGCATTGACTCGCTAAAAAAAAATTTATTTGTAATGTTTGGATCGCTTTTCTGGAAGAGGATCTCTCCATTCCAACCAGTTTATGCTCTCCTCCCTTTATCCTCGCAGATAATTAATGTCGATTGATGATTCCCTGTCTTAGTGTTTGATGACCAGATCAAAGGTTGAGCAACAGTTCTTCCTCTGTGAACACCAGCAAAAACAGGTGTGTTTTTGTGCTTGCAACCTACTGTATTACAGTTTTAAAAATGTTTATTTCTAAGAAATAACTTTTGCAACAAAAAAGAGAGGAAAAGCGATTTCAAATCACACAGGTGTGCTAAACTGCTGTCAAAATTGACTGATCTGTTGCATTTTTCAAAGGCACGCATGCAGATAATTAAAAACAGTATAATGGCTTATGTATAAAAATGGGGCTATAAAAGTGGTCCAACAGAGTGCTATTTGCTAAATTAAACTCCTTTCATCTGCTGTGCAGTGTAACCAGCTTGTCAGACTGGTTTTCCTGTTGCCTAGTGATAATCATGTTGCGATGATCCTTGAAGCAAAACGACCTCAACAAGGATTCAGTAGATATTTACTAATGCAATTATATTCAACCTTATTTCTTCATATTTCCCTTTAAATTTATGTTTAGGAAAATATCTGCGGGCTTGTAAAAGGTGTTTGGAAGTTTTATGATAGATTCCCACATTCTTTATCATTTCTGCTCAATTTTTGTGGCTGATGACTTTTTCTTTGGTTACCTCCTGAATAAAAATTAATGAATCATTTAAACGCTACAAAGACTACCAAAAAAATTAACCAATTTTGTCAAAACAGCTGGTGGAGAGCCTAAATAAACAGGAGTTTTTGGTGACTGCTAGTTTGGTGACACATCACTGCCACCACAGTAACACACACAAGTAGTTATGTATTTAATTAAATTACAATAAAAATGAAGTTTTCCTTGTGTGAAACAGAAATGGTCTTAATGAGGTGGAGGCTGGTGCTTGTATCCAGTTGTCATTGGGTGAGAGGTGGTGTGCATGTTGGGCAGGTCACCACCAGTCCATCACAGGACAACACAGAGAGACTCAGGACAAATAACCAGGCACCACATACATACACACACCTCATTTTACCTAACAGTGATGTTTTTGGACTCGTAAGATCTTTAAAATATTCTGCTCTTCTTTAGAGCAGGAGAAAACCAGAGTTCGCTATTGGCATGCTTCTTGTAAATCCAGGCAAAGAGGAGACACACCTGATTTGATTTCCATCTTGA
Source organism: Poeciliopsis prolifica (assembly GCF_027474105.1). NCBI lineage: Eukaryota > Metazoa > Chordata > Actinopteri > Cyprinodontiformes > Poeciliidae > Poeciliopsis > Poeciliopsis prolifica. Next base: position 16,512,733 of record NW_026562383.1, on the reverse strand, counting down.
TAATAGTATTAAAATAGAAAAAAAAATATCACTGTATTATTTCCTGATCTCCACAGAGCAGGGCAGGAAATTATTTTGGCCCTCCAAGGCAAATTAATTTTTCTTTAGTATTTTTCATCCTCAAGAACTAAATCAGCATCCCCGTAATTTATTTGCTTTTTTGTAAATCTTCTTACTCATTAAATTATTTCCTTTGCAGCATAGGATACACATGTTGCTGCCTCTTCGCATGTCTTGATTAAAATGTGAAATCTGGTTTACTCCCCGGGGAAAGCTGGTATATACCAGGAACTGTCTGCTGCAGCTGTTACCTCTCTCATAGGTTACAGATGGCAGGCTTGTTGCAAAAGAGGAAATTTCACTCGGCTTCTTCTTTGGAGGTGCTGTTGGATCATTAAATAGACATTATTAGAACACCTATGAAGCTGATGTTGACATTTATAATGTGGCATAAAGACACAAGAATGAATATAAGTAGATCCAGCTAAATTCATTACTTTGGAAATTTCAAGATGCTAATTAACTATACTGTCTTCTTCTCTTTTTTTTTTACCAGTAAATCAAACTGACTTTCATATCCTAACATGAGGTATTTTTTGATCAAATTAATTACAATTGTGATTCTGATAAAGTAAATTATGTCACACAGGTATAGCTTAACTGCAAATATACTGCAAATCCAGTTTCACTTTCCTAGCAGTTTGACTTTTTTGTAATGTTTCTGAAGAGTTTTGCTTTCTACAGCCTAAATAAATGATGTTCTGATCATCATTTCTTATCTGTAATTTATGAAGTTTTAGTTATTCAAAAACCAATATACTTTTTTATGTTCCCTTTATATTAATAGACTGAATAATTTTTACATTAATCCCAAGTTCTACAAAAAAAATGTTTGTGAAAACTGGTGAAATGTTTACCACAGTGGTAAAAATAAATATTGAGATACTGCTAGGTAATGATCTTAATAATCATAATAATAATTTTTAATGCAATGTTTGTAATTTTGTTGACAGCATAACTTCAAACTTCTTGATAAATATATGATCAGTGTTGCTTACTTCTTAACTACTTGGCTTTAAAACTCCATAGGGGTCTTTGTTAGATGTCTTAGACAATGAAATAACTGAGTAAAAATAAAAGCGTTTTATGCTATGGTGTAAGACAAAAATGTAAACAGCAAATGAATGAGACAATCTAATTTCTTTACTGGTCTAGTTTTTATGCTGAATAGACACATTTTTTCCCTGCAAAATTACTTAGGTTTATGAATGGCTACATTTAAAACACATTATTCCTTGAAGCTTTGCTGGAAAAAAAAGGACATAGACAGATTCAAACACACGTAATCAAATTGTAAAGAGTAAAAAATGAAAGTTAACCTAACTTAGTTACTCCAGCTTGGTCTGGAGGAATGGGCCAAAATTACAGCAAACTAGAGTGAGAAGTTTATGGAAAGGTACCCTAAATTTTCAACCCACGTCACACAGATCGAAAGGTCGTTACAACACAATCTTATGTGTAATTATCTTGGAATTTAGAAAATATAAATAAGATGTCTGGCGTATAGAAATATCTTTATTTAGCTATTTACTGCAATTCAGGTACAACAAGAGCATCTAAGACCAGAAGGAGGCAATCTCTATTTGTCAATACAACAAACACACTCCTTGTAGCATACTCACACCTTCACTCTGACGTTAACAAAAAAAAAAAAAAAAAGCTAACTTCAGGGGGATTTAATGTTGACCTGGACATTTATTGTAATTATTTGCTTTTAGCACCACAGCAACAAAGTACTGAATCCCTCCACATACCTCAGCTTTTGTACCTCCCCAAGATTTTATCAGTGCTGCTTGAAAAGCTACTATTTAAACTTTTACTAGGCAAAATATAAAGTTATAGAAGACTACATTGTCACCTAAAACACTATAAAAATAACACCAGAAGTACTCCAGTTCTTCAGTTAAGTGAGTTACATAATCTCCACTCTAACCCTACAATGCATTATTAAGCAGGCAGGTTTGAGCATACTGCAGCACATGTAAATACTTGGTTTTGGATGGAACATTTTTATATAAAATACATCTCTTTAATTCATATTGACTCTAAAGCTACATTAATATCATTAATGACACTGTTTATTATTTTTGCAACACCATTAATAAGGCTGGCACACCTGAGGTTTTACAGACCATATATAGCCATTTAGTCAAAGTCTGCAAACAAGAGAAGATAATAAGGCAGTCACATTCCAGACATGCCCCTATTAACACAGAGAATAACCTTGAACAGGAGCCTGCTTGATGTGAACGCTTTAGACTCGAGTGAGAGAGTTCAAAATTAGGTACTCATAAATTACTCCAAAATTAACTGAAAGCTGGGGAGATGACAGAGAGTGACACAAAAAGAGAATGACAAGGACTTTATAGCTCACAGAAGAAATGAGATGCATTGTTAATAATGTTTATCATGTTGACTGAAATTTCATAGTCTCATTTCAACTCATTTTTGCTTTGATATCCTAGTAGTTATCAATTTTCTAGGAGTTATTTTGGACAATATCTCTGACGCAATTCTTACAAGTTATACATTTATCATTTTTATTGCTGTCATTCCATATGGATGTCACATGTCTAGGTTTACGGGTTGTTTCCTCCCTGTGTTTCTTAGATAAGATCATTTATCATTGTTTGAATGCAGGTTCCTCATCCTTAATGTGGTCATTTATGCTGGGAATGTTTCAGCAAAGAAGGTTTCATTTCACATAATGTCGATGTCATGTTTGAAAGCCTTAAAGTTTTCAAAAATGCACAACAGTGCATAAACATCTTGAAATATAAAAGTAATGCAAAGTGGGTTTCTTACTAGTTTTTGCATGCAAAGAAAGTAAGAAACCTATATTCAGGATCCTCTTCAAGTTTTCAACTTGAAGAGTAAATTGCTTCATCCAGGTTAGATCACAATCTTCCTCAAGTGGGAGAATACAAGTATGTCGTGTGGATGTCTTGTTTACCAGTGATGGTGGGACAGAGTGAGAGATAGATTGAAAGATTGAGACATTGTTTGCAGTAAAGTGGGCTCCATTCTGGTGAAGAAAGAGCTGAAAAGTGAAGTTGTTCATTTACTAGTTATATAGAACACCACTAAAGGACCAAAAGCTTCAGAGAACGGATAAGGATCTTTGAGTACAGATGTCCCTTCCCAAATGATGTTACACTTTCTTTCATTTGGACCAAAAACTACTTCACTTTTATTATAACTTAGCTCGAAACAATAAACATGCAGAGCCTATGAACTTGTTTCACCTTTTGTCTTGTTATAACCACAAACCACAAATGGATGTTGTGTTTGATGCACATTTTTATTTTTAAAGGTAATTAAAAATAAATAAAAGAAATCTTTCACTTCACAAAATCTGAAAAAGTTCAGGAGTTGTGAAAACTTGAACACAATTGCAGACTTCAAAAGATTAATTTTATCTTAGAAAATATAAAACCCTCTTATGTGCATGTCACAAAAACAAAACATAATGTTATAGAAAATATTTAGCTCAATTTCTACAACATGGTTATTACTCTATAAGCCTGGCAATGTGGGAGTCTGAAGTGATGTAGAGATACTACATGTGAAACTGCTGTCTAGCCTTATCACCTTGTCCTGGGTAATAAAGGGTTCATAAATTTGACACACCTAAAAGTCAAATGAAAAACAAACACATAAACCGAAGATAATTAACTAATTATGCTCTCTCTTTGTGATTAAAAAATCCATTAGGATGTGTAAATCCATTGTTTCCAGTCAACAGGATTGTTTACAAGCTCTTTATAAAATACAGGGATGTGATAATGCTTCTAAATCCCCAAGCTTTGTTGTCACATTGTGTTTGTCATGTTACACTGATTGTGGCTGTTTTTAGCCAAGCTGCTCAGTTGGAATAAACTCAGAATGAGGGCAAAATGCACAAAATGAAGGCACTTCCATAAAAGGTACGGTGACAAGCAGTCTCTTTGAAATGATTCGGGTTGCTTTACAGTCGGGTTGACAAACCTCAACAGCAAGAATAAGCTGCTTAAATCAGATGTATCGAGAAGCTGTGGACCGTGCCCAAACAAAGATTCAGATTCTGAAAACAACTTGCCATTTTGATTTGCTCATCTTATTAAAAGGGCTTGTTTTATTGGATTTGGGAGAAGGTCATGGCAGAAGCCCTCATAAAGAGCACTCGGACACCAATCAGTGGGGAGAATGAAACATGGGAAAATGACATAACTAAATGTCAGATGGTGCAAATATGCTGAGCTTATTCACTTTTGCTGTACACATCAGAACAGATGAGGAAAAAAATATATTGGTAGAATATAATAAAGCTAGAAAAAATATATTCTTTGTGGATAATATGTCCTTCCACTAGAGTTAAATGTTTATCATTCAGGTGAATACCATGTAGGCTTCTATTGACCTTCAAATTTCTGTGCCAAAAATTAAAAACTAGTGGCACTGATTTAATGATTATCTCTGACAAAACACAGATTATTACCCTTCCACAACTTTACTTACTGTATGACACCACATCAGGTTAGGTTACTTTTTCTGCACGTCTTCAACTGTTTGAGAAAAACTATAACAGACTCCTGTAACCTTTTGCCTTTTTATCTCTCTGAGCTTTTGTTCCCTTGCTATAAATTCTTGACAGTAGGTGGAGTCACGTTCACTCAAACACCTCTAGAGATGTCCTCTCTGCCTAACCACCACCCCCACCACCTCCACCACCACCCACCACACACACCTACCGAACCTCTTGGGAAAGAGTGATGAGGAGAGAGAGTGGGGAGGGAGAGAAGGAGAAAAACCGAGAGGAGAAAAAACAAATCAGAGAGCCGTAAGCTCCTTGAAATGAGCTTGTTGAGGTGTGAGGAAAACGGAGCGAAAGGGAGAGAAAAGATTAGTACAACAAAGACTCTGGGAAGGGAAGGGCTGGAGAAATTCTCCCGCTCTGCTTTTTGTAGCGAGAAGTGGAGAGAGTCTGACAGTTTCTCCTCCAGCGCTCAGCAGCAACCAGAGTCAGAGGGCTGCATTTTTCCTCTCTCATCTCCATGAGTGGAGTTACATTAACGAAGTGAAACAGCACAACGCAACTGACAAGAGGCGCTGAAACAAGGTTACAGAGAGTTGGGGGTGGGGGGGAGAGGCGACCTGAGGGTGCTAAAGTGATGGAGGCGAACTCTAAAAAGCATCGATTTAGGAAGGGTCGTAGTGCCACCTTCAGCATTGATGGCTTCAACATCACCATCGGTAAGAAGAAGCATGCAAGGCATGAGGAAACTGTTTACAGGCTATGTCAGTGTGCAGAAGTGCGTGTGCGTGCATGTGTGAGTGTGTGCATAAGGATCAAAATACATGTGCGTCTGGTATCCTGTGCATCTGGGACCAACTAAACGTGTTCAAAGAAAGATCCCATTTGTGTGTCTCTGAGAAACTGAAACATTAGTTCATCTGGCTGAAGTTAGTGCTCGCTTCTGTAATGCATCTACACCATGGAAACAAGGGGACTTAGGACTAACGCTGACGTCACCAGGAATTCATTGTATCGTCTTGACAACCACAGTTCGTGAACTTGTGTGCTACTTAGATTTTACTTTTTAATTTTTGCTCTCTCGCACGAGTAAGTGACGAAACCCTTTGTAAATAGAACAACTTGAAGATTTTTCAAGCTGTCGACAGCAGATGATTTGTGTCCTTAGCAGATTGAATTTAGTTTTGCAACTTTTTCTGTGTTTAAGGAACCATTGTTTTCACAACACATGTGCAAAATGTGAAGCTAGACAAAACATGCTGGCCAGTCATGAGGCAGTTTTGTTTGGTAATAATAAGAAAAAAGGTGCGTTCACATTTTGGCTCACCTTTGTTGACAAAAGAAACAGCATTTTAAAGCCACCAGTCATATTCTTTATTGCTCACTGTTGCAAGCTATCTGGACATTAACTTTCAAGTATAAGTAAATCAGATAAGGCTAAAAATTGTCCCTGCACTTTTGCCACACCCGTATCATTGTTGCCATGGGGGAGTTTGACTCCAGTAGATGTAAATACTGGGTGAAACTTGAAAGGCAACATGGGATGGTTTCAATATGATAGCAGCTAGAAATGTAAATTATGTTATTACGATAGTAGATTGATGCATAAATTCTACATTTATATCATCTGCCAATTTTTAGTGTGTTGAATTAACTTAGATTTAGATAAAAACTAAATTAAACAAACCAAAAGAATTTAGTATTTGTGTGGCTGAATTTGTGGTGTGGGATGTGGATGTTTTATGGAAGCATCAGGATGTGAGTGTTGCATGGTTTATATCAAAAGCAAACCTGAAAAAGTCATAACTGCTGGATCAGCGTATTATTTGAGGACCAATCAGGTTTAAGAATGCTGGGAACATTGAGCCCTGGTGATTACAAACAGGACCAGTCCCACTTCACCTCAGAGGCAGCATGTCAGATTTCAACGCAGACAAACAGAGAATTATTATTATGTCTTTAAAGAAAGTTGTCTCTTAAGTTATCAGATTTGTTTTATTCTTTATGTGTAATGGATATGGTAAGGACACAAACTGAGTTAGTGTTCGTAATAGGTCATTTCATTCATTTAATTTAGTTTTCTTGTAGTTGCACTCTTGTATCTTTTGTATCTCAGTTTATGTATAATTGAACTGGTGAGAACACAAACACTTTCTTTAGCATTGAAAGGAAAGATGTACTTTACACTCAGTGTTTGTTTAGATTGCCTCCACTGTTTTTCTTTTACACAATAGTCTCCTGTCATCTTTTGGCAATACAAAAGATGAGTTACACAACAGCGAGTGTAAAATTGTAAATGTCCTGGATATGTTGAAAATCTGTCACTTCTAACACCTTTACTTAGATTACACTATATTTCTCCACTTCTTCATGTTGTTCTGCTGAGTATTTCTCAGACACATGGGATTCGAATTAACTAGAAAATCACCTTTGCGATAAAACCTTATAAGAACTGTGGGCCACAGGTTGCTGAGATCAGTTTTCCTGGAAACAGTAGATAGCAATCTGTAATCTCAGGCAAACAGCACAAATCTTCATGATAAGCTTTTCCAGACAGGACTAAAAAAAGTTACATGCTCTGCAAATCGGAGAATATAGGCATTGAAAGCTGCTCTAAATAATTTCATAATTGCACAGACAACACATTATATTTTCCTCCTACATGATTGCATCCTCTTAAATGTAAAAAACATCTCAGTAACACGTGTTCAGTATCATGACGGTCCTCTCCGACGAGCATGGCCGTTGTCATGGTAAACCACAAGTGTCACAATCAATTGCTGACTGGTCTTAGGTTTCAGCCTGCACAGCATCACCTCCCATGATGCGTGACTCCCAACCGCTGCTGCCTCTTTGCCTGTCTTGACTTGTTGTGTTTTCTCCTCTATTAAACTCTGAACCTGAACTGTAGCCGGCAGCGTCTGTGTGGATTCCACATGAGGTGTTTTGTCATGTTTTAAGCTTATTAGTGTAGCTGATGTTACAAGACTCATATGGAGAGATGCAATTTTAGCTTTTTAGCTGCTCTCTTGGAGTGCCTAGCACAAAAGGCCCTTTTGCAGTTTATAAAAAAATCACCTCTCTTTTTGGTTTCCTCTTTGCTCTGTTTAGTTTGTATCCCAAAGAATAATTTGTGAATAGTATTTTATGTGTGCCAAATTTAAGCACTGCATTGTTCTGCTTAAACCCTGGGCTGTAATTACCAACAAGCCATTTTGTCTTTCTTTCTCAAAAGCTGATGTAAGAGCAGCAGACAAATAACATGTGATTCATTGTCACTTTCTTGATAAATGTTGGCCCAGCATGAGTTCTTCCAGCAGAGAAATGTATTCTTGCACAACAAAGTAATGATTGTTCTTTTCATCTGATTTTCAATACCCCTGTATAAAAGTTCAGCAAAAATGACTGTGGAGATGCTTTTCGAGTATGATAAACAATAAATACTAAGTAAAGACAAAGTGACTCCTTTGTAGGTGAAATGTAAATTGTTTTTATATGAACATTTGAAATCAGCGTGATTAGCAGCGATAGAACCTTAATCCTGGTTCTGATTGGCTGTTTTTGACTGGGAGCAGTGCATTTCTGCTAACTGCAATAGGAGCACAGGGAGGAGGTGGAGGAGCTCACATTTTCACCATCTCGTACAGTGCTCTCATGATATAGTGACAGTTTTGACAAACATGTAAAAATATATTTTTTGTAAAAGTTACATGCTGCAGCTTCTGTCCAATTCTTAAGTTATTATAATCACTTTACAGTTTTGCCGTAATCTAAAAAGTAAACCGTTATTGAAAGAAAGCCACAATAAATCCCATTCAAAATTTATCACAATCATTGATTAAATGTTTCCTGGTCAGATGGGACCAAATCAAAATATTAAGCTTATATTAAAAAAGTTTTGCATTGGACAAACATTTGCATGTCACCTTGAAAACATATTCCTTCTGGAGACAAATGGTGGTGGCAGTATAATCCTATGGGCATGCTTTTGATGGATCGAGCCAAGTACAGAGCAGTAGAGAAAGAAAACTTGCTTGAAGACAGCTGTCTGTTAAGAGTAAAACAATTCTCATCGTACAACCCAAACTGCAATGATGATGAGATCCAAATCAACACCTGTTTTCAATTGAAAATGTGGCACCTTTAGCTTATGCATGGATATTTTATAGTCTTTGGAAGGGAGCACTCTGTTCCATTGCATTGTACAGACATGCATTTACAGCCTAAAATTTGGAATTGAATAGACAAATTTAACAAACATAAATTAAGAATAATTTAAGCATAATTTCTCTACACACCCACTTCAATTACAAGTTTGCTGTTCCTGCTTCCTCTTTGCTTTTGCAGACGTTTATCCCTGATACTTTGTAGCTTGAATATGAGTTGTGAGATTTTTAATACGTCTTTATGACCTTCAATAGAACAACCAGCTCTAAAACTCCATCAAGAAAGACATTTGAAAGTGCGGTTCTGCCTGTTTTCCACAGAGACAGAATAATTGCTCATTAAAAATCACGCATAGTTCAGGTCTTCTGCACAATCACGATTATATTCAAGGAATGTTCTAGTTTATCCACCCAAGTTAGATAATCTTTTTAGTGGAAACTTATTGCTTTATTGTCTGTGTTTGGTGAGGAAAGAATAACAAAAAAGAAAGCTAAAAGCAGAAGGACACAGAGTCAGAGATCAGTGAGCACAGTGTTGAAGTTAGACACCATACACACACTTACTTCTGTTTCCATGGTGAGAACATAATCCTGTTTTTATCTACTTTTTTCCTCATGACATTGAAAACATTTTTCCTCGCTTGACGCTACTTGTCTCACTGTGTTTTCTGATCAATAGTTTCCAAGCTTTCTTTTTGTTTTCTCTATAGATTCAATAGTAGAACCCACAGCAATGTAATTACATGTATGACAATGGAACATTTAGAAATGTTGACAAATTTACACAGTTAGAGCTGCACAATTTTTGGCAGATATATTTTCAGAAAATTTTTGCACAAAAAGCATACAAAGATAAAGTATTTAACGCTTTGCTGATTTCTTTTTGCTTTACATCATATTACATATTTCAGATCATAAAAACAGGGATCACAATAAGATAATCTAGTTAAATTCAAAAAGATTGCTTTATATTTGAAAGTAAAAATGCTGTTCAATCCGCTCCAGTGTTGGAAAAGTAATAAGCCAATAACTGGCTCTCCTATCCTTCGAGGGAACTGCTTCCACCAAGCATTATAACTGATAATGAGTCTTTCATAACACTGAAGATAAATTTTGGCCCTCTCTTTATCCAGTCATAATTTCAACATTCTGCTTCATGTCTTTTAGTTTTCTATTCTGATTCAAAAACAGCATCAATAGCTGCTTGTCTGGCTGTTTAAGCAATCTGTTCTAGCAATGGTATGACTTTTGTTGCATTCCTAAAATTCAGGATTCGTTTCTCTACATAATCCTGGGGCAAAAAGTGCTTCTAACGGCGAGACATTTTTGGATGGCTGCTCTCTTATGTCTGCCTACACTCATCTCACTCACATACATTTCTTGCTACAAATATCTTTATAGCAAATGTGCTTGCGACATATTTTTATGTCCCCAATAAGCAACCACATGTTGTTCTGGAATATTCCTTTTAGTTAGCCAGTTTTGTTTTTTTATGGTGGGGAAATTAAAAGTTGAATTTTTGTTTGTTTATTTTTGTTGTGTTCTAAGGTCATGCGTTGAAAACCAATGTTGTGATATTTTTGGTTCAAACTTCTATTTTAGTTTTTCTGAATAAAATAAGTTACAAGTTCCTAAAAGATTAAAGCAAAATGGAAGAGACAGTGAGAAAGTCAAGATGCCAATCTTAAACGATGAAAATCCCTAAAACACAAGTATTTAAAGGGGTGTGCTTTCTTTTTACCCTTTCTGTATGTCAAATAATTTTGTTGAAAGATTATTACAAAAGATAATGTGGGTCGACTCTAGATCACACTGTGCACATTTCTACACAAAATCATCTCACTGAGTGCCTACCAACCATTACTCTAGTAATTACATCTATCTGAGTACATGCATTAACCCTCTAAAATCAACCATGTGGCCTTTCAACAGGGGTCTTCACAAATCTAATTCATGTTATGTAACTCCAGTGGGTACATTCATCTATAACACTGTAAGAAACAAAGTGTGAGATTGATGATTTGACCCTTTAGACTTTCAAGTGCAACTCATCCTGTGCAAAAACGTTGAGCTTCTCCCACATTCACTTCTGAGCCCAATTCTTCATAAAATGAATCAAATTCAGCATCTTATTTCTCCTCATGAGCTGTGCAAATTGTTTCATCCAAGTAAGACACTTTTCTGTGGTGGAAGCAATGACCTAAGTTGTTGTGAGACATGCATTGCTCATTCAAGGACAATGAGTTCTAGCTGATGTGTTTGAAACACTTTTTTGGTGTTTCTGTTTGAATCTCTTACATAATTTTCGTTATGGAAAAAATGAAACTCTGCAACAAAATACAACATTTGGTTGTTGAGATAACAAATTAATTACAGTTACAGTTATTACAATTTGTGCCATAAAGTAAGGGTGAAACAGATACCATTCTATAATGGTGCATTGTCCAGAATATCTTTCAACGTGACGCTGGTATCTACATGGTGTTTGCAATTGGATGTTATTGCTTTTCAATGATCCATACTGTGTACAGCCGTAAGAAAGACAGCTAACTTAATAAAGCATGGCCCTAAAACTCTGAGGTTATGTAACCAGACAAGCTTCTCCCACAAGAATTTGAACAATTAACCACAACAGGCAATTTTGATTAGAGGCTCTCACTTTGGAAGCTTAGGTGCATTGCGAGTTGAATTCAGTTAAGTCATGTGAAATGAAAAAGTATGCAATTACCATTTCAATGAAGCAAAAATATGAGTAAAACACCGTCACTGATTGACCCATACTGTAGTTCACTTATTCATAAGACTTAGAATATGAATAAATGAAATAAGTAGATGTTTTCTGTTTTTCTTTTTTTTTACATTCCTATAGTATATTTTGTTATCTGCAATCTGAATATCTTATTGGATGGCAGCTTTAGAAAGATTAAGTTGGAAAAACTTCTGAAACTGGAGACAGATTCAGGTTGATTTTCACAAAGGTAAGCTATAAATAGCCATACGCAACATTAAAAAACACAACTGCACCATCAGAGCTTTGTTCTGATTGCCATCATTGTGAAACACAGTTGAATAGATAAATGAAGCTTAATTGAAAATGTTAATGTTTTGATAAATTGTGTTTTTATGACAGAAGTACACTGTGTTGTCAAAAGTATTGGGTCCTTTTGCCACTACATATATAAGAGACATCCAGTTCTTAATCAACTGGGTTTTGAATGATGGTGGCACATTCTTTGCAGCTAAATCAGCTTCAATTTTTAGCTTTTTACAATGTTATAGGGTTGTTTTTGTGGGAATTTGTGAAATATGTTTTTTTTTTTTTTTTACAATATATGCTACTTCAATTTGATCTTTAGTTCAGTTTAGTTTTTTTCATTTATTTCTCTGATAAATATCACATTTGCAATATTATACATAAAAAATCTTTAAGGAGACCATTACCCAAAATGTAACACACTGCAATATTGCTACCTGTTGAATCCCTATTTTCTGTATTTGTTTAAATGAATACCTGCTGCTAAATATGAAACGATATTTCATGCATGTGAATACTTCTCGTTAATAAAAAAAAAAGATTTAGAAGACAGCTGAGCTCCATTCAGTCTCATAAATATAATTAGCTGGTGGAGAATTAAAAGTGATTCCCTCTTGATCTTCTCTTAATATCACAGAAAAACGTCCTTAATAAAAAAGAGGTTTGGGAACTATTTGTTAAAATGAGCTTAGAAGATGTGTATAGACAATTCCTCACTATAGCACTAATGAAGCTCCCACATGCTACATCTATGATGGATGATGACATTCCTCGTTGCCTTTGGGGAAATTTTGTACTAGGATTGTTTGGTATTTCTTACTATCAGCATCTAATGACTTTTATTGTTAATCTGTGATATTGCATCTTAGTATTTGGACTGGATTATTTTTATTTAATCTTAGCAACTTCTCATTTATCTTTCAGAAAAATGTGGTATACTTAGAAATTGAGCAGACTTGATGTATAGCAACACTCTTATTTGAGTTATTGTTTACTTCTGTACATATGTAACTGCTGAGAATACAATTAGATCTGGTCTCTCTCTACATTCAACTTCAACGTTGCTCTGTGTCCCATTTGTGGCAGTTTTTTTGTACAGCAGTGCACAATTTATAATACCTTAGTATATCATCAATAAAAAAAGTATTTATTCCAGGTAATTCGATGCAAAAAGTGAATTACATAACACACAGAACAGTCCACTCTGTTGTGTGTCCCTCCTGTGTCCAGGTAAGACTTATTCAACAAGGTGTTGTTAGCACTTTGCAGATCATCCTGTGGTGCCATGTGATCTTAAGTCTCACAACCAGGCAACCTGGATTGATGTTGACTCACCAATATTATGCACAATCCTCTTTAGGAGGTGTTCATAAACTCGTAGCCACCATAAAGTGAAAGACAATGGAGGACTGCGGAACAAGTAGGACATATCGATGTGATTGAACAGAAAAAAGACATAGCACAGAGAGCAGAGACACTGTATGATTGAGCAGATAGTCTGTTCATCTAATCTTGGAAATATGTCAGGACAATCTGATGCAAATGGTGAAGAGGATGGAGCACAAAAGCTTTACATTAATTTAAAACTTTGAGACAGAACTCTGCCAGATAGAAGGGGATTCACCCACATATATTGTACACATAAAACTTAGATAAATGCAGTGATTTGTAATCCACCTTCATGATTTGAAAAGGAACATGCCCGTGATCTTGATAAACAGTGACATGAACAGACAGAATAGTCCCCAAGAAAAGATTAGTGTTTATGTGTTTATTAATTTAATTAAGGCCTTGGAAAGGTTAATGAGTCATTGGTGGACATCTGCCTTCCCGATGATTATTTAGAGTAAAACCTGGACATGGTCACTTTGAATAAACCACTGTCTTTTAATTGTTTGTGTGCATATGCATGTGTGTGTGTAAAAAATACTGTTCAAGACCAGTGAGACTTTGTTCATTGGTTTTGATAGTTTCTTTCATGCAAAAAAATAAAAAAAAACATTGGAAAATGGTGATGTTTATAAAATGACCAAATTGAGAAAAATTGTAATATTATTGTGTATTTTGTTTATTTTGGTAATTCAGTATATAGATAGGGATTTTGTTTTTAAGCCCTTTTTCATTAAGTATAATGTGTATTTTATTTCAAAAATATGAATTTATTGAAAATACCATTTTTTTTTTTTTTGTCAAACCTACTCTTATTCTGAGAAACGAGTTCTATCAAACTGTATATTCCAGTTATCTCAGTAAACAGTAAACACATAGGTTTTATTTTTAATAAGAAAAAAACATTTATCCAATTACCAAGGATAAATGCTATTGGGTTTAATGACCTATGTGACATAACTTGAATTTATTATGCTTGATAAAGCTTTCAATTCATGATGCTTTGGTTTCTTTTACTCAAATAATTATTTTCAATTTCAGAAACATTTTTAAGTATAATTTTCAGCTCACTGAAAATACTTAAGTCTGACAAAGCAACAAAACTCAGACAGTAAAAAAAAGTTATTTATTTCATCTCAACACATTGAAAGTAATATTAAGAATCTGTGGTTTTATGTTTTATGCATGTATTCAGTATTGATTTTACAATTTTTTGCTTTTTTTTCAGTGGCAAATGAAGATGGAGAAAGCTCCAGCAGACCCCCAGCCAGTTTTGCACGTAAGTTTAATATGGACTGTATTAGTTTCACTTCAGTTTTAGTCAGTTTCCTGAAATAATTCATTTTGAATCAATTCACCATTCAAATAAAACCATTAAAGGGTCATTTTACCCACCACTAATGAGATATTAATGGTGCAGATTTATGGCCACCTCATTAACAGTTAGATTAGAGGTCATTAAACATGGGTTTTAAAATCTTTTTTTGCTGGCAAGACAAATTTCATATATTACCGGATACATTTACAGTCTCTGAATGACACATGCAGTTTTAGGTTTGTGATCTGACAAAAGTTGGTACAGCCTTTTTTGTGCCACTACTGGTGGGAATTGGTCCTGAAATTGTGAAACAAAAAAACTAGCAAAGGTCTTAGAAATGTAAGAACACAACTGAAATACGTAAGTAAAAGGTAACCTCATCCCTTATTGGTGCCAGCCTGAACTGTCATTATGAAAGTAACATCTGATGGTGGCTGAGAGCTAAGCACTCTCTAGCAATCTTAGAAACCTTATTTTAAAAAAAAGAAAAAGAAAGATTGATTTCATCACTTCCCATCCATATCTGTAACCCCTGACTGTTCAAGTGACAACCTTCAAAACTATCATTTTGAGTAGGAGATATTTTAATTTCACCTTAAATCAGTTTTACCTGCAATATTTCTCACAGAGGAGTTATGCATCTTCAGTACATTATTACAGTAATACTTCTCCGTGCTATCTACAATAAAAAGCACCCTTCTTAGGAGC
The DNA here is from genome assembly GCF_027474105.1 of Poeciliopsis prolifica. Lineage (NCBI taxonomy): Eukaryota > Metazoa > Chordata > Actinopteri > Cyprinodontiformes > Poeciliidae > Poeciliopsis > Poeciliopsis prolifica. The sequence continues at coordinate 16,497,545 of NW_026562383.1, read as the reverse complement.
TTTTTAGTTTGTATCAGCTTAGCAGTCATGCAACTCAACCAGGATTACTTGAATTGTTACCAACAGAAATATATTTTCTGAAAAATAAACTGTGTTTAATATTTATTCAGCTGTTCCATCTACTGTGCGGGTGAGTTCATTTCAAAGGTGTACAGTCACTGACAACATTCATCCACATGAGGGCAGCATTGGAAAGGAATTGAATTATTCTGTTTCATTTGTATGCGACTCTGAAAGTTGCATCCTTCCAGGGAGTACACCACATTTTTAATATTATTAATTTACCAGCTGGTATTGGGATGCCAGCTGGTAAACAAACATAAGCGTCATTTGTGTTGCTCTTTATGCAGCTCTCTCTCTCTCTTCTGCAGGCTCTAAATCCCAGAGTGCTTTGTGGAATGCCATCACGGCGGGAATGGGGATCAAAGGCAAAGAGCAGAAGGTCCCCCTGAATGACCCGCGGAGTCCCGAGGAGATTCTGGCCGACGACCTTCCAGCAGCAGACGAACCAGATGCCACAGAGAAAACTGCCATCAGGTTTGCTGCTGTCAACCCGTAGCATACTGAGAGATTCTTATGTGTGAATTATCTTAGAGGATTCAATGAGACTTCAACAGATATATCCAGTCTATTATAGACTAGTCGACAAATAACTTTTTCAGCAGTACTTCAATGAATGGAGAGAAGGCAGTGTCTAAAATTCATCAACATCCTGCAGTTTAAATGTTTATTTTTTGATTAGTGAAAGCTTAAACATTGTGTTTGACATTTAGCACTCTTGACTCAGTCTCACATATGCTGGTAATTGTTATGTATGGCTGGTGACCTCAGGGGACTCAGCCATGATTGATTTCACTTGGGTAACAGGGACATGAAACCAGCATTAGCATAATCACGTTGTCTTTTAAGACGTTACTCCAATTAACCTTGATTGCTAAGGAGTGTATTACAAAAGCAACAAGTAGATAAAATAGAACCTTTTTCCATAGGATACTGAAGCACACCTTATATTTCACAAGAGGCTTTTAATTACACATGATAAATTTAGTCTCACCTTCTTTTGTTTTTCCTCTTCCATGTTTCTTTGTGAAATCTTAATAAAATGCAGCATTGTTTTTTGGCCTTTGTGTTCTCATGCAGTTCAGATCCAGAGAAGAGTGATAAGATGTAGAAAGTGATTTTCCACTTGACTAGTGTCAACCTGTTCCTTTATTCAAAAGCTGTACCAACACTTCTTAGTAGAAGGAGCTGTGCAGAAAAGCAAACTCACCCTGTTCTGAGGAAATGAGTCATTTATCCATGAAGACAATAAATGTCTCTTGTCATTATAGATTACATTTAATCAGCGTAAGTTAGCACCTGCACTGCAGGAAAGCAAGCTATAAAATATTTGGATGAAGAAGAAGATGAAAGTAGGTGGAAGATGAAAACATCAGAACTAAGACACAGGAAGTTCATGAAAATGGAATCACTTACAGTGACAAAGACCACGCTCAATACAACTATGGAAAAAGACTCACAAAAAAAGGAAAGAAGCAGAAAAATTCCAACTAGAGGTAGGTGAATAAGAAGGTAGGTATATGAGGCCTATTCAGAAAACACACTTGGAGGCTTTTTTTTTGCCCATCACACAACAGCTGTTGGAAAAGGTTTCACTAATTAAGTTTGTCCTATTTTTACATGCAGGTGGTTTTATGCCTTTCTCAGTATAAGGTGGTCAAATGCTACTCCTCGCCCCCTTATATTTAATTCACTTTTTTATTTCTGCAAATAATCAGCGCAAAAATAATCCAGTTTAGCTGTGATCAGAGTATGTTAGAATTTGATCTAGAGATGATCAAATGGATTTCAGATTCCTTGGGAGAAAAACACCCACATGAAACAGCCCTTTCATTTAGTGCACAGTCAGTGCTGAGACTGAGCTCATTCTGCAGCATCATTACCCACCTATGGTGTGTGGCTATATATTCCTACAGCTTTCAAAATGCACAACTGATGAAATGTCCAATCCCCGTTGACTGAACGTATGAACAATTAACAGAAAACTTGTTCAGGGCAGAACAGATATATGATGAAAAGGCGCACACATTGTCAAACCAAATAAGTCAGATCAAAAGCTACTATTTTGTGAAGCATATTAGATACGTTGAAATGTTACAGATAATTTTGTTCACAAACTGTAGCAGCGTATTGAATTAAAAACTACCATTGAAAATAATAATTACATTTACCTTAAAATATGACTTTAAGATATAAAATGTTTATGCTGAAAAGAAACATCTAGTTTATAAAAACAAAACAAAAAACTAAAAAGGGTGATTTCTCAGTGCACAATCTTAATCTCAACCTTCAACAGTGATTCAATTCCTGTGCTGCTTTGTCACGGAAATCCCACTAAAGCCAGCTGATGACTTTGGCCCTGATAACTGTGGTTAATGGAGGAATAATCCATTGAGAGTGAGAGGGATCTGCACCTGAATGACAAATAGCAAGATTACGCTAGAAGGTGATTAAATGACTGGGAAAACAATAGTAATCCATAAAATGATGGAACACAACATTGCCTCTTTGACTGTAGCTGAATGTTATCCCCCCGTCTGTGATAATTAGATTTTGACGGTAACCAAAGGATGATCAGATAATCTGGTGCAGGCAGGAAGGACATCAATAACTGACTTGTAAATAAAATAAAAATGTTTCCAGCGAAACAGGTAAAGAAACTCCTTCACCTGATTTTGTTATTTTGTACCTCTGTTATTTATATGAATCATTTTCATTTTGGTCTTTAAAATACCAACATTTCTATTGAATTTCACAATTTGGTCCATCTCATCATGTCATTATTAAATATTAAATGATTGATGTTTTGATCAGTTACTCATTACTAGAGTAGACATTTTACCAAACACTTTTCTATTTTTACTTGAGTATTTCTTGGATGGCTACTTTTACTTCGGTATAATTTTTGGGTACTTTACCGACCTCTGGAATTAACCCAGGAATTTGACTAGGCCACTCCAAATCCTTTGTTTTTTACTTGAGGTCTACTTTTTGTCTTCACTCACATGATCTTTTTTTGATATTCAAATTGAATTGATGATGTGAAGGCATGTGAATGTTACTAAAAAGTAAAAGTTGAAGGGAACAGGTACTTTTTTCACAGCACTGTACTTTGATAGTCAAACCTAAACTAGACAGATATTCTTCAGAGTTATATTTTTGTTCTGGTTGTTAAAATATTTTTTAAAGCTTAGAAAGAGACGAGCAATAGAGATCACATTTTCTTGGTCAAAACTGTAATCTTCTGCATTGATAACATATTCTTTAAAACCTTTTCTCTATTTGTAAAATCATAAATTGGGTACTTTTAGCTTTCCTAAAATTGTGTTTTTTATGACACGTGGAATCCCGATTATCTCATCTAGTGAGCCAAATGTATTATTACACACATGCCAGACTACTATAAATATACTGTACCTGCAAGAATGGGTATTTGGTATATTTTTTGCTGCAGCAATTGTATATCTTAACAAAGAGCCTATTTGACATCATTAAATGATTTACTTTCCTACCTGCAGTTGACAAAGAAGTGGAGCTTTATATTATATTATTTATTTTTATAAATAACTCGCCCTAAGACGTCTTTTATCAAACATTTACTCTATCTTGCCAAACATCAACCCGCATTGCTTGCATCATATGCCCGTTTCTCTCTCCAAATTTTACTCATCCCTTATCTTCTCCCTTTTAAGAGTTTAGAACAAAGGATCATTTTTGTCTGCTCAGGATGGAAAATTAGCAGACAAGTTCAGACACAGACGTTCCAGTTGTAGACGCAGACAGACGGGGCACTGCAAATATTTCCTGGTAACTTGACATGATCTTTGAATCCAACAAAAGAGCCGGATTGTCTTTTTTTAAAACTAAAAACCAAGGACACAGACTTTGTCCAATGTCTCTAGAAACCTTTCGATTCTCACTTTTTGTTGTGACTTTAACCTGATACATAAATTTTAAAAAAATGTCTAAACATTTGCAAATAAGCTGCAAAAGTCAAATTTTTATGAGTATTTACTAAATATGAAATTTCTTCAAACTTTCCTGTTTAGTTGGATTATTTGTATATTTCTTCTGCTTCAGTAAAGGTCCTCCAGATAAGGTGTTTAAAAAAACTCATGCTAAAGATGTGGAAATTATATATTGAGACAATTTTTTTGTTGGATTCAAAGATCATCTCAATATTTTCCTTTTAATCCTCAATAGCACCTTCAACATTTGTAAGAAGTTGTGGAAGCTATGCATAAATTCCATTGTGCCACAAAATGAATGAAAGAAATCCTTTCATTTGAGTAGCATGACAACCCAGATCACATTTATTGACACCCCCTACTAGAACAAAATAAAAACTGAAGCTTTTTCTAATTTATGCTTTAGTTATTTTACTTAGTCTTTAATGTTTTAATCAGAAATTAAATTATCTGATGCGACTTTTGGCAACTTGGCAAGATAAAGTAACATACCTTTCAAATGAAGGTAATATGTTATCTTCATGTGAAAGGAGATGGCTACCAGAATCTGACTCCTGAACAGTTCTCAGCTCATATCTGTGGTCCAATTATGTGTCATTCTGCTGTTGGAGAATAAAGGTCCTGTGGGCTAAGCGATAAGAAAACAGACACCTTCATTATAGCAAAACATTTGAGCATACAATAAAAAAAAAAATCAACTAAAAGAAGTCATAATTATATGGTTCAGACTTGCTGTGGTTATGAAGATAATTCATTTTGGAAAAAAATAATATTACAACAATACTGTTGTATGAAGAATAATGGCAGTCCAACAACAAGCAGAAAATTCAGAATAACATAAAAGAGCAGCAAAGAGCTAAGGGGTAAAATCAGCTTTCTCATAAAATATAGAAAACATTGCACATAAACCAACATAACCAGAAACCAGCATAACCTCACATATTGCCAATTCACCGTGTTCATTTGCAGCTAAAACCCTTTTGTGGTCAGCTAGGAGATTTATCTGATGGTTAATTGGATGCTGTGTGCTGCGGTGCACTTTGCAGCTGATTAAAGCAGCTGTCTCCAACGTGGCAGCCCACTGTGTCTGTAGCTGACCCCTCATTTGGCAACAGCAGCGGGTTCACAGACCCCCACAGACAGCCCCTGTGAAGCAACAAGCTCCATCATGAGCCTCAGTGTAGCCCACTAATGAGCCTCCGCTGGTCGGAGAGACGGGAAGCCCAAATTGCAGAGCCATTGATCTAAATGATTAAGAGACAGCCTCAACATTATGATGTTACTGCTGTACCACAGTGAGTATCATAATATTACATGCTACAGACATAAAATTTAGACACAATCATCAGTACCCTACGTTTTGTTGAAATGGTAGTTAAATTTTCACGAACTGGGAACAGAATAAAGCTTTTGTTTATGGCAAGGAAAAAGAGAAACAGTACATGTCTGCCCAAATAATAAGTCCTTTTTCTTTTTTTTTCTTCTGACCTTTGATTAAGGAAAGATATGATTCAATTAAATTGAATTTAGAAATAAGTTTAATTGATGCATACAAAGATAAAATTAAGTCCAAATGCTATAATTCTATAAAATACTATGACCAATTTATGTTACACAAAAGAAATTGTCCTACACCTTAAATCACATTCCTAATTCCATATTTGCTTTGTCAACATGACTTACTTTAAATACACCACAGATACCACACAACAAATGATGGAACCATCTCTGCTTTTAAAACATGCTATAGTTAGACTAATACAGTAACAGGATCAGGATTGTAATTCTGAAGAATGGAGATAGAATGGTCAGCAGGGACTTGTCTGAAAGGCATAATTGTGCTATTGTTTTGATCAGTGGACTTTTGCTGGACTTCCCTGTTGACATCTCAAGGTGACTGATTTGGAGATTGGTGACTTTGATGGAAGATGAGAAAAAGTTGTTGCAGACAAATTAATCCACGTTTACGGTGTAGAACAAATTAAAAGTTGCACAAACAGTGCAAAATGGCAACAGTCAGTGAGACAGTTCTGTATGATTTAGGAGAGGTAAAATAGGAGATTTGTACCAAGAGTCAGACTGGAGTTTGTCCCGTAATCGGTGGGTTGCCTGTCCAAACCCTGGCTCCGTCTGCCTCTTCTGTTGTGGGAAAAACATTTCACCCACCTTGCTTGCTGGTGGGTGAAATGAAGGGCTGATGGTGCCAGTGGAAAATTTTGCTTCTACCAAGGCAGCTGTGGCTGTAGTTTGCTGCCTTCAATACATGAAGGCAGAATAGCTGATTCTCAATCACGCTCATTGTAAAGCACCCCTCAGTGCTCAGGAAAGTCCCATATAAGGCTGATGTAATTTTATTTCCATTTAAGGTCATTTCATTAAATGTAAAGGACCTTCATAGGCAAAAAGCTACTTTAATGCTTTGCACCATGACATACAAAAAGTGTTTTTCTTTTAAAGAAAAGCAAGATTTGAAAAACAGATTCATCTTTATGTTTTAAAAGTAGAACTTTTTTTAAGTGAATGCAAACCTTTGAGTGGATGGACTCATCGAGGTTACCTCAGAAAATTTATGAGTGTTTTATTACATGCAACTTTGGAGAAAATTTTGATATGCAATTTACTTTAATTTCCAACCTTAAAAGTAAGTTGAATTGCATAAGTCAGTATGCATAAAACAAGACACAGCAAATTTTGAAAGCGCTTGTAAATGGGTAATTTACCAATCTTTACTTTATAAGAGTGGTTTTTTAGAATCTTGCTGAATTTAAAATAGAATTTATTATGTCTGTGTCTCATCCAGTGCTGAGCTTGGTACCTATTTGAGGAAGTATTTACACTTGTAGTTTACATCATCTCTTTATTTGGATTACAGTGTCTATTTAGCCTCTGTGGTTACTTTTTAAATAGCTCTCAATCTTGTCCCCATTTGCTCCTTCCAGGAGCTGTGGGTGTCTAACTAATGAGATAACAGAACCTACTGCTTTACCTGTTTAGACTGAATAGACTTCACAACAGCAAGGAGCATTTAGCAAAGGAAATCAGGTTAAAAGGTGCATAAATATATTCATTGGGTACTTGGAAATTAGGCCACAATAAGCAGCTAGTAATTAAACACACATAAAAAGCACGCGGGAAGCAAATCATAACTCTAATGTCTATAAGGTGAGCTGAACTGTATTAAATTTGAGAGAACACTTTATATCTTCTAAATATAGAACAATTATCTTGTGGCATTTTTGAAGACTGAGCTATTAGTTAATTGCATTGTTTTTGCTTCATCCTTTATCCAAAAAAAGGACCTTCATCTTTCATCAAATAATAAATGTTTGTGCAGGAAAAACTCAAAAAGTTTAAGAGCTAGTCTTACCAAGTGGATCTCTTTTGTTGGTGAAAACAAGAATCCAATCCTGGGTAAAAAATTATTATTTTTTGCCCAGATTGCTTCCCCTCTCCCTGAGTCCCCACCTTTGACCTGTTTTTATCTGTCTTGGGAGGAAGCTGATGTATTTTTCCACTTCTATAACCCTGCAAATAAATAAAGCTTTATGGTTGAGTGCCCTCAGTTGCTCCCATCCAGCTTTATATCTCTACTAATTCCAAGAGAAATACAGTTTATACAGAGGAATCATATTTTTTGATAGATGATCTTCAACAAAATGTGGTCATTACTGTGAAGGCGCTTGCTATTTTGATGCATAGCTATCCTAATCGAGCGGCTTGGAAATTTAAATGAGGTTTAAATTTTTCATGTACCTGTTAATGTCTTGATTTCACTATGTGAGCTATGTACAAGTCTCAGCAGAGTTAGCACAGTGCAATTTCTATCATGTCCTTTCATATAAATGTTGCAGATGACTTGATTCTCTAGGGCCCTTCGTGAGCATCTGTGGTAGTAATTAATTATGTAATTTATCATTAGAAGAAGGTATGGAAGAGATTTAAGATCTTGTATTAATCCCTTAATTTGGAATTGAAATTAAATGTTTGCTAAGTGTATAAAGTAAATTGTCCTGCAGACAATCAGAGGTGCAAATTGTTATTGTTTAGGCCTACCCAACTATGCATCATGGTTGCTGACAAAGCTTTTAGCTGTTAATACTTTCCACTTTGTGTGCTTGAGTTGACTCATGCTTTATCTTGACTCAGTAACAAATGCAGCAAATTGTTATGAATTATCTTTGAATACCCTCTCTAGTCTAAACTCTTTAGCCAATTTATAAAATATGCAGAAAAAAAAATCTGTATTTTAGAAATGTACTCAGACATTCAACTGTGTAGTTTCTTTCTCTCTCTTTTTTGTTTCCTGAAAGTGTTTTTGTTTATGTTTCCTCATAATTTGCAGATTTATTCAGAGTATTTGTTAATTTTTTGTTTTAGAGTCTATATGTCTCTCAGTAAAGCTGCATTTTATCTTGCTGTTTAATTCACCATGGAAGATTTTGTTTTGCAAGTCAGAACTTCTATCAGTACTATCTGATTTAAATACAGTTTAGAATATTCTAAAATCCATATTATGCATCTGATTTGTTCGGCAACCAACAACAACAAACTTCTAATTTAAACAAATGCATTTGCTTGAATAAACTTTAGAAGATATAAAAGTAAAAGTAAAAACAACTACCTGCTGTGAAATCCTGTTTCCTCAAACTGTACACGTGTTGTACCATAGAAACACCTAGATGTGAAGGTTTTCCACACACCTAGTTGAATATGTTCAGGCAGGGTCAACCAGAGTGCACATATTTCTGATAGAGCAAGCAGATGATCAATGGATTCAAAAACAATTATTTCAGATACAGAACAGAAAGAGTGGCAATGGACCCAAGAGAATCACACTCACTCTGACCTAAGCTGGAAAAAGAGAACATGTTTATTTAGAGTTTCCTTTGACTTCTTTTTAAGGCTCTGGTAAATGTGTTGCAATATGCAAGCAGAAGATAATAAAGGCAATGTTTTTCAATATGCTGCTGTTAAATAAACTTTTTAACTGCCAGATATGAATAGTTATTTTGAATCTTCAGGGTGAAAACTTTGTCATATAAAAACATATCAGTTTGAATTATGAACTGCAATGGATTCTTTGTGTTCATTACTTGGAAAAACACCATTTTATTGAGTTATAGAGGAACACCTCAGTAAAAGTAAATTTTAGTAATTAATTTTAGAGGTATGTTTCAAGTGTTTATTTTTGTAAAACTGGATGACTATGGTTCAGTCTTCTCTGAATTCAGAATATTGCTGAAGACAAAACATGCAAGAGGTTTTACCACAACATTATTTGGAAGACAAAAAAGCCCATTGCTAAAGTAGTTGGGTGTTCAAAAGTGATTGATCCAATAATATTAATAGAGAGTTGAGAAGAAGGAAAAAGTTGCACATGCAATAGGGATATTGTGAAGGGCCTTCATAAGTTTGGAGCGGTTCGGGGCTGCAGTTCACATATAGTGAACTGCAGCTGTAGTCAGTAACTGCAACCTTGAGAGGCATGTTGGGAAAAATCCAGATAAGGATTTGGAGGAGCTTCACGCAGAGTGAACTGAAGCTGGAATGAGTTCATCAAGAAGCTCCTCCCCCTAAGGGACAGTACATGCAGGCCAGCAGCCAAATAAAAATCCTACACATGGACCACAAATGTCACCTTTCTCGTTTCAAGCCTCTTGAACCAGAGACTGTACTGTTGCTTAGTGAAAATAAAATCCTCTTTTCAAATAAAGAGGCTGAAGGAGCGGTGGAGAAACACATAACCCGTTGAAGGTCAGTGTGAAGTTTCCACAGTCAGTAGTGATTTAGGGTGCAATGTCATCTCCTGGTGTTGGTTTGCTGTGTTTTATGAAGTCCAAAGTCAGAGTAAGCTTGTGCCTTTAGAGAACTTGAGGCTTGCTTCTGCTAACAAGCTTTATAAAGATGGTGACCAGACCAAACACTTGGAAAATTGACTTTCATCAAACGGAAGAGATTTCTTTCACTCTGCTATTCTCTCTTTACCTGTTAATTTATAACACATTTAGTTTTTGTGCCAAAAATCTAACTGTGCTCGGTGTTATAAATTCACACACAAATGGTATGTTGCATTAGGTGTGTGAGGTGGAAATGTGTGCCGCTTGAAGGCAGATGTTAAGCTGCTGCTATGGTTTTCTTCCTTAAGAGGATATGTCATTTCTGCTCACGACTTGAAATCCCCTTGGTCTGGAATACCTCCACAAAACACAATAAACACTCTGCTATAAAGGGGATACGAAAAGAGAAAGAAACGAGGGTTAAGAAAAAGCGACGTGGATCAGTGCACCTGTGTGAACATCACTAGACTCATGGCACTTAGGCAAGCCTCTCCCCTCTGTCCTCTTACAGGACCCATCACAGCAGATAAAAGCGAGACCGTCTTTGAGGATTCCCTTGGCATTATCCCCGCATCCTACATCAAGTAATTGAAAGACCTGAGAGTAGTGTGGGGGCTTGCAGAGATATGGAAAAGATCAAGGGTGACTAATTAAGTTGTGCTCACATTTACAAGTTTTATACAAGACTAAAAAACCAACAAAAAACATGCTTGTTTATGTGGAAGGTTAGCCTGGTAAAAAGCAGTCCTCTTGTACTACATTATTTGGTTCTGGGCTCTTGGCTATAGAGAAATGACTGCTTTTCAGAGGTGTTAACTGTTGCAATTTTAAATTTTACCCAATTGCTAGCATTTGTCTGTGACGTATGTAATGCACCAATTCGACGCTATGAAGTTTACCAGAAATTGCCTGCATGTAAATCACCTCCACAGCAAAGAGAGAAACCAGTCTGAACAAAGTAGTAGACAGTGTTAATTCAATATGTGAAAGCATGACCGAGTCAGACTGAACGCTTTGTTCAACTATGATTAAAACAGCACAGAGAAACAACTTTTTCGTTCAAAACATTTCCTTCTGGTGCAGTAGAAAATATAGCAGTAGGGAATCTAAGTGAAGGGGAGGAAGCCCAGACTGTGCTGTATGTAATGATTTATTCGAGTGACATCGCACAGGAAGGCAATGGCTAGGCAAGCGGAAAGTAGTGCCACTCAGAATCTTACATACTGTACATTCTCAGCTATGAATCTTAAAGCAATTTGGGATTTTTACCCAAGTTTTAGAACCAGTTTCAGACAGTGGACTTATTGCAAAACAAACAACTCCACTGAATTTTAAACTCAAGCTCTACCTGCACATGCTTAATTTTTTAGGCATGTGCAGCTAGCATGTGTCTCGACACTAATTCTGAGCTTTAGTGTCAGAATTATATATTTTATATGAGTAAAATATATCCATCCAACCCTTAGACATATAATTAAGAATATGTATTTCAAATCAAACAATGGGATGGTAGACACTTTAACAATATTGGCATCTTAACATGGGTTAAAGTTTTTACACCTGTTGTTTTGCCTGTATTTCATAAGGGGGGGATGAGAGGACCAATCAACTGGCTTTAAAAATAACTTCAAAATAACTCACGCAATAAGCACAATTACACAAGAACAGAACTGCTGTTTTGTTCAGTTTGTCTATGGTGATGAATGTCTGTTCCTATAAATAAACCTAATAAATAAATAAAGATGTTTAATTTTATCATTATATGGAATAAAATGTACAAATTGTCTTGTACTTTACTCTCCCTTTTAGTGAATCTGCTTCCATGTCTAATACATCATCATGAATGCTTATAATCAAAAAACAACCTAAATTTAACTCAGCGCCTGACTTCCAATATTGTCTCACAAAGTGAAATATTTACATGCATGCTTTTGTAGAAAACAGCACAGTGTCTCTATGAGTGTATCAACAAAAGGAGAAAGAGGGAATTGTATTTGACATGTTCTTATGTTTGTATTTGGTGGGATTGAACATAAGATCGTCCCGCATGCACTCAATGGATCAAAGTAATCTCTGTAAAATCAGTGTCACTGCACTGTCTGCATGCTATCTAATCCCCTTTGCCATTGCTTTTAATATGTTGTAGAGCAAATGTATTATCTACATTTCAGATGAATAGGAAAAAGATAGAGAGCTAAAGATTAGAAGAAAATACTTTTATACCTTCAACATTGATCAACTCCTCCAGAAAGGTTTCTCTCTTTGCTTCATTATCATTCAAAATCTGAAAAAATATGCAATGTCAAAACATAAGGTAATATTCTAATTCTGTTTTTAAGTCTATTTCCAGAAAATGTGTTTTATTGGGTCAAAGGTCTTGCCCTTTTATTCCTTTGTATCCCCATTCATATTCCTCTCTCACCCCTGTGGTTTTCCTCTGGGTGAAACCGAACATGGGTTCTCGTTATTGGTCTGGCTCCTCCCTCTCTTAGACTCGAACTGTTTTTCCTCCCTCCCACTTATGAGGAGAGCTCGGCAGTGTGCGTTAATCCCGGATTGCACTGCCCTGCCGTCTGCATCCCGTTGTTGCTGGGAGAGCATGGCACGGCTCCAGGACCCCTGTGCTCACACCAGAGAGGACTGAACGTAAAACAGAGAGAGACAGGGAGAGAGAGTTAAAAAAAAAAAGAGCTGCAGTTGGGCTGTTTTACGACTGTCACAGCTGGTTGAGCGCTGTGCTGCACTCAGAGTTGTTGAGTTTTGGGCACATACTCTCATACTAAAGGAGAGGAAAAGGAGAAGAATGGCAGGCAGTTTGTTGCAGTGCTGGGTGAATATTTAAAACAAGGGAGCCTTGGTGACCTTCTGGCTTTCACAACACTTACTGCCTTCTTCTACGCATTGCATCTGCCTTGCTCCTCATTTTGTGAAGGGATTTAACTTTTTGTTTTTGTAATTTTTTTTAACTTCATCTCTTGCTGTCTCATCTGGAACTCTTGTCTGACATGGAGTCCCCCACCAAAGAGATCGAGGAGTTTGAAAGTACTGCTCTGAAGTACCTACAGCCGGAACAAATAGAGAAGATTTGGCTCAGGCTCCGTGGACTGTGAGTATATTCAGTTTTTAGTCTTATTTTTATCAATATAAAGTCTGAGAGCAAAAGTGCATTTGAGCTAAATTTTGATTATTTTACCACAGCTTACACTAGTTTCATATGTATTAATAAAGCATGCAGAAATTGTCCGTGTTATTGGAAAAGATCAGCTTTAATTGATTTGAATGTTTGATTCCTTGTGAAAACGAACAAAACAGAAACGTTCATCAGTTACAAATTTACGCATTGTTTTTGTAATTAGACAAGAAGGAAATAAAAGCCCTTTGAGAAAGAATAAAAGGCTGATTAAAGTAAATGTGGTCCTTTTTTTTATAAAAGAACTAGTACTTTTTGGTTAGCACTGTGTCAAGATTATGTCAATGAATATCATGCTTTTTTTGTGGCGTGCTGAACAAACCTTGGATATTTTTACAAATCAAATGTCTGTCTCTCTGTACACTTGCTTGTCAGATATTCAGTGGACATCAATGATAATGATAATGATAATTTTCCTTTGAGTTTCCACCTATATTCCAGGATGATCAGAACATAATTAATGTGATCAATGAAATAAATATGGAAGGAATTTAGAGTAAACTATAAATGGCACGAGGTCAATTCATACGAGGAATATCTAACTATGCATCAAGAAAATAATGGCAGTGAAAAGATTGGCACTGATCATAAGAAATCTTAATCTTCATTGGATATAGCAACAATTGAAAATTTTTCCTTTAATATATGCTACAACTTGTTGCTTGAGACTTTCTACAGTTATTTGTATGTTGAAAGAGATGAAAGAAGCCCTGGTGTCAGTTGCAAATTTTGCTATGAAATGCAAGTATAACTTATTTTTCATTGAATCTAATGATTTTGGTCAGACAGAATAGTTTTAAGACTTCTAAAAGATTCACAACCTTACAGACACTATTTTAATATTTAGACCAATCAACCAACCAATCAACACCTTTATGGCCTTTCCCCCTGAGAAGGGAGGCAAGAAGCACTTTTTATGTAACTTAAGTGTGAATTTCCTTATTATCCATTTCTTGTTTCATCATTTTGACTCAGCAGGGGAGAGAGAGGGCATTGTTATGAGAAAGGTTGGCTTGTGAAAGGAAATGGCTAATGTTATTATGGGAAATCTGAGAGAAATACATTTTTTCTCTTCACCACGGGTGGTGATTATGTTATTATTTAAAAACAAACAGCTGAAGCACTGAGCTCCATTAAATCAAGACTAAAGCCCCACCTGTTTAGAGTTGCCTTTGATTAAAAAAACAGCTGGAACATTGGTTAATATGTTTGATGTATATTTGATGATGATTATTCTTGATGATGTTGGTGTTGGCATTTGACAAAGTGTAATATATGTTGCTTAATGTCTTGTTTTTATCATATAAAGCACTTTGAACTGTCTTGTGCTATACAAACAAGCTTGACTTTAGAGATAGCTGTTTGGGATTTTCACGGCTAGCTCCTGTTATTTGACTTGACTGTTACTCTTATAAGGTTTAGTTTTACAGTATTTCACTCGCTCTATGACTGGTAATAGCTTCTTCCCTCATGTGAAAAGCCCAGGATGTAAGTCCCGCTGTCATCATCATCTGCCACATTAAGTTTTCCTGGATGATTTCATTGTCTCTTCAATTCGGTCCCCATCATAACCATCTGTCTTTTTGGATAATTGATGGCTAGTGAGTCAGATGAAAGCAGTGGGAGCCAACACTTTTTTTATTAATTTTTTCTCTCCATCCGATATCAATTGTAGTCTTCTTGTTGCTCAAAAGCCTCCTGTTGCATGTCAGAGACAATATTAGCCTTTAATCTCATGAAGAGAGCCAACCCCCACAAATGTTGACACTTCATGCAGCGCATGTTGTGTATAGCGGGGAGAGAGCATTATGCAGTGTGTTTGAGTGTGGAGATCGGGAAAAGTTCCGCTGCCCATGTGAATGATAGAGAGTGGATGTGGGTTTCAGAGTGTATTTGATGGCGTGCTTATGCGCTGCCAGCTTATCCGTGGAGATTTGTTTGGCAGCTGTGTGATTTATGTGTGAGTGTTGCTATCACACCACAATCTCTGGCACAGTCTCTGGCACACCAATCATCTACAGAGAGACAGGTAGAGAATTTACTTCAGAGAGTTTTATCTCGGCTCCATGTTCAGTGAAGTCATCTAAAACCCGACAATGTCTTCTTTGCATGGGATAATACACACATTGCACATTTTCCGCCATTGCATTTGCACTTAAAATTCAAATGACTTTCTGTTATTTTAAGTTAATGAAAGAAAAAAGAAATGCAGAGATTACTCTAAATGACCCTCACTGCCTGCATTTACTAAGTTACAGAAAACAATGAATTCTTTGTTTTTACTGTCTAACATGTGACTTAAACACATAAGATGTGCATTTATATAGCATTAAATTGCCATAAGTGGTAAGCATAAGGTGTGTTGTGGTCTCAGCTGAATTGAAGTGTACACAGTTGATAGATTAGAATACCCTCAATTTTCTTTTTTTTTTACATATTTAATAGGCATGCGCTGGTATGAAATTATGATTGTATAATAACTTCAGGTAAAGAGGCCTTTCTCCTTCAGCCATCATAAAACTTGCAGAGTTGGTAGCTATTCAGAGGTGTGTGTGTGTGTATAGGTGTGTGTGTGTGTGTGTGTGTGTGTGTGTGTGTGTGTGTGTGTGTGTGTGTGTGTGTGTGTGTGTGTGTGTGTGTGTGTGTGTGTGTGTGTGTGTGTGTGTGTGAGACACTTCAGCTGCACATGACCGATAGGCTTTGACCTCTACTTTGTCTCTGAACAGATATAAAAAACACTTGCATTGCAGTAATGTTATGATGGAGAATTTCACTGTATCTAGGTCACACCTTGAAATGTAAACATGTTGGATAATTACTGCATGGGCAGTTATTTTTCCAATGGCCACAAGTATAACCCCAACTGATGAAATAAGCAGCTTCTCATTTCTCAACCATGTTGAAAGACACATTCTGTGGTCGTGGGAGGGATGTTAGTCTGTTTAAGAAAGGCCAATTCATTGGAATGCATCAAGCACACAAAACATCTAAGGACAAAACAGAAACTAACAAAATTGGGTTATAAAATGTCCAACAGATTGTAATAAAACTAGAAGGTAAGTAGGAAACCATTATCTGCGAGAAAGAAATATGATTGGAAGAAAATCCTGGATGATTGTTGTTGGTATCACTTTGGTGAAATCAAATTGTTTTCTTATACCTGGTTATTCATAGCTGCATTGTTGTGTCTGGTGTCTTCACCATTGCCATCTGAACTTGGTCATATCTACAAAAGCAAATATTAAAAACATAATATTAAATGTTTGCAACAAGCTCAGATATAACAGGCAGGATTGGACAAGGACTCAATTTAAAAGAAAGAGGGAAAAAAAACTCACACCTCTTTCCCAAGAGGTTCAATCAGTTCTCAAAATAGGCATTTAATTTAACCAAAGAATATGTTCACTGTATTTTATTATTCATTTTGGTTAAAACAAAAGATCTGAACAAAAAAATTATCAAACACCATAAACAGCAGTCATTCACAGACTCCACCCTATGATGGGATTTAGTCATAAACTTCAGTTATTACAGTATATCTATTTCGCACCAATCTTACCCAATGCCCTTACTATGCAAAGACGTTGGGATAAAAGCTGATGAAAGCCCTTCTTAATGACCCACAGAGAAAACTGAGTAAAAGGGGTGACAGGTTATATTTTAATGTTGCAGTTTCCCTTCTAGATTCATATCCTTCTCATTCATATCTCAGCATAAAACTCCTTCTCTTCTCGATTCTAATTTTCTTTGAACAGTCAATGAGACACGCATCTGACTGTGACAATTAATCTGGTGTTAATTTTAATTGCTTGATGGCCCACAGAAGATTGATTTATCTTTCTTTTTCACCACAGGGGAGCTTTTACAATTTCTCTGGGGAAGGATAACCTCCTTAGCTTGCAGTTTCACTCCAAGCGCTAAAAGGTTAAGACAGAAAATGACTGGGAAACAAATCAAGTTAAGTGCTGTGAATAGTACCTGACTGGAATTTAGATCCATGTCTGCAGTCATAAGGACAGTGGTGGGTTCAACCAATATATCCCCTAGTAATAACCCCCTCCCAGTTTCCTCTTACCCATCGGTCTTTATTTTGCTGTCATGAGCAAATATGTAATTGTAAATGCATGTGAATCATCTAGAGTCATGCTGTTAACATTTTGTGGGGCTGTGGGTGGTTTTAGGCCAATGTTAGAAAAAGTGATATGAGTTTTGGTGTGTTAAGATGTGTGTGTGTCATGGTAAAGTCAGCTGGGTGTCCTGGGGGGCAGGTGTGTGTGGTAAGCATGCGTTCAGATTTTATTTGCATATCATTACGCCTCTCGTAATCCACACCTGCTTTACTGCTTGTAAGCTATTTGCAGCCTTTTGGGTGGAAGCTATGAATGCACTGCATGCTAAATTCGATAGTGGCCCATTTATAGATGTGGGCAAATTTGCTGGCATGCCTTCACAAAAGATGTAAAAAATTAAACAATCTCTTTAAGAACCTTAATCTTGCAAAAATACATCATCTCTCATCTGTAAAATCAGTCTTTGCTTCAATAAATTTTGTAGAATATTTCATGCAGTTAAACAAATGAAGATAGCATGGTGAAAGAGGTGGTCAGACTTGATACCCTCACAGATTCAAAGGTTCTAGTGCCAGATGCAACAGACCAACTCCAAACCAAAGTGTGTTATGACTTAGCTTTAATGGACAAAATGGAAAGCTAGAGATGGCTGCATGCATGACTCCCTGTTGGTGCAGTAACAATAAAAACCTGTTAGATTAAATTGTTAGGGCCCAAGCTTTCAGATCTATGCTGTTATATTTAAATTGAACAAGACGGTATTATAGTCTTGTTGAAAATAAGAGGAGGGGCATACACCATTGATAATGGGTCCCAAGACAGATAAATTGGTTAGTGTGATTAATGGTAAATATTATGACTCTAACCAGAAAGAGAAAGTTTGTGGTAAAAGCTTCTACACTTCCCTTTTTTAGTCCCTGTTATTGGAGCACCATTTATTGACATTAGGGAAAGCTTTACTAAGATCAGTTTTACATAAAAAAAAGAGTTTACAATTTGATAAAAAGTTAACTCCACTCAAAAAAAATTTTCCTCGTTTAGTAATATACAAATGTGGCAATACATTTTTATCATGGATATAAATATTATCCCAGCATCTTTGCGGCTTGTCAACATGCAATTTGGTGAATCCACTTTTACCATTATACTCCATGGTTCTATTTGGTGTTGCATCCACATCCTGGAATGTTGGCTGCAGTCTTACGAGTTTTACGATTTAATATTGTTAAAAAAGATTGTTGATCTTTTTAACAATATTGGCAACTATTGTCACAGGACCATATTCTGACTGAAAACGGTTTTGTAAAAGCTACCTTTAACTACGGAAATAGTTCTACATTATTATTCCCTTGCTCCTCAAAAAGCCCTGGCCCTCACAAGGGTTCATGCCCAGTCTGGTCCACAGAACAGTGCTGAGCTATTCATCAGCGTGTTTGTTCCCTTTAATTAGGTCCAAGAGCTCCAGAGATGAAGCAGAAATCTAACGAATTAACACCTTTATTGTAAAGTTTGTTTTGTGCATTTTTAAAATGTGGTCGATCTAGATTTGCAATTTTACTGCAATGATGGAATTCACTAAATGATCTGCAAGCCTGACACCCCCTTTGCCTTTGTGTTGATGTTTGATTATAGAAAAGATAAGTTTATTTTATTTACTCTGATGTTTATACTGAAGATTATTTCACATTAAGAATTTTTTGCTGCTTTTTTCACAAGTGAGAAAGCCAAACTTTTTATGATACACTCACATGAGATTGCAGGATACTACCAGGCAGCTTTACTTACTTTGACTATAATATCTTTCTCTTAAGTCTTTTGTGTGTTTTAAAAATAAATCAGTTGACGTTGAGTGGTTTGCATGTTTCTGATCTTCGTTTTGTCTGATGCTTCACTTTTTCCCCTATTTGTTTTCTTTGGCAGGCGCAAATACAAGAAGACGTCCCAGAGGTAAGATTTGCAACTGGGATTCTGCGTTCTCCCTCTTCGCCTCCTTCCCGCGCAGAATTTTTCTTCTTGCTCATCATCTTGGCCCAGTTATCCCCCTTTTTTTCTCTATCTTTCACAATATATCGTTCCTCTTCCCCCTTGCATCACCAGATCTCATGAACCTTCTCCCGTCATATTGCCTTCTTTATTCATTAATTATAGTTTCATTTTCTGTTGAGCACTTTTAGCCATCTTACAGAAGTGTATCTTAATAAAAGTGTTTATGATTGCGTTAGTTTTTATTCTTGCCTGTATTCATCCACATACATTCCCAGAGATGCTCACCTGCTGACAAAGTCTGGTCATCTGAATAAACTGACAACTACTCTTTCATTCACTCTGAGTGTTTCATTTTGATGGGTCAGCTTGTTGTTATTGCCAGATAACAAGCTCCTTAATGGAGGGAAATTATGGTTTCATGCTCTACTGTATAAACAATACGCACCACTTGAAAGGTTGATGAATGACAAGTGAAGATATTATCTTCCTCATTATGAAACTTTCATTTGTTGTATTCTGTTGGAGATACTCTTGGGAAATCAAGAATCATATTAAAGTGGAATATGATTTAATTTATTTACTAAGATGAAGGTAGCAATTAATTAATGATGAAGGATAAAGGAGTAATCTGGATTTAAGCATTGCTTGAGGTTTTTTCATTTATTGAAAAGTCTTTGTAGATCTTTTGTCCATCATTTTAATCAATAAAATACACTATAAAACTTTCCTATTGACACAAACACTGTTCAAATCCATAAATAAGCAATGACTGATATCCAAACACTGATACGTTGTGTTTTGCAACGACACAACGAATCTTCTTTTGTAGCTCTTAATTCTTTTTCAGTCTTTTCCTGCCATTCTGAAAACCTTCCCTGTACTCTACTGGGATTTTATGTTACAGGTCAAGACAAACTAAATAAAAAAAAAAAATCAAATCAAATCAAATCAAACAACAGCAGATCTTTGATGTCTTGTGGTGCTAAACTGTTTGGTGATTTGTAAACTAACAACAGTATTTTAAAATCTATTCTTTGAGCTACAGGGAGCCAGTGGAGGGACTTTAAAATTGGTGTTATGTGCTCTATCTTCCTAGTTTTAGTGAGAACGCGAGCAGCAGTGTTCTGGATCATCTGCAGCTGTTTGATTGATTTGTTGGACAGGCCTGTGAAGATGCTGTTACAATAATCAATGCGACTAAAAATAAACGCATGGATGAGTTTCTCTAGATCTGGCTGAGACCTTAGTCCTCTAATACTGGAGATGTTCTTCAGGTGATAGAAGGCCGACTTTTTAATCGTCTTTATGTGGCTCTGAAGGTTCAGGTCAGAGTCCATCACTACTCCCAGGTTTTGGGCCTGATCGCTAGTTTTTAGTTGTAATACCTGAAGCTGTTCATTGACTTTAGATCGTTCCTCTTTAGGTCCAAAAATAATGACTTCAGTTTTGTTTCTGTTCAGCTGAAGAAAGTTTTGGCACATCCACACATTTATCTGTTCTAAACATTTATTCAGTGACTGGATGGGGTCAAAGGTCACCTGGTGACATCGTAATGTAGAGCTGTGTGTCATCCGCATTGTTATGGTAGCTAATACTATTTCCTGTTATAACCTGGGCTAGTGGGAGAATATAAATATTGAATTAGAGGGGTCCTAGGATTGAACCTTGGGGTACCCCACATGTGACCTTTGACCTCTTTGATGAGAAGTTTCCAATTGAAACAAAGAAATCTCTGTTTTTTATGTAAAATTCAAGCCAGTCGACCACAGAATCGGAGAGTCCAACCCAACTCTCCAGTCGATTCAGTAATATGTCATGGTCGACAGTGTCAAAAGCTGCACTGAGGTCCAACAGAACCAGCACTGTGGTTCTGCCACAGTCCGTATTTATATGAATATCATTGAATACTTTTACGAGGGCAGTCTCCGTGCTGTGGTGAGCACGAAAACCAGACTGGAAAGAGTCAAAGCAGTTGGTCATCATGAGGAAACTATTTGTTTACACACAGTTTTTTCAATAACTTTGCTGATGAATGGGAGGTTTGAGATCGGCCTGTAATTCTGCAATAGTGATTTGTCCAGGTTGTTCTTTTTTAGCAGTGGTTTGATGACCGCTGTTTCACACCTGATGTGAGTGATGAGTTTACTATTTGGATGAGATGAGTAGCAATAACAGGCAGGACTTTCTCAAAGAAATGTCTGGGTAGGACATTCAGACAGCAGGAGGTTGAACTTAATTGACTTATAATTTCTTAGGGTGTAATAATTAAGTAGTGCAACATTGTGGCATAATTATCTGGATTTGTATTCAAACCCTTTTATTCTCATTTTCCTAAATGCTTTCCAGTGCAACTAACAGCTTTCAGGAACACAGCTGTTCTATAGATAATACATTGACTTGTTAGAGATCTTAAACAAATTTAAAGCACTACAAAGACCAAGCAACAAAGAAGACAGGACAGACATAAAATCATTTGAGTTTAAAGCAGCCTTAGATGATGCAACAGCATGCTAACCCTCAAAAATCTCATACAGGATTTCAGTGTCAAGTTATAATTGATGATGAATTATAACCTGAACATTAATGTAATCAATTTGAACATATCCATTGTGAGTGAAACTTGATAATTGCTGAATCATGGAATGCTCTTTTTATAAGTGATGACTAGCAAGTTGATAATAGTCCACGGGAAGATGGATGGCGTTGGGATAAATACTCAACAAAAGACTGGAATTGATTTTTTAGTTTCCAGTATGAAAATGACCCTAAACATACAGCTTTAAGATGAAACAAAGTAAGCAAATCATGATCAAGTTCAGACTTTTGAAGCAAACTGTATGCACTTAATTTTATGTGGGGGTATTTCACAAAAGTCCTGTACTTTTTTAGGACTGCAATAACACCCAAAGGAAAATTGAAACTAGTCCATAAAACAGAGCTCAGCTTAAAACCTATGTCAAGGAAGGATGTCTCTAATATGGTTTCTTGGTAATTTCCATGCTAACCGTGGGATTGCCACACAGTTGGCGTAATTGAACTGAACCCTCCTCTTCCTACTTATTGAAACAGTGTGAGTTTTTCTAGAGCACTACAGAAGCAGCTGTTGGGAACCCGTTTTCTCTTCCTGTCTCCGTCTCTCTGTGTCTCTCGCTCTCTTTTGTGGGCGGGGGAGTTCCTTCTGCAGAGGAGCTGGGTGATTGGCAGCTCCATATGTGTCTGTGTAATTACGGCTAGGCTAATTGGCAGAGAGGAACACTGAGACATTGTCATTACTGACACACCAGGACAGCCCCTCGCACTTGCAGATGGAGATGGAGGTGGCCCTTTTCACAGAAGGAGGCATGCAGCAATGGGAGAAGACTGTTTCTGTGGAGGTGTCCTTGTGTATGTGTACAGAAGGGGAACAAGGGATGGAAAAACCAAAAGCATCTGCTTTAAGTTGTTTGACCTACTCTGTTGTCAAAAAGCCAAAATATGAGTTACATTTAGAGTTTCATGTTTTCTGCTGTACTTCTGTCTCTAATATGAAGCTGGTTTTATGCAGGTTTTTAATTCTGAATCACATGCTTTTGTTGTTTCTTCTGCTTCCCCCCCCCCCAGAAATAGACAGGATTTTAAGTCCTGTCTCAGTTAGTAACTGTTGCAGGACTTCACATATATGCAGCTGGCAGTGATAGCAAAGGCAGATGGTGATTTAGACATCATTAGAAATGTTTAAAGAAGCTATCAGCAGAAGGTGGAAAGCAGGTTGAATGTTTTCATTTTCAAAGTTATTTGCTGAGGTATTCATACCACATAAACTTTCTCCCAGTTTGTCACATTGCAACCATCACAACTTGATGTGATGCCTGATCTTGTGCAAAGTTTTTTCTTTTAAGAAAAAATACTTACGTGTGACTTCTTTTTCTCTTCTTTTGCTCTTTACATCATATTCCTTGGAAACATCTGCTAATTTCTTTGATTTAGAAAATGTACTTCTTTATCCCATCAGCTATCAGATATCTTTTTACGGCAACTGCAAGAATGCACATAAATAGCACTGTCAGTGAAAAATTAAAAAAATGACACCTTGGAAGAGAAGAAGAATAGGATAAAGGAGGGTTGGAAACTGTGTAACAAAAATCTCAACTATGGGAATCTTGCATGTTACCTCATTTTTGTCTGATAACTATCCTGGATAAATCTGTTATGTCATGAATTCTGCTATGATTGTGTGGTGACATTGTCAAGCACCAATATGTTTGGTGTCAATTCATCACACTGAATTGTAAAAGCTGAATAAGATGAGCTATAACGTTTTAGTGAAACTGTTATGGAATTTTTTGTGGACAAAAAATGTGAGATTGGGAATAATCCTGTAACCTACTGATGCAATTTTGCTCTAAAATACAACACATGCAACAGGTAGTTCACAAAACTGATGGCACCAAAGCACTCCCATTGTTAAAACAGAAATACTGGAGAATTGTAAGGAAATAATGCACTGGAGCAAATAAAGATCAAGAGCAGTGGAGCGAAAGACAGACACTGTCAAACCTAGAGTCACAAGAGACAATTCAACTCTTTAGTTAATGTCAGTAATTGGGTAGAAAACTCAGTCATTGGCTTCTATTCAAGAACATCCAATTAAATGTCATTAACCCAAGCCTTTCTGTGCTTTTTCCTGTGGTTCAGAGTCATCTGTCAGGAACCAGCTATTGAGCACTCTGCTGAAGATGATTCATTCGGGAAATGCTTTCATTGGCTTTATGTTTGGATTAGTGGCTGCAACAAATACAATTATTCCTCAAAAAGTAAACCAGTAATTCCAAAGAGGCAATAACAATGATGGTGGTGTTCAGATAATGAATCATAAATAAAGGTTGACCGATGACACGTGAAAAGGATCTCATCGACTCATGTTTCAAATATACGTCATGCTAACCAGAATTAAGGTGGGGGTAGTAGTTGATAGATTGCTTTTCATAAAATCAAACTATTCTCAGACATTGCTAGTTTACTCAACTCAACTGAAAGCTATTTGTCTCGTATTCAGACATTACCAGCAATGAATTTACTCAATAATGTTTCATCAAAAATGTTTTATCTTTCAGGATGATCATTCTTTTTCTCCTCACTCCTGTCACCCAATCTCCTGTTCTTCCCAACTACCTGATGATTAGAATGACAATTACCTGACTCAAGCAATCTCCATGCTTGGGCTAATTACATTCTTCTCTACCAATCTTGTTTCTTCTTCCTCTCTTTATCCCCCACTGTGCTTCTCCACATCAGGTGCTCATTTTTTTTTTTATCTCAGGTAACCGCCAGAGTTAGCTCAGTTTGCACCCCATCACAGTTTTCCTATCATTGCAGAACTTCAAAGGCACATATCTTTCTTTAAAAAATGTTGATGCAGACAAAATTTTGGGCTTTTGATGTACAAATGTTACCTGGAAAAAAATGACCAAGCTCCCTCTCTTGTTCCATAATCCTTTCTAAGCTGAACACTGCTGCATTATTTCTGAAGGTATTTTAAAAGCAACTGATGTCAGGAAATGTAGAGTCAATGCTTCATACTGACAGTAAATACATTTCTGTAAACATTTTGTGTTTATTTAAATTCAGCTCAGAAACTGTTAGAGCAACTTATTTTTTCACTACGTGTAATACACATATACATTGCCAAATGTAGACATTTCAGTATTTCACAATAATGTGCAACATCATCAACTTTGATTATCAGAAATTTTGTTGGGATTCTGTTGGAATTTTTATTCTCACTCAATATTCCACATTTGTTAAACAAAGGTAATAAAGATGTCACATGTTAATGTAAGTGCTTCCTTCTACACTGATTATTTTTCCCTAGTTACCTTTCTCTCTAATTACATTGCAGAGCTAAGTGTATTAATTTTCTGGAGATGGATTACAAATCTTACTTGATATCCTTTTATTCTGAATTGAGTCTGTAGCAAAGATAAGCTTATATAAACATCACCCGTTTCTTGGTGCCAGCTCACCAGGTTCCCTCTTCATACTGCCTACAGCAAATACTATTGTAGATTTATGTCACAGATTGTCCCTTTCAATCTGGTTGCTTATATCCACACTTCCACTAAGCATCCCACCTCTACCCTTGTCCCTGCTGGCTGTTGGTTCATGTGCAAGACGAGCAGAGATGTGCAGCTATTTGGTAGTGTCTGTATATTTTTAGGAAGGGTGAAAAAAGGGTTACTATGTGATAATATGAATAGGGACCATGTGCTTTCTTCAGTGTTTTGTTTACCGAATGCATGTACTCATGTGTGATGCCCTGCAGTTATCTGCTGTCACCCACCCCCCATTCAGCAACAACCTTATTTATATCCAACTAGCCCAATAATTTTGAACCTTCTGGAAATTATAAACCTGATCTGTAGTATGTTTGCATAGCTGAGGTATTGTTCAGAATTATATCTTAAAAATTGCTTCTTCATGGAAAAGCAAAAAGATGGAAAAAAAAAAAAAGAATTCATGACATTCATTTCTGGCTGCTTTGAGGGAACTTTTCATTTCCAAATATTTATGGTTACATTACATTTAATTATTCAGGCCACACTTGTAGACATATGAAGTTCAGCAAATAATTGCACTAGATGTCTGCTTCAGTTCTATGTAAACAATAAATAGTAAAAGATCAGACATTGTAAAATAACATACTGTCATGTCTTTATCCTACTGTTAGATCATAAATATACATCGTACATGATCAAATTTTTTATGAATCATGAATTAGTTTTCCATTAGTGAGTTTGTGCATGAATAAACATACCAGTGTCTTCTGTGATGCTATCCGTAGAGCAAGGCAGGAAATCTTTCCAGTAAAGCACTTAGAAATCTGCTTTGTGTCATTTTTTTTTTCAATGCACCCTGGACATGCTTGACTAAACATGCTCTCCAGAAAATAAACTGAGTCCAGTAGGTCACTGTTATACAGTCACAGTCTTGGAGACAGAGGCCTAATAGCTTGAACACATAGTTTACTTCAGATAAATCTTACATATGTTGACTTTCTGAGAGAGTTTCAATTTAGTCAAAGACTGGAGATGTAAATAAATAATTTATTGCTGGGTTAAAGAGAAATTATGTTGTATTGATACCCTCACAAATAAACTCAGTGATGATATAATCTTACTTTTGGGTTTTACTATAAGTACATTGATAAGGCATAACATTATGGCCACCTGTATTATGGTGTGTTTGTTCTTTAGGTGCTAACAGCGCCCAACTATTCAAGGCATAAACTCCTCTAAACATCTTCTGGAATCAAGATATTCGTAGTAAGGTTTCCTGGAAAAGGCTTTTCTGCACAACATCACAAAGCCTTTTTAGACATCCTGGCTTTCCATAGTTCAGCCTGGTATTATATGTTCCATGACACACAAGCACCAGGTCATCCGTGGTATTTAAATCAACATGTTTCTTCAAACCGCAGCACAGTTGCTGTTTTGTCCAGTTTTGATCGTCTGATTTATCAATTTATTTTGTTTGGTGTTGGACAGGGATCACCATGATCTGCTATATTCTCGACCAATGGATCGAGAATGACTCTGTAACTATAATGTATATAACACTGCCTCAGAACCATTATTTTTTTAGCTACAGTTCCCATTGGATTAGCTC
Source organism: Poeciliopsis prolifica (assembly GCF_027474105.1). Taxonomy (NCBI): domain Eukaryota; kingdom Metazoa; phylum Chordata; class Actinopteri; order Cyprinodontiformes; family Poeciliidae; genus Poeciliopsis; species Poeciliopsis prolifica. The sequence continues at coordinate 16,470,790 of NW_026562383.1, read as the reverse complement.
ATACAGGCCAGCCTTAAACACCCATTAGCCTTGGCTGCACATGACTTAGTTGTCAAGTTACCACTTTATCTTCTTTTGACCGCTTTTTATCACTCAAGAGTTGCAGTTTTGGAAGTGCTTAGCCCATTTTCCTGCCTGTAACACATACACTTTCTTACAAAATATCTACTACATCCAAGGTTCTATTATGTATCAATAATTTTAACCACTTCACATAATGTTATGATTAGTTGGTGTAAACTGATATTCTTTAAAGTGTACTAAAAGACATATGTAGGTGAGGTGATAAACAACCAAGATAACCAACCATATCTTACATGTGTATGACATGAGTAGATCACTAGAGCAGCTATTATTAGATGCAGTGTTTGAATAAAATCTAGATGTAGTGGTTCTTGTATATATCTGTGAAATCCAGTAAATCCTGATGAAAGAGAAAAATTACATTTGCTATTTAAATCTTGTCCAGTTCTTCTTATGATGGCAATTCTGATGGGGTTTGGTATTATTTTTCCTCATTGGTAGCATTTTGTTTAAGATGAGAATAACAGTGAGTGCAGCTAAATTAACAATGGTCTCTTTTACATGACACCCAAGGACATGATTTATATAAATTTCACCTTGCCAATGTGATATTAGTGTCTGACGTGAAAGGTTAGTATAAATCTACTGTTTTTCACAGATCTAAGCCGTCAAGCAAGGTAATCACAGCACCCTACTGGCTGAGTTGACTTCCTTGCTTGTGTTGTAGTTCATTACAGTTTGTGGGATCAAGTCCTGCAGGATTCTAGGCAAAAATGAATTGTGACTGTGCTGAACATACTTCACAGATTTATTGTTATGTGTTTCAATGTTGCCAGATCCAACTATTTTAATAGCACGATGCTGCTGAGATGTAAGTTATGAATTTTGTTTTTTTTCCCCAGTAGCTGGATAGATTAAACTAGACTGGGTTTTTCTGTGTTTGGAATGACTCCACAGCAGAATGACATTTACACATATTGAGGAAGTATTTGCACTTTAGTGAGTTTTGTTTATTCATTCTCAGTGCACTTCTGTTCCAGACTTGTAACCATTTGACAACTGGGAGGTTTTTCTGAAGTCATGCAACACAAATGTCTTTCTACTTACATACCTTGGAAGGGTCGCACTGAAGTACAGAGACAGAGCAGATCGATGGACTCAGGTTGCTATACACAATTAATTTGTACTACTCTGTAGCATGTCCCGCATTAGTTTTCTGCATAAGTGCTGCGTCTATCTCTGTGCCGTTTTTAGTCACAAGAGGAGTTCTAAAAACTGACGTGTGTGCAGGATATCCCAGGTTGATCTGTGATTAATAAACAGCCAGAGAGAGCTCAGCAAGAGCATTGTTTTTGTGGGTGGACTGCTTTGTGAAAGTTGTTACTGTAAAGAGCTTTTAGGATCTCAGTTGAATTCAGCCAGATCATGTTGATCAAGTTTTTCTGAAGAAGCACCTTCTTATATGCTATGGCATGTTAAACAGTGAATTGCTGACAAGTTTGTAATTTAATAAAGTGGTTCTAACAATACAATTTGGTTATTTTAGTCTTTGCATGAATAAGTTAATAGTTGTTGCTATTTAGTTGTAAAGCATGATTACTCTTGAAATAAGACTCTGACCATAATTTATTGAATCACGTTAAATCATATTATGTTGAAGAATAACATTGATTTGCATTGTATTACAATTGGTGTAAATCAAATTGGATTCAATCACTTTTTATTTAAAAATATTTTTGCTATATTTTACCCTTCCTGTTGGAGCAAATATTTTAGTGGTCCATACAGACAGTTAAAAAGTAACACCACAGAATGAGGTAGCTGTAAGCAGATGCTAGAAAAACTGTTTATTGTTAAGTTTATCACACCATGCGCTTCATTAGCAAAGGCTCTCATTATAATGGCTGTGTCTTGCTGAGACCTCCTTTCCCAGTTCAGCAATCTCAGATAAATGAGTGAAGCTCAGGGAAACGAAAATAAGAAAAGGAAAGAGGAAGAAGTCTCCTAGGAGCTTAACAATCCTCTTCTCTCTTCTTGTTCCTGCTGAACATAATGAAGCGTAATTGAGTCAAATGGGATGCTAATTTTGGTTACCATGGTGTTTGATGGAGACATGCTGTTTCAAGAAGACTTAAAGGGATAGGTTGACTTTTGTTGAGTTTTGTGTGACGTTATTTTCAAATGTCAAACTCATAATGAAAAATATTGGTTGTTATGTTATGTATTCACCATATCAGCTATTAAATATTTGAAGTCATTTTCAAATTGCTTACTCAGAATACTTCAGATATTCACTTAAATTGCCTTTTATTGATGTTTCTTTTTTATATGTACCAAGTGAATCGATAGCAAGAGCACAATTGAAAAGCATTAAATTTTTAACTACAGCAGCACTTAAATAGGACAAGAAAAAAAAAAGAATTGAAAGTTTTCATTTGTCCAACTGGCAATATACTGTCAGTAATATGTACCACAGAAATATATCCATATTAAAGTTTTGACAAAAGTAAAGCAATTCTACTGCTTTACCTTTTGCCTGCCAAGCTTGACTACCAGAGCACAACTCAGTAACCATTTAACAATCGTTCACTTCATTTCCACCACAGCCCAACCCACTGACTGAACATGTGCTTCTGCATGTAGACTGCTGTTGATTGCCTTCAAATAAAAATAATGTAACTGAGTGTGTAATCAAGTAATCAAGAGACCACTCATTGTAGGCAATTAGATATTATTAGATTGATTTGACAGGAATTTGGATATGAATTGAACTTGTCTTCTAAAGTACCTTAAGATGGCATTTTTCTGCAGGCTCTTGAAGTAATTTTGGTGGTTTGGTCGCTCCTTGTAAGTTTTACCACTGTGTCCTCCATGTTTTAATAATGCCTCTGACTGTGGTTCTTTGGAGCCCCAAATGCTTTCTAAACTTTTTATTTCTGTATATGTGTTGTTTATTTTGTTTATTTGGTTTGCCCTACTTCATATCGCATTACTTTTGAGTGACATTGTGATTTTGCAAGTATAGTAGTAATGTAGCCAAGGTGTGACTAGGGTAATTGAACTCAGCTGTTCAGAGAATGGGGTTAGTAATAATTAATTTATGATGTGATAAGGGAGATATTAATCAAATGGGTACTAATTGTTGATAATGGGTGGAAGAAATTAATAGTGTGTTTGCCAGACTTAGCCTGTCAATTATGTTTCGGTTAGATTTACATTCAGTCAAACAGTAACACATGAGTATTTGGGGGTTTTTTTCAGCGAGGATGATGCAGTGTAAAATTAAGCAAAATTATTGATACTTAATAAAATTAGTATGACTAATACAAAATCCTACCCGCACCAAAATACATGCAAGTTCAGTATTACATAAATTTGTTGATCAAAATAAAGCACAATATGTTAAATAATAGAATATGAATTATAAAGTATAAACTACAGAAATAAAAAAAGTTTTAGTTCTTTTTTAATATCTGATAAACAATATTTTATAGGCTTCTGATGTTCGTATCATTGAACACGGTTGAAATAAAGTTAGTCACTTACACAGGAGATGACACTCAAACTGAATCTTAAAAGACAGTGCATGTACACCATCTGTTAGTATGAAGCTTTCTATCTTGTTTACTTATTGTTAGTGCAAACTCCATGCCCTTTGTACAGAGACAACAGGTGCTTGGATTCCTAAAGTAGATTATTTCTGGTAGCAAGGCAGTGTAATGTGAAGCCTCTCATATGCTGTTTATTAACCTGCAACCTGCAATAATAGTGAGTCACTAACACTCCAAGGTATCAAAAAGATAATTAAAGGTTTGGGAAATAAGTGCTGCTAGAAATAAGTGGAGAACTGCAAAAGTTGTCCACTTAACATTTCACTTTATTTAAAAAAAGAATAAATTGTTAAACTTTATCATCTTATTTCTCATGTTTTGTTTTTGTCCAAAACCAGATATGATTGTGACATCCATCATGTCACAATCATATCTAATTTACTGGAGAGTACTTTCATGACAGTTTTATGTGTGGATTCTTTTTGTTGAAACCAAGTTCTACTTCAAACCTTTCAGCTGCATCAGCAGAAACACAGATTCATTAGGTCAGACTGCTTCTTCCCAGTTTGTAATAAATTGCTTGCTGAGTCAGAGAGACTGAGCTGGTAGAAGTCCAAAAACATTTTTATGTGCTTGTTAACTGAAAAAAAAACACATAAAGGTAATCAAAAAATACTGATTTGCGTTCCCAGAACTTGACTATTGTCACTCAAAGTTGTAGGGAGAGATAATAAAATTTTCAGTATTAGTTATTGTATTATTTGTTTTATATATTTTTGTACAGGACTTTGGTGTATTATAAATGTCCTAGAAATAAAGTAGTATGTTATAAACCACACATAACATTTAAATCAATCAATCAAATTTAAGTAATGATGGAAAGTAATATTTATATTGGAAAGAGGAAAAAGAAAACATCTTCAATGTTAATCCAATAATGCGTTTGATCAACTTTTAAATTTTAAAAAGTCCAGTATGTACCTCAGTACTAAATAGTCAGAAAATCCTACAGTTCATCCTTGTTGAATTATCCCACTTTGGTTTCCATGTTTTTGATAATATGTCTGTGTGACAACGATTGGTGTAAAATGTTACAATGCCCATTTTTAAAATGCTGTTCAGCTCAAATAAAATATGCAGTAACAAGGCCTTTCCATGCCAGTCCATTGTGTGAAGAGCCACATTGCCAAGCGAAGTGCATTCTGATGTCCTTGTTTGTTTCCTAGTTGAAGGACAGACCAGTGATGGCCTCATTCACTGCAGAGCACCACTTTTCAGGCTTTATTGATCTATTTGTGTAGCTAAGTGTGTGTGTGAGTGTGATGAGGAGAATAGGAAGGGTAGTTTCGTTGTCATTACCTTTTTATATTTATTTTCTCCCTTTGTTTCAAAATGAATGTAAGTCTTATCTTTACAAGGTTGTCAGTGATATAAATATCCATCCAACTATAAAACAACTGTCAGTTCAAAAGTGCAGTGCTACAGTTTTAAGCCAATTTCTAAAGACTGAAATAATTGTTTTCTTTGTCAAAGTTACAAAGAAAATAAGTATTCTTGTTTTCTTTGTTACTTTCTTTCTTTTCTTTGTTATACCATGTGTCACATGTGTTACATGGTTATACCATACCATACCACTATATAGTGGTATATTGCTATACCACCAGTGGTGGTATATTGTTATACCACCATATAGATGGGAGAACCTATACTATATGGTGGTATAGGTTATATATTTCAATTACTCTCAGAACTCAAGGAAATATGCAATAAGCTGAATTAAAGATCTTATACTTTGACTGGATGTGTGCATAAGTTAGAGTTCCACAAGCCATGTCCACTATTCCCATTTAAACTGTTGTGCTAGCACAAACCTTCCCAACCCCTTTTCTCAAAACTTCCTGGTCCCCTATGAGATGCTGACAAACATTCCAGTCATCCGTTAAAGGACACTGAAAGTCAGTCGCACCATTTGTGCTACATTTTCCATCCTGGAACCCCCTGAGACTAAACATGTACCAAGAAACAGACAAAACCACTCCAAACTCTGGATGGAGTTACTAAATTTAAATACCTGGGAGTAACATTTTTGAAATACTTGACTTGGACCAATAACATCTCCTCAGCTGTTGGGAAAGCACAGCAATGTCTGTGTACCTGAGGATGTTGAGGAGCATTTGAATTCCAAAGAAGCTAATGGAAATATTTTATAAGTGTGCCATCTGCAACTCCAGTATACTTGGTATGGTTTTCCAGTTGCACTAAGACAGTTCAGCAGCCCATGCAGCAGGTGATAAAAGCAGAAAAGAATGTCACTGGGACTAATAGTAAATGACCTGTCCTTGTAAAGCACTTTATTTAAGGTCCAGTGAGAAAGCTCTGGTTTCAGTTGAAGTTTGGTATTTGTTCCATCTTAACACTGATTATTTTTCTTAAATGTTTTCTTAAAGGTTTTTAATATAAGCCTCTCACACATCATAGTGATACTTCTATAACCATAGAAGTCAAGCTGCATTAATACTCAGCTTAAAAATTAACTATATATCCATTAGACTTAAAGGCCTATGTAAAAGCATTAGCTGATCAGTAGATTGGCATTTTGTAGTGATGGCTAATCAGTGCTGGGCTAAAAATAGCATTTTAAACCTTTGTGAAACAAAACTGTTGCAGTGTCTTAATCTGATCCTATTATACTCTTAGGCTTTTAGGATGCTTAAAGTGTCGCAGATCATGTAGATTGTAGTCAAACGTGAATATTTTCTATTTTTGACCTGTCAGGTGCCATGGTATTTTAATCATTCAGTACCTTTTAGGCAAATCAATAAGTAATATTTTTGATTTTCAATGTTTCACAATATCTCTGGTAGTATTAGTTTTGTTAAATACAGTTTTCTGTTCAATATAATCGAAGTACCTAAACTTGGTATAATTAGTAAAATAATTATGCTAAAATAAAATTTAAAAAAGCAACTGCAAAAGAAATAAAACATTCACACTTTATTCCTACCCAAAAATTAAGTCACATTAAGTCATAAGACATATCTTTGAATTTAATTGTTGATTACGATCACTGCTGTTAGTTTTTCATTAATGTTGTCTGTATGCTTAATGTAGCAGTGTGATTGTGTGTATTTGTTGCAAACAGATAAACTGTCTTTTTAGTCTCCTGACAGCGTGACTCATCTCACATGGCATTTAAGTGAGTTTTGAAAATCTTGTTTTATTTTATTAGATTATTTGAATTGAATTACTGGCATTTAGTGAGTTTGTCTTGAACAAGGAAACACTGAATAAATAGGTAAAATACCTACAAAACTGAGAAGTTTCACCAAAATTTTCAGAGCATAAAAAAAAAATCCCTTTCCACTTGCAGAACATTTTTAATTCTTTGGTCATTCAATCCAATAACACATATCAAAAGTCTAGAGGTGTTTTAGGGAGCTTGTTTCTTCTTGCCAATTGTACTGTACATGACAAATTGAGTTCAAAGACCTTAGTCGCCAATCCAATCCAGTGACCAGGCTACTGAGAAAAAAAATATCAAAAAGACAACACTTGTAGGTTGTTCCAGGGTGACGCATAAAACACTGGTGCATGTCTTATTGACAGCCACTCCCACTCACCATGAAGCACTGAAAGGATCTTCTTGTAATGTGATAAAATCTTCCGGGAAAACCATGCAGTGTTGCTGCTACTGCAACAGATGTCTTATTGTTGTCCATTTTTGGCCAACCACGAGCTCTTCAACAGCTATGTCCATTTGCTCATAATCCATTTCCCTACTTAGAGTCTGACTGGTGAAGGAGTCAGTACTTTCACTAGTACTGACAAGTACTAGTGATTCAGTGGATTCAGTCCAATTCACTATTGGACTGAATTCTCTGTTGGATTTTACAGACATAATTCGGCTTCTGCAGGAAATCATGCAGTCTGGCATATTCCACAAGATTCATCAGGAGTTACCATTAAGGTTCCACTATGACTACTATACACATAGTTTGTACTGTATATTATTGATATATGTTGTTAAAAACGACTTCTTTTTATACTCCCACGCATAATGTTCAAGGTGATAAGCCACTGATGTAAAGTTATAACTGAGCCCATTAGATTCCTAATTATGCAAACCCGCTGTGATGTTTATGTTGCTGCAAGCTCACACATTTAGCCCAAGTTTGTTTGCTTTTGTTAAACTTCATCTCCCAGGCTACCATTTATTATAAATAATTTGCTAATTAATGGTGCAAATCATGGACTGACATTTAAATTAGCCTTGTCGCTTTTTTTTTTTTCAAATTCCATGTTGGGGTTGTTATTTATAGAAGTTGCATTCATGGAAATGAATTGTGCCCATTAGTTTCCATGGAACTCAGTGTGCAGATCAGTAGTAATAATTATTACTGATAATTATTTAAATTTTATTCCACAACAAGTGGCCATTGGACAAATTAATATAACACACTCTACTAGTAAAATTTTGTCAGTGTGCATCCTCACAATTACTATAGATCTTACATATCAAAACAAACATGACATTAGACTGATGCACATGTAAATAGGTTTGCAAATTTTGTTTCTGACATAGTACTTACTGTCAATCATGTAAAGCTGCGTGCAAGCAGAATGAAAGCACTTTGGTAAGCTGTTTGTTTTTATTTCCCTGAAGAACAAGTTATTTCACAGAATTTTCAAATTGCACACAGGGATTAAATGAAATGTAGTTTGGATTTAGAATAGCTCTTTCGTGCCTCTTGAAAACAAACACAAACTTGCATGCTCCGAACATTTGACAGTTAAATGCTTCCACGTGAAGAGCACTTTGCAAATTCAATATTAACAGCTTTTGTGTTAGCAACTTTTATATTATTTTAGTCACGAATGAAGTACTAAATGCTGGTTCATTGTCTTGGAGAACTACATGTTTTTCTTTTCAGCTGCATAGTGAGATTCATTTGGTGGCAGACATAGCAGTGGTGGGACACAATGTTCATAGACACAATGCTGTTTTTCAAGGTACTTGTAGCCCTGACAGTCCATTTCGGGTTTGGCTGGTCATTTAAATTCACAAGATTGAGACTGGTGTGTGAATGTCATGGATTAATAATCATAATTATACCAAGCTAATACCTCCAACCCAGACGTGTTGCCACCAGGAAAATGATTAGCCACAATTTGTGCATGCTTAAAGCAGTTTGGGAACTCTTCCTCCTCTTCAGATGTAATGAGGTATGTAGTTTGTTCTTGATGCACACATGAAGCCCTCTCCAAAACTGGTAAAAGTTTAACCCTGTGGTGCTGTTGCATTTGGGTTTGAAAGGACCCTTAGATAATAAGCTTCTCTGATTGCTTGTGATTTGCTTAAATAGAGCATTAGAGTTTTTCTAGTTTTTTTTTTCTTTCTGTTTCAAACAAGTTCTTCCCCAGTCCAGACTTTATTACGAGAACAATCTAAATCATATCTGCATGTCTCAGCTCGTGCATGACTTCAGGATTTATAGGCTGCACTGGGAATGTATAAAGAGATAAGAATGACAATAAAACTTGATGTGGCATATGAAAACTCAGCATTTATTATGATGACTAGGCTGTTGGTAAATCAAGGACCCTCTGTGTGTCTCTACTTAATGCTTCATCACTTTGCCTTATGCTAATTCATTTTGTGCCTGCCTGAAATGACTGAAACCCATTTTCTTAAAGCTCTATCTCCACGAGTATAGATACTTAGCACAATTGCATTTACTTTGTCACAGAGATCCCACAATGTTCAACATTCTGTGTTGAATTAATAATTCAGTATTTTTGCTCTGCCAACTCTCTTGGTTCTTCTTATATCTTCAAACATGCCTTTCAAAATCTCCTGTTCTATCGACTTGTTACATTTTATTTTTGTTTTGCAAATTATTTTACCAACAAAAAAGACAAAATGGTCCTGGAGAAATGTGAAGCTATCTTTCTTTCTTGTTATGTTTTTGTTGTAAATCAAATTTATAATAAAAAAAGTGACTTTTGTTTGGTTCTTTGTGACAAAAACTGCATCAGTACTAGTGAATATATTAAGGTATTTAGAAAACACATGTAATCTCTCTTTGCACCTACAGTACTGTTTTAAAGACATGGCATGTAAACATAGTATTTTTTTGTTTCATTTAAAAAATACCCATCCTATGATACTCCTTTTGAAATATATATTTTACCCAAAGAACTGCCTCTTTCTTTTACACACACAAATGCGCTCACTTTATTTTCATTGCTTATGGTATAACAGAGAATATTTTACTTCATCTTGCAGATTTGATTGGCAGACTTTGACATGAGTGGGCTGCATTCAGCCAGCTACTGATCTTTTTTAAGGTTTCTTCTGTCCCACGCCATTCTTGTCACATCTGTCATTTGCAAACTCCCACAGGAAAGGCTTTGTTTAGAATGATATTAGAAAATTTTTTGAAGGAGTTACCAAAATTGCTTGGGGAGTGCTGTCGTGCACTGTGGCAACACTTGTAAGTTTATTAAAAGGTTTTAGTAGAATTAAAGCATGCTTAACATACCTGCTGTGATCGTTTTCACTCTTGACAAAATAACCACCGACACTCACTGTGGATAAAGCAAATAGTGTTTACACATTTAGCCAATGTTTTCTATCAGCACACAAAAGGAGAAGGAATTTTAAAAGATCAGAACTGCTCGCTGGTTACTCTGTCAATCATGAAATTATTTATAACCAGACGTGGGTAGTTCCTACTTACATTTACTCCTTTACAATTAGCCTACTTGAGTAAGTTTTTTTGAAGCGGTGCTTTTTTACTTTTACTTGAGTTATAATATTTCAAAGTAAAGCTTGGTATACTAGAATACAATTTCTGGCTACTCTACCCACCTTTACGTTACTTCCCTAAATGGAAAAAAAAAAAAAAACTTTTGCAACAAAACATACATCTGAAACTGACACTCTTGCAACTTATGCTAAATTCAGACTTCTTGTTTGTACAAAAGCCTCACTGTTCTCATGTTTTTCGTTCTGCTCAACCTGCTGTGTGATATGGATTTCAATTTAGAATATTTATATTAATATATACTGACATGTTAGTCAGTCTTGTCTAATATGTAGCAGCATTCTCCAAAGCTGCTACATAAAGCAGTTTTGGAGAAAGTGCAATCCTAAAAATTTAAGTTTTACCTTGTGAAAGTAATGGGCAATTTAATTATCTTCTTGAAGAAAATTTAATTTTGCCAGCTAATTTACTTAAAATCAAAATATCCAAATAATATAATTAATCATAGTAATTTCTTTATCAATAACTGATAATTACTTCATTACTAGGCTTGGGTGTTGTCAAAGAACATCAATGACCTAATGAACAGAACAAATGAAAAACTGTCTTCTATTTAATTCTGAGAAAATGCTGCAGGCTACACCAGCTTTTCTCATTTGCTTGACACCAGTTCTGTTATTCACAATGTCTGTAATTTCTCTTTTACCTCTGTTTGCCTCGTAAAGCTGTATATGCAACCTGATTTTGATTTTTTATTTTTTTTTACTGATAACCCTTTTCTCTGCTGCGGTCACAAATGACAATAGATTCTCCTGAATACGTGGCGGCTGTCTTAGCTTAACTTGAGTCGTCATGTTTTAATAGGCCTTATTCTGCTTATCAGCCCAAAACCTGTGTGTGTGTTTCCTGAAAGCACCCAAATCTCCCTGGGTGATTACATTGACCCAAGGCCATTGATTACTCACCATGGAGGCTAGAATGTCATTGGAACACAGGCGGTTAGCAATTTTTGCATCCTGGCTCTGCTCTCATTCCCCCATTGCTCAATCCAGTCTCATTTATTCTCCAGTCCTTTGTTCTGAATAGAAAGCAGGCTGTGCCTGTTGCTACAGTTTCTCAAAGCAGAAATTAGCTATTTTTTTTCACCTAAGTCAAAATGGCACAGCAACCAATAAGGGACAAAGTAATTCTTGAATGAAGAAAAAAAACTGGTGCTGCTTTCCACCCTTTATTATGCCTTCATTTCATTTCATGCTCTCATCTGGTTGACAAAAATTTGAGCGTTGTCGAGATCCTCCATATCCAAGCAGCAGCGAACTGCAATCGTTTTTCTCTTTTCCATACTTCTGTGACAAGATTAGCTTGGGGAAATGACTGGAAGCTGTGTGTAGTGAGCAAAAAACACTCTTGATTTGAATTCCAACTTTAATCTCTTCTTTCTTTATCTTTTCAAAGGAACACAAATCCTGTCTTCAGGCTGACAGCTGGGGTCTAATGTTCTTTATTTGCTCTGCGCAACCTGGGCAAAAACTCAAAGTGAACATATTTGACAAGAAAATTTGAGACATGACTTTGCATATTTCTTTTCTATAAAAGTACCTACTTCTGCTTTAAACAAGCTGACCAAAGCTAGCTTAAGCTTTGCTTGAGTTGTCAGGTGAAGGGATGGGTTTGGCTGGGCTTGCTAGGTAACAGGGCACCGCCCGCCGATTGTGATTGTGTCAATCACGCAGCCAGAAAACGGATGGGTGAGATTTTAAGCAGTTGGATGGTTCTTAGAAGCAGTTGAGACCCAAATGGCATTATAAAATTGTGCAAAAAGTTCATTTTGCATTATAGGGGAGCATCTAAAAAGGTAATATGGTTTGTTTAATTAGTATCAGAGTGAATCTGCAGAAATGCAAACTATAATTTGAAAACATTTATCATGAGTTGAAGGTTGTTGAAGTTTTTGCTATTTCATTTTTCAGTGAATTTTTGTCTGTCTGTTTACTTTGGTGTTCAATCATAGTCGTCAATGACAGATGTTTGGACTCACCTGTTTCAGTTGAAGCAATCACTCCTCTCAAAGTTCTTTGGTTCTTTTCAGTGGTCATCTCCTTCCTGATATTAATGGTATTTGCTTTTTGTTTATTCACTTCAGACTCTGAATAATTCCCACTCGTTGGATTTTATTTGCTGTTTGTCTCAGAGTTCTTGTAAGTTGGGTGCAGCTCTTTATGTTCCACAAACCTTTAATTTTACAAACCTATACATCTCTTCTTTCTTGTATGCAAGAAAATGGTGTACTCGCCTTCTTCCAGCCATCTGACTGATAATGTGTTGTACCTGCTGAGAACTTATCAAATGCTACATAAAGTCACAGAAAATGAGACAAAAATATTTTAGATTTAACTTAATTTTATCTCCTTAGAGAATGTTTGACATATTTCATTGAGGAAGATTTTCAGATATTATGTACCATCTCCCTGGCTATAAGTAAAGTATTTTTCAAGACAGAATTTATGTGGTATTTTTAATAAAGAGGTTTAAAACATATCTGTAAACAATTATTTTTAAGTTTAATACTTTAAAACATCAGAAAGATTGCTACGGATTCAAGGCTACACAATGATGCAACTGCTGCATTCGGCAACAAAAATAAATAAATAAAATACCTGGTCTTAATCTGAGAGGTGAGAGAACCCCAGATATCAGGTATTAAAGAGGATGTAATTAGTGGAAATGTTTCTCCAACTTAATTTGTAAGAATCAAAAGACTTTTTCATGTATTTATTTTTTAACTATGACTGCAAAAGCTGTGCTTAAAATGTTTCATATCCATTATGTTAACTTATATTATCTTCAATTTCCTGAGGGAGTCTTCCCAAGGGATCAATAAAGTACGAGTCTAAGTCTATGTCACACTAAGCTGCTGACACAGTGAAGCAAAGTATGATTGAACACTGTCAAAACATGAATTCAGTTTTGTCCATTGAAACCCCTTTTGACATGTGTGTTGAAAGTCCCATACATTAACAACTAAATCCAATATTCTCATTTTATTACTCACTTCTGTCAACTAGTTCACATCTATATGTATAAGCAATATTCTCAGGACAGTAGTAAAAACAGTATCAATTTCCATCAAAAAGCCAATGCATAAATTGTATGTTCTTTTTGTCTTCACAAGTATTTGCTCAGATAATTCTGCCTCCACTGTTTGACTATTAAGTATCACTCCTGCATATGAAGTGACAACAATTGTGCTTAGCTCATGGTTGACATGCACAAATACTCAAATACAACTAAATTGTCAAATAGAATATTGTCAACAAGTTGAAAGTGGTTGGAATTCTCTTATTTTTAATTTTTGTGGTTTATAGCCAATGAAAAGTCAAAATTGAGTTTCTCAGAAATTTGAAACATAACAAAAGCATTTTTAATACAAAATGAGCACAGTATCAATTAAGCATTGATTTTTACTCTTTGTCACAGGATTTGGAAACTGTTGAAGAATAATTCATAATTTTACATACAAACCTTAATATAGAAAAGGGAACCAATGAAAATCTCATCAAATTCATCTCATAGTGTAACAACATAATTCCTCATTGATTCTCGGTTTCTTAAAAAAGAAAAGAAAAAACCTACATGTTTTATTTTTGAATAGTGTTTTCTAAAAGGGAAATCAAAGTTCCAAAATAACCATTAATCCACAAAGTACCAAGTTTCCCTTCTTTGAATTTAATTTCTGAAATAAATTGCATTATTAATTATATACAAATTCATTAATAATGATTGGTATATCATAAAAGTTACTAGAATTGGTAAAAATACTCTGCATGTAAGGTTACATCTGACCCTGAAGAATGATCTTCATATTTAAACCTATACTTTATGTAAAAGCTTTAAATAAAGTGAAAAAAACACGTGGCGGTCAGACACTGAGCTGTTTGGTGGATTTAATTGAAAAAAATCTAATTCAGTTCAAGTGGTTCGCCAAAGAAAAGCTGAATTCCTGCTCGCCAATCCTATTTTCTTTTCAGGCACTGAATATTTCAAATGGCTTTGTGCCCAGGAGTTACTTTAGTCCTGACCCGTAGTATTAGCACAGTCCATTGCCTCCACTGGCAAAGCCAGCAGGTGAAATGGGCCGTTTTTGATTTGTTGGCATTGTCATTTGTTGACAATCCTGGAGCTAAGCTTCTCACTGCTGCCTCTCATTTTAATCATGTTTTAACAGAGTACTTCCTTTACCAAGTTTACTTTTTTAATTATTCTGTCAAACATCACTGTTTGGCCTTCCATCTACAGTGCAAAACATTTCTTTTTCTGTTTTGTTCTCTCACAAAAAGCAATCTCTCACGGGAAAGCTTCTCTGGATGCCTAAAGTCTACTGAATAATAATTCCCTTGAACAAATAATTGGTTGGACGTCCTGTCCAGGCTGTTGTGAGAGACAATTTATTTTTTTCAATATTACCTTTCAAATAACCACTCTCTCAAGATAGAAAGTCAAAACAAATTGACAAGTCACACAACAAATTATTCATTTTGCAATTTGTTCAAGAAGATTTAATGTTGCATTTTCTCTGTTTTTCTACACAAGGAGTGAACATTGCTAAAACACATCTGTTCTTAATAGCCATCATTAGTAATAGCCATCTCTAATAAGCACAACAATAGTAGTGTTACAGTTTTGTATTCACTTGCCAATGATAAGTTAAAGCAGTCTATGCATATAGCTGCTGTTTATGAGCAAATTAACATATTTAGATATATTTTGGTCTTTCTGCAATTTAAAGATAATATAATTCAGTCATCAGTCTTTTGTTTCAATGGTAATTTGATGACAGCATTCTCTGTTTTTCAACATTTAAATAGTAAATAGTTCTTGTGATGTTCAATACATGTTATGTTTTCTTTACTTAGAATATCCTAGATAAGCAGAGATGCTATTTCCACTCAGATAAGGATTTAAGACCTCCTACTACTCAAGTTGTTGTTATTTTCTTGGTTGGTAGTGAGAGTGGCAGGTGCTTCGAGGGAATGTAAGTGATCAATGAATGCATCGGAAATCACCCGCAGCTCCTTTTAATAATTAATCATCAACAGTAACCTCTCTGGGCATTCATTCACTACCTGCAGTACAATAGGTGGCCTACAGCAAGAGGTGACAGTGTGCTAATCAAAGCAACCACTTTTAACTCTATTTTGGCATTGAATATAAGAACAAAGTTTATTACGTCAGACATATTACTATTGCACAGACAACATTATATTTGATAGTTTCAGTGATTTCTATATGATTTTGCTCTTTTACATATTTTATTTATATGGCATTTTTCACTAATAAAAAAAACAAACATGGCTGTTGACATAATGCTTTTGTGTTGCATAAAAATTTAATTGTGAATAGAACTAAAAACAACAATTAATTAAATGACACATATAATAGCAGCTGGGCAAAGCTGAAATGGATAAATATCAATGCAGCGCTTTTTTTTACACCACACTTTTTTACTGTAAAAATGTGTGTGTATGTGTGTGGGTGCGTACACCCACACACACACACACACACACACACATATATATATATATATATATATATATATATATATACCTACAGAACAATACACACACACGTTATATGTTATGTATGTGGTATGTATAGTGTGGTCTGTAACACAACATTCCAATACAGATGGAAAAAATACATTTAAGGCTTTGATTGTAACAATTGTGTAAAAATATGGTTACACTCTTCAAACTCTCTTGTACTGAATCAATTTTCACAAGGAAATGATCAGAAAATATCCTGCAGTTTAACTGAAATTTAACTGAAATTTAACTGAACGTTAACACTGAATGTTTTTTAGCTTGAATATTAAAGCTATGTTTCATAAAAAAATGGATTTTCAGATAACGAGTTCTACCCTTTAAATATGCTAATTTGGATGCAAAGCAGATGCGGGTAAAATCAGTGACACTGACCTAGTTTTGCAGGTATTTTTACAAATAGAGCTTGTCACGGTGTCAGAAGCTATTTCACAGGAGCACATGGTGCTTCAGTGTTTGGACTTATATAGGAATGTGTCACTCTCTGATGGATATTTTGATGATATTATGTTTTGTTTGACATGACGACTATAATATACACATTGCTTCAAAACTTTATTTCATACAGAGTAAAACCACCTGAAGTAGCAGCCATCATAGAAGAAACAAAATGAGGTATTCCAGACAGATGGTAGAGCCATTCCTTTTAAAAGAGAATGAGATATTCACAATTAGGCAGGTTTGGTTACAGTGAGGTGAGTTTCCATATTGTTTCATCTTATATTAATTTTATTGGGTTTGTTCACTTTTTTCAACAGAAGAAAGCTGTATTTTGACAAGGCAAAGAATTTCTTGGTGCAGAAACCCCAAACAAGATTAATTCAATATCATTTACAATTAATTTATCATGTCAGTAAAATAGAAGCATAATCCCATTTATTCAGTGACTACTGGATCTCTGTTTTAGATTACGATGTCTGGTGAAGCAACTGGAGAGAGGAGAAGCTTCCCTGGCTGACCTCAAGAAAAACCTGGAGTATGCAGCATCGGTGCTCGAATCGGTTTACATTGAGGAGACAAGGTAAGAAAATCATTAATATTGTAGAAGGGACTGAGTTTAGGTGTGCTTAATTCTTTGATAACAACAGAAATGAAGCCTAGGCGTGAATTCAAACTGGAAGACTCTTTAGCCCCACCTGCATCATCCAATCGGCGCATCCCGCTGATCAACGACGACCTATCATCGCTGGACCAAGCCATGTCACAGCCAATCACCGACCATTTGATAAGGACGTCCATCCAAGGCGTCTTCCGTTTTGCTGCTGCGCTCAACCCACCTCCACCCCTTCTCCACCTCCACTGTCCTAGCTCTCCAGGCATACTTCATTCACTGACCTCCACCACCAGTATCGGGTCCCGGTGGATGACATTCCTATCAGCATCGGGAATGCTCATCTGAGCTTATTGCAATCACAGCTCCATGTCCTTAGCCGGGGCCCGAGCGCCAAAGACTTAATTAATGCATGTCAATATATTTTTCTAATCGCTTTCTTTCTGCGTCTGAGTCTCTCCAGATTGAAATGCACTTCTCATTACCAAACCCTGCAAAACTAAATACACCAATTAAAAACTGACTAGAAATATTTTGTTTTTCACTGTGGTTAGAGTTTCTTTATTTCTTTTTCTCATAATTTTTTTTAAATCTATAATTTATTTATGTATTTCATTTTTTCTTCTTTTCTTCACATTCCTGTTCTATTTTATTATTACTACAATAAAATAAGTCAAACTAAGTGGAAACTAACACTTTGTTGTTTACCATGCATAGCATTCAGTAGTATTTGGTTATTGTGGAGCTGTGAGCATCTGTGTGTCTGTCTCTCATAGCTGCTCTTATGTTGTTAAAGTTTTTTTGGTTACTTTTTGTTTTTTTGTTTTTTTAATTCTTGCATCACCGAATGTCTGCATGGCTAACGTGGGCAGCTGGTATGTACTTTTAACAAGACCTCACATTTAAATGATTGACAGCAAAGAGAATTTTGCTGCATGTTTATATATCTTTTTTAGATATAACTGAAGTTGAAAAATAAACTTGGTCTATAAATGTCAATAGTTGAGTGACAGTTAAAAATATGAGCTTTGACCAGGCTTTGGGAATTATGTAAACCTCTCATCATCTAGATTCAAACAGATTAGGGTCAGCGATAGGCTGACTCCAGTCCAGGAGAAAGGATGAAGTGCAGGATTCATGTAGTACCATCGTTATCAAAGGGATGTGAAAACGCTTTTTCTGAACGTAAACAGGCTTTGCTTTTGATCCTGGACACGTTAGTAAAGCTATGGAGAATTATGTCACCCAATAGGATTTGTATGAAGCCTTATGGGGTTTCTGTGATGTTTTGGATTTATCAAATATATGACATAACAGGTCATGTATTTGATTGACAGGTCTAGAGCTTCTATTTTATCCACAGTGAATCTCTTACCTTTCATCTTCATATTGCTGATCTTTTTTTTCTTGTAGAAATCCTTTCTGTCTCATACTTCCATCTCTTAATCCAGGCGATTGGTGGACACAGAAGATGAGCTCAGTGACATCCAATCAGAGTCTGTGCCTTCGGAGGTGCGAGACTGGCTGGCCTCCACCTTCACCAGGCAGATGGGCCTAATGCTCCGGCGGAATGAAGAAAAGCCCCGTTTCCGGAGCATCGTCCATGCCGTGCAGGCTGGAATTTTTGTCGAGAGGTAAAGTTTGCATGATGTAATAAAGCATTTTCACAGCCTCAAATGACCATGCAATTGCAGATCATAAATAATTTACATGGGCAGTCACTTGGAGCTGCAAATCTATCACTTGTGAGGCCAGACAAAAGCTGCCTGGAGGGAGGTAAAGAAATTCTATCAACATATTTAATTTGGCTCTGCATAAAACATGAGTAAGGACATAATTCATGCACTTTGTAACTGTAGGTGAAATTTACTATTTGATTTTGAGTAGTAAAGCTTTATTGGCTTTATGCTAATCAATCAGTCTGCTCTGTATGTTAATTTTATTATGAATTTACATGCTACGATTTAAAATTTGTCTGACGTTCTGAGATATGAGCCATGTTGTTTAGAAAAAAATACCTTTATTACACCTGCATTTCTTTTTTTAAACTTATGTCACCTCATATATAACAATTGAGCAGAATCCAAATGTCAGGCAGGCAGAATAGCTGCAAAAAATAAAAAGGTCACTGGTCAAACTAATAAAAAAGGACAGCATAAATAACCAGAACAACACAAGATATTGAAAAGGATTGAGGTATGTTACAAGGGATATATTTTTTAAACTGATACAATTTTCTCCGGAGTTGACTCATTTGCATCTTCGCTAGAATTCAATTTAAAAATTCAGCCTAAATATCGGTAAGTTTAAACTGAAATAACATTCCGAGTATGGATGAAACAGAGCTGAAAAGATGCTTTTTTACTTATGTTTTAAGTTTAATGGAAACAGTCTGGACAAGGTGAGACACACAGATACACAGCAGAATATCCCATTGTAAGTGTGAGAAGATGCTGAATGAAACCAATTTACCACATGTACCAAAGAGAATATTTACTATTGGCATTGGTGCACTATTAAAACCTTGACAAACCTGGCGAATCACAGCAAGTCAGCCAGTTCTCTTTCCAAGGTGGAGCTTCATCACACAGTAACGTGCAAAACCATGCAAGCTGTATAATCATTCTTCATTTACTTTCTCAGAAGCCACTCCACTGTTTCTATAAGATAACAGTGGGAAAAGGGAGCATAAGTGTAACAAGGGGAAACTATGTGTTGAAATCTAAGTTGTTGGTATTTAATTACATTTTAATGAGATTTAACTTTTTAAGATAAAGATATTATGTCCATTGTATTGGTTTGATGGAACTGAATAATGTTTTATAGTAATAGACCAAAGTTTGACTCATTGGACTGAGTCCAGTAAGTCAATTTTTTTTCTAGTCAGCTTTTTACTGAATGTCATTACTGATTTAATGGAAAACTACACATCTTATTTTGTCATTTTTGATCATTGTAAACAATACTCCAACCTCCTTTTTTTTTTTTTCATCTGGAAAAACCTGCAGCAATATTCAATCATTTGCAAACTACAGTTTCTTGTATCACTCTTTTGGTCTGAGTTGCAATTAGTTGATGGTTTAGTCATGGTGTGGGAACATCCCAAGCTGTGGTTTAGGGGCACTGTGTTTTGTTAAGATATTACTCTCAGCAAGGCTCTGTATTTGATGTCTTTATCTCATCCAAACAGGATGTACCGACGCACCTCCAATATGGTGGGACTCAGCTACCCTGCATCTGTCATATCTGTTCTTAAGGTATTAAAATATGCATACACACAAAAGCAAAAAAAAAAAAAAAAAAAAGAAATACAGCTCAGGCAATGTAAACTATTTGAATAATTTCTTTTGTTTATCTTCACTTTTAGGTAAGTCTATTTCTAATGAATTTCAAAAGCATCCATACCACTACATGTTTGAATGCTTCTTAGTTGGTAGCTTAGTATGAAATGGATTAAAAGGGTGCATGGTTTTTACATTATATATTGTGCACAGTTCGATATGCATTCAGCTCTCATGGTATTCTGGGTGATGTCTACCAGCGTAGAGAAAGTGAACCAATTGTTCTTACACTGCATACTCCAAGCTCAGTGTGATTGGATGGAAAGCACATGTGAACAGCAGTTTTTTACACTCATAGTGAATATGCTGGCATTTCTAACCCATAGATAAGCTCTTATCCAAATTCCATGGCAGTTCTGCTTTTATTTTTAGGTTCAATAGCTGTGTTTCTATTAGCCGGATAATTGCACAATCTAAAAATAAGTTTGCCTAGTGGAAACACACCAATTTCAAAAATATTGTTGTTTTTGGATAAAATGTTTTGGTACCAGGTGCAAACCATGAAGAAGACATGAAGTAGTTGGGAGGATCATTGTGTGCCATGTTTTTAATTATTTAAAAAACATAGGCGTTTGTATGTATTTTTTTATGAGGTAAGATAAAAGAGGTATCCTTTCCACTTCACTTTACAATTATGCTTTTTTTGGCCTGTCCCATAAAGTAATAATATTTTTATGAATTACTGCTTATTGCTTGAGAATTAAAGTTTAATTCTTTCTTTATTTTTTTTTCTCTCCCTCACAGAATGTTGACAAATGGTCGTTTGATGTGTTTGCCCTAAATGAGGCCAGCGGGGATCACGCTCTTAAATTTATATTCTATGAGTTGCTCACAAGATATGATCTCATAAGCCGCTTCAAGGTGAACTTTCAAAGATGTAACCTTCTGCATCACGGGTCATTTATGTTTTCATGCCATTAAAACAAGGTTAAAGAAGCCCTCTTCAAGCCTGACAAAAACCTTCTACATTTCCAAATTGATGAAGCAGGCACACAATTTCAGTCCCTTAAGACCAAGTTTATGTTGTTTTATTCCAGCAATGATAATTTTATAGTAGGGTTTAGACACACTTCATCTGCTTTTAAGAGTTGTGCAGCTCATTTTCCACAGCGTCTAATAGCTTATGACAATCCACTGGTACTGATAGCATCTGGCAGTAAATGACACAGGCTGTAAAGCAGATATGAATATGTAATCATAAGATGCTGTCACCCAAGTGATTCTGATGGATGATTTTATGGCAACAGTTTCCGATGCTGCACCCATTAAGTCACAAGTTAGCTTTAGAATTTGTGGTTAGTGTTAGTAACTCACAGACTCTTTCAATTTTGTTCCTTTCAGATTCCGATCTCTGCGGTGGTGTCATTCGTGGAAGCCCTGGAAGTGGGATATAGCAAACATAAAAATCCCTACCACAACCTGATCCATGCTGCTGATGTAACCCAGACTGTACACTACCTGCTTCTCAAGACTGGCATGGTGGTGAGTACAAAACATGTGGCTTAGATTACATAATTTGTCTAAGCTCTGAGCATCTACAGAAACAAGTTGAGCGTTGAGCTTGAGTTCCAACAGGGAAAAAGCATTGGACTGAAGCTAAGTCTGTAAAATGAAAGGGATTTTATCCCATTGGTATTCAGAACATCTCTGTCAGCTGACGTATGCCAGCCTAATTGCAGCTTTTCCTGACATTCAGTGTCTAAGCAGATAAAAATTTCGTAGATAGATGAGAGTATGTTGTGGTCTTTTTTTTTCTCCATAAAATTGTAGTTTATTATTTATTCTGAAAATGTATGGTCACTTCAAGAAAAAAAAGAAAACTACCTTGTTTTAAGATGACTACATTTTCACATGTTTTTGATAGTTTATTTTTATTTTATTTTTTTTTGGTAACATGTTCTGACCTACATTCTTCAGCTTCTCAGAGAAGTAACTTGAGGGCACATGTGACACAACATTTATTTCAAAATGAAAAACACAACCGTGACTTCAAAGTCTATGACTTTCCAAAGAGAATGCCACCCCCACTCCCACTGTTTTTACTTAGTCACCTTAATAAGGTGGCTGTGACAGCTGCCATCACGGTGTGTTTCTCTGGGCTCTGCCTTGTGGAGTAAAGTCACATTCATTCCCCGACCACAGACTCATGGGAGAGCAGGAGAGCAGCGTTTATCATTTTTAAAAAACCCTCCAGACTCATTTAAATCAGCAATCAGCTGGTCATTCATAAAACTGGTTTATGAAGAGTTACAGAGCAGTGGATTGACCATTTTGTCCCCACCCTGACTTTAATGACCTCACCACCCACTGTTGATTAATCACCAATATCGACCTGGCTCCCTGAGCTAAATCCCCTCACTGGGTGCGTGAGTGCAATCATGAATGCTCATCTCAGAGGAATTGCCCAATCACCATTGTGTCTTTTATATTTCATACACTCATTGGATCCAACTAATCCTTCAAAATGTAAATAAACACATGCACACACTAAATGTCAGGTGGTTGCTGGTCTATTCACCCCTTTACCATTTTTAATTTAACAATTTTGCAGTTTTGTTTATTTCTCAAATTTTAAGACGTAAGAAAATTTGATATAAAGTGAAAATGTTTGTGATAGGATGTAATACACCATACATGCCTCAATGTGCACTCACCCAGAGTAATGTCTTTTTATGACTCTAATAGATACCAGAATAAGGTGGTTTAGAGTTATTTTGGCTCAATTAGGAGTGGCAACCTGTCACACTTCATGTTAAACAACTAGTCAAGATAGACATCATAATTAGAATAGAAACAGGGTAAAATACTGTGTCTTCCAAAATACGATGCAGTAATTTTAAGAAAGACAGAAGAGACAAAGTGACAGCACAAAACTATAAATTGGAGGTTTAAGTTGACAAAGACTTTCCTTCAGACTCATGAGCCTCATATTGACTGTGACTACATACTGAGAAATCAACAGATTCATGCTGCATGTATTTTGGGATTTTACTTGACAAACCTGGAATTTATGTGTTTGAGTTAAAACTAACTGATTTGCTTATGCGTAATACTTGTGATCTTCTCTTTTGATGTTTGCTGTACTCAGAAACTGCTCTTAAAAAGGTCTGAACTTGACCTATGCGATTGAAAGCATGGTGTGTTCTGTGACCTTTTGATAGCATTAACTCGTAAAAGAATAACGGAGAGCATGACCTTTTTATATATTTGTGTACGTTGTGAAAACCACAGTGACGGTGAGAGAAAGAACAGTGGGAGGGAGGCTTATAGGATGCTGTTTCCCAATAGACCTTATCTTATCTCGAGTTCTCTATTTCTGCTTTCCTAACAGTTTTGGTACCTCCTTTTCCCCATTTGTTTGCTTTTATTCCTGATGCTAATGTATTCCTCATGCCAAATTCTTCACTGAATCTTTTATGTCTTATTTCTCCATCATATCTTTATGGCCTGCTGTGCTGTTCCCTACATTCCCCATCACTGGATTCTCATTTTTCTTTCCTAATCTATGTCCATTCTTTTCTCTTGCATTCATTACTTCCTCATCTTTCTTACCTGTCAAATGCCTCAATTTTTCCATCTTTCTGACTTTCTTTCTGCATTCCTCTGCTACATGATTTTCTTAATGTTTTATCCTCGCCCTCCGTCACATCACCTTTTCTCCTCCAGCATTGGTTGACTGAACTAGAGATCTTCGCCATGATCTTTGCGGCTGCGGTGCACGACTATGAGCACACAGGGACCACAAACAACTTCCATATCCAGACAAGGTAATGGATGATAAAATCAAAAATGCATGGCGCTGACTCACCCGATCAATGATTTCATTTGCAGCAAGGGGGCTTCACATTCATACTGTGATCGCCCG
The DNA here is from genome assembly GCF_027474105.1 of Poeciliopsis prolifica. Lineage (NCBI taxonomy): Eukaryota > Metazoa > Chordata > Actinopteri > Cyprinodontiformes > Poeciliidae > Poeciliopsis > Poeciliopsis prolifica. The sequence continues at coordinate 16,446,591 of NW_026562383.1, read as the reverse complement.
CAGTGCAATAATAACAAGATGGATTTGTAGACAAACTCAGAAGTCAAAGCTTTTTGTAAATGTTCAGCTTTCACTGTAAAATTTCAGAAAGTTTAAAACTGGAAGAAATATTGGCTTGCATAGTGCTTTTTAAAAGTACCCAAATCTGTGAACTTGTTCACATTTTGTCAGATTACCAACACAACAGATTTTTGTTTTTATCAACTTTAACTTCACAATTATACACTATTTTTATTCACTTCAGTTGTATCACACACATTCCCAAGAAGACGCTCTCAGGTTTGTGGTTAGAAGACGACAAAACTTGGAAAAGGTCGAAAAGACAAAACACAACTTTAACTTCTCTTAAAAAATTTTGTAAATTCTACAACATTTTGTTGTATCATTTTTGATAATAATTTGAAAGAAAATTGCTTTGTATATTGGGTGAAAGTTTATTTAAATTTTCAAGGAAGATGAGAAAAGAATGAAAGTCATTTTACATTAAATTTATTTTAGAGGCAGTATTTTCATCATCCAGTGAGTCAAAATTATATTTTCCAAAAACTTATATAAAGGTTAGCAATGCTTAATCTGATGTTGAATGATCCTCTTGAGAGTGAATTAATATGTATTAATTTCACAGGCGTTTTTGACACCTATGCAGACCAGTCAAACACAGTTGTTTTACGTTTTCTTCATTTGTAAGGTCAGACACAGCCATCCTCTACAACGATCGCTCAGTGCTGGAGAGTCATCACGTCAGTGCAGCCTATCGCCTACTGCAGGACGACGATGAAATGAACATCCTCTACAACCTCTCCAAGGATGACTGGAGGTCCGTTTCACATAGCGCTAATGTACTTAAATGATTGTAAAGGGAATGAAAAACCCCTTTGAGAAAGATTGCAGAAATCCATCATCCACCAATCTAAAGCCCCATGTCAACTGTATTTGGCATAAATGTGGCCAGTTAGATCATCCTCAAGGTTCAATGACACTCATGACTGAATTCACCTGATTCCAGGTGTACTCAAGCCAGGACCTGTTACTATAATTAGTTCTTATTTATTTTAATAACTGTTTTTGGAACACTTCAACCTTTAGAATCTACAAGTTTAATATTGATTAATTAGCTTGTAACTAATATTTTTTTTTCTCCCATGTCTTTTGCAGAGAGCTGCGTGCTTTGGTGATCGAGATGGTGCTGGCTACTGATATGTCCTGTCACTTCCAGCAGGTTAAAGCCATGAAGAACTATCTGCAGCAACCTGAAGGGTCAGTAGGTTTAAAATCAATTCTGTTGCTGCTGTTGCTGCTGTTGCTGCTGTGTCTGCGTTTACACAGCTGGAATGTGGTCCAAAAGTAATTTCCCAAATGTAATTTTTCAACTTCTACATGTTTTCAATGACAATTAAATTTAGATTTTTAGTGAACATGTGTATGTAATTTAGGTTAATGCAGTTCTTGCCTGACACAGAAACTGACAAGCCTTATGATTTACTATAAAGTAGATGATAGTATAAACTGGCCCAAGAATTGCAATAGACTATTATATTCAAACCTAAAAGGAATATAAAAAGCTCTGAAAAAAAACAGTCTACCAAAAGCAGAGAAATCTCAGAAACAGATTAAGAAATAATCTGAGATAATCTTTAAATAATTCCTCTTTCTCTGATCCTTTTTGTTTATTTTAGTTTCTCTTTCTTGTGCATATGAGATAAAAAATACTGCCTTGATAACACATTCAGTAAACAAAGAACAAAATATTGTGTAAAGTTCACTTGAAACTTCACTTCAACTTATAATGTCAATAAACATTTTCAGGCTGACCTGAGGTCTACTGTGCTGTGTGCAACTTCCAGTACTTCCTAACAGAACTTCCTTTTTGCACACTTCAAGCACAGGGCCCTGGAGATAGCTGGTTGTTGTACAACCAGATAAAGGGTTGCAGCTGGAGAACAGAAATAAAAGAGCTATCACACCAACTATCACATAACATGATGAGTCATCACTGCAACAGCTTCTACAATAAGGCGGCAAGAGACTTGTTAACCTTCAGAATATTCTTTTCCGATTATGACAACATCCAAAACATCTCCCAATCTATCTATTACATGCATATTTAATATATAAAATATAAATGCCCTTATATGGATATATATTTAAGACAAAAAGTGCTGACTGCAGGGTAATCAGTCCAGTATACCCCTTACACACACATATACACGTTTGCAGTCTGCAGGCAGCGGTGAAGCTCAAAAGACTTTAATGTGAAGTAATTCAAACTAGTGTGCTGCAGGCCTGCTTAGAGCACACTTCAAGACTCAATCTGCCACAAATGGAACACAGCAAAATAGAAGCCAGTCACTCTCACCCCTGTTTAACCTTGTACTGTGTGTACACGTGTAGAGTGTTTTTGTGTACTTTGTGTGTCTCTTCCATTTAGTCTGCCTCTTTTTCACATTTGTCTGTGGCTGTTCGTTCATGCATCAGTCCATTAAACAAGATATTAGGATATGGTTATCAGGTGATATTTTACACACCATTTCTGATGAGGTGGGATGATGCATCTTCATGCTGTGATCCAGGCCAGAGGACCGATTAGCCTAATGGTGGCAGTATGATTAAAGAGGGGTTTTTTTTCTTATCTCTTTGGATCAGCTTCTGTTATGAGTGGCCATTTAATGGCTTACATTAGAAGAATTATTTAGCATCCACATAGTGTTAAAATATACAGCTTAAAATGTTAAAACCATATATTTACATACAGTATATGCTATATGTATTTACTGTTTTAATGTATATTAAGCTTGTCTTGTTGATCAGTAGCTCAGTGCCATAACTAAATTGTTGCTGATTTACAAGCAACAGAGTAGAGAAAGTTTTTTATTGTGACAGTAAATTATTATAGCTGCAGTATGTAAGTTTTATTTTTTTAAAAATTGCTATACTGTCACAATGTAATGACAGTATAGCGAGACAGATAACATGTGAAAAAAATGAGCTCCTCTGCCTTCTCACAGTGTTCCCAGTGTTAACTAGAAACAACCAATCAGAGCCAGGAGGAGGGTATTAGTGCTGTCAATCATAATTATATACCTGCTGCTCATAAATCCCCTCAAACCTTCACCCTTACACTACATATTCTCTCCATCAGTAGAGCCAGGCATGAATGCTAGTTAGCATGGCCACTGATGACAGATAAACAATTTTCCTGAAACAGTAAGTTGTTTCTTTGCCTCTAGCCCATTTAGCAGCATGTACATGAGATTGACAAACTGTTTTTGACTGGTAGCAATGCTTTAGACCTTGTCCCTTACTGTTATTTCTAATTCACATACTTTCTATATTTGGTCATAATGCTTAAATTTAAACATTACTTTGCAACGTTGCTTCACTTACTGTCCCAGGTTTGTTTGTGTTAGCATTATGCTGAAGTTTCCATCTCTTGATATGTTTAGGTTAAAGCTACTGCTTCTGGACTATTGGTTGAATTTGTTTATTTTGTTTAAAAAATTGTGGCTTGGTCCACTCAAGTGCAGGTGAGTTGCTAATTGGCAATGAAAACAGTGAGTTCTTGGAAGCTCAGGTCAAAAGTCAAAGTCAAAAGTAACAAATAAAAGTAATAAGAAGTACCTGGAACTGGTGGCTGGTGCTGTTTTGACCACACTATTTTACAGCCTCAAGAAATTTAAATTGGAAAAAAAAATGGTCAGAGTACACAAAAGATAGAACAAAAACACAAGAAACAGTCATGTTCTATATTTTGACTTAAAGGCATTTTCTCTGTGTTATTGGTATTGTGTGACTGGTAACCACCTATTAGCCTTTATTGCAGTAGAAATAAAGCTGTCTCTGACTCAAGTTATTCTATTGCTTTATCTGGATATTGGGTGAAAGTGGATGCACTTCTCGGCATATAATTTAGGTACTTGTGTGTCATTGTTCTAATTATGTCACCTCTTAGTGCTCCTGGAGAGTTCCAAGCATGCATTGATTTTTAGAAGCTCTATGATAAAGCAAATATTGTGTTACTAATATTATGGCATGATTTTTGTGCTGGCGCTCGTTATTGTTTGAAGATTATTGTGCGAAGTGATCAAGTCGCTGAAAAGACTTGTATTATTTTATAAAATTCACTTTGCAAACAAAAGAGAACAAAAAACAAACACGCATTTCTGCCTTTTTGCAAAACTTTTTATTAACTTCATTCACAAGCATACATAACAATAATGAAGCTTTAAATGAGTGCAGAGAAATTCCCTAGAACAAACAGGGGCAGATGTTCTTGAAATAATGATCCTTTTTTTCTGCAATGATTAACTCCAAAGAGCAGCATAATGCCATTTTTCGTGAGCATCTAATTAGCCTTGCATGCAAGGAAATTAGTGCAAACAATATTGCTATCAAATAAAGCAATATGTGATATTGCTTTATCAATATTGCACTTCTTCAGATTATAGAACTTCAAGAAGAAATATTCAGTGGCTGTAGCGAAAGCTTCAGCATATGAAAAGTTACTGTCAAGGTCTAGAAAATTGGGCTGCCTCTAGTTTATAGCTTGCTCAACTTCAATATTGTTCATCTGTAAGCATCATGATGCAAAGACTTTTTGATAGTGGTCTTTTTACAAGGGCAGCATAGAAACTTCTTTTGTTCAATAAAAGTTTTAAGTTTAGACTAAAAATATGCACAGCAGAGACAGTAGAACAGTAGAAAATTGAGGCAAGGCTATCTCCTATCACAAGTTATATTTTGGAATGTTAGAAACCTATTTAAATTATTTTCAGTCTCTATATGGTACTGATTCTGAACCGATGAGGTGGGCATGATTTTATTCGTGGCAAATTTTCTATTGCCACGAATAGAAAATTAGATAAGATTGTTTTCCACTTCTTCCAACAAAGCATCCACAAAGTGGGCCTGAAACCTGCCAGTTGTCAGAAAGTAGGCAAATAAAGACAACGAAGGAAAGTCAATACTTGAAATATTCACAATTTACATAAATTTACTGTATTTGCTGGTAAACTCCAATAGAACATATAGAATATCGAACTGACATTAGGGCTATATCAACTCTAACGTTGGCACGGGCCTATATCATTTCTAACATGTTGATATTGGTGCGATACATAAAACTGGGCTGTTATCAAACAATATTTATTCCCATCTTGTTGCCATTTGTTTCTGGGGGATGAGTGCTGGTTGGGTGTTGGTCATGTGGTATTTGTTTTGTCAAGTGACAGTGATGCAGCACATGACTGTGGGGAGTTTAACTGAAGGACAAAAGCAGTGGTGAAGTCAGTAGTGTGGTCAAAAAAGTAAAAAAATATATATATACATAACGTATAGTATATGGATGAATATCAGTAATTGGCCATACAGGTTCGAAAAAAAGTAAGAGACCACTTAAAATGATCAGTTTCTCAGATTTTACTTTTTATAGGTATATGTTTGAATAAAATAAACATTTTTCTTTTATTCTATGAATTGCTGACAACATGTCTCTGAAATTCCAAGCAAATATTTTGTATTTATTTGCAGAAAATGAGAAATGGTCAAAATAACAAAAATGATGCAGTGATGTCAGACCTCAAATAATGCAAAGAAAAGAAGTTCATACTCATTTAGAAATAATACTAATGTTTTAACTCAGGAAGAGTTCAAAAATCAATATTTGGTGGAATAATCAGGAGGTTTCCAGTAGGGTTCAGTGCAGTGGTTTCTTAATACTTTCCAGAGCTGCAATAATATTGCATATCAATATCGGCCCAAATGTTCATATCAGTGCGTTCTTACTTTTAATCATTGGTTCTAGTAATTGATTTAACTACCCAAGAAAATCCACTTTTTTGTTAGGCAACTCTACAGCATCGTTCTCTAAACCATGAAATGCTTAAATGTCCTTGACATGCTGACTTGAAGATAGCAGATTCTTTGGTGTGTGTATGTGGGAGTGGACTCCTTCCACTCCCACATACATTCGTTATTTTTGTTTCAAAAACTGAGGATTCTAAGTGCTTTTAAATTTGAGACGCTTCTTCCATGGTGATGCACACAAATTTGTCCTTGAAATACTGGAGATATCAAAGAATATAATCATCGGCGTTGAGCTTGCCTATTTGTCTGCATGAGAGTGGTTTCAGTGGTTTCATCTACAGCCCTGACTCTGTCATAGCAATAAAACTACAGCGGGTCTGGTTTTATATACAGAAGGAAAAAGAAATGTCTTTGCTTTTATGATGCGGGGTATTAGAGTGGCTGGTCTTTAGCTGTTATGGTCAGATGAAGGAGTTTTTTTTTCAGGCCCTGTCAGATGACAGGATGTCTACAACACAAACTCTGGTACTCTGAAGTCGCACATAGCGATCTTGGAGCTAAAATTATCTTTATTTAGAGCCTTTTTGTGCTCAGTCATTCCAGCTGCCTCTTCTTCTTTCTGCATGAGAGAGGACAGTGAAAACGCAAGTTTAAGTTGCTGTGTATACTGATATAAACGTTGAATGTTGCTCAGGCTGTATTAAGGGCAATGATTGAAGTCTGCAGTGACACTAAACGGTGTATTGAAAATCTTTGGTTTCAAGGAGGTTGTGAAGTCTGTGTGTCTAGAGGCATGAGAGAGCAATGGCGCACATTCTTATGAGTTTACCTTCTTTACAGAAAATTGTTAAAAAAAAAAAAATTGGCTCTGTCCAGGGGTACCTCAATCTAATCTCCCTTCACCTCGAAGCAAGAGATCTTTTTCATCTCTGACCAAACATCCCACACACTGTTCTGCCAACGATTACTCTCTAGCTTTTCACTGTCAACAACGTTGCACTATCGTTAAGCTTTCTGAGCTCACTCTTCAGTAACTCTCTGTATCTCACCCCCAGACGGCTCTTTTCCTTATGTTCAGCAGCTTTTTCAGATAATGACAATCTAGGGCTTGTTATTGTGGAAGCGCCTCATTGTACTGCTGGGGATTGTGCTCTCCACAGATAATGCAGTTTGTCACATAGTCATGGCATTGATGTCACCACAGTGTCACACACCGAGTGAGTTCCAGTCTGTGGCCTCATCATAGCGTTTTGGAGTTTCTTCAGCTTCCATGACCACCTCCTCACGATTCGTTTGATCACCGGTTGGTGCTGAACAATAGGTGTGTAGGTGGAGGTGAGAATTAGATGATGATGACTGTGGCTGTTCATATTATTCCATAAAATGAGAGATACCAGAGAATTTTGACCAACAGCTTGAGTTGTTGTACTAATTATAGTGATTTCATCCAATTTAAACGAAAATCTCACGAGAATATGTTCTGTATAGCTGTCAATTTTTTTTTTTTTTTTTTTTTTTGCCTTTTTATAATTTTGCGTTGTTAAGCAAACTTGTTATAAAATAGTTTTCAATGCATATCAGGTTTTTTTTTATTTGACAATTTTGCCATCACATAATAACTTACAAACCCTGAGCTTTGTTTTTCATTTGGGCTTTGTTTATGTTTTGTCTGCACAGACTATCGTTTAACCAACTGACCTGTGTTATAGCTTGCTTCCATACTTTTGTCTAACCTTATATTTAAGGTTGTTCTCCACCATAAATAAAACATTCAACACTTCTATATCTTAGAGAGAGAAATTAAGTATGACCTTCCTTTTTAAAAAAAAAGATTTGTGTCTGCTTTTCTTTTTCTTCTTTTACAGCATCGACAAGCCCAAGGCTCTCTCCCTACTTCTCCACACAGCCGACATCAGTCATCCAGCCAAAAGTTGGGACCTGCACCACCGATGGACCACTTCTTTGCTTGAGGAGTTCTTCAGACAGGTGAGTGAGTTCTCCTGGCATTTTCACTGGAAGATTTGGTGGCTTTTGAAATACAAAAATTATGTGTTGATGTTAGTACGACGGTGTTTCTTTTAGACAGGTAGTGTTTTAGTTATTTGTTACGAAGACTGACTCAGAAAAATCGGTTGGTTGACTGAAAGATTGTCATACCTTATGCAAAATTTGACAATTGGGTGTTAAATACCCCAATTTTATCTAAAAAAAAAAAAAGAGATTTGGGTTTATGGTGAATGTATACGCCCCAAAAAAGCCACAGGGTTTGTTGAAATTCTGACAAGTTGTTGACATTCTTGAAAAAAAACATTTAATCAGCATCACCTAAATGAAGTAGAGAAGTTTTTGAAACAAAAGAGAGAGGCTATGAAAGTGAATCTAGATTTCTTTTAATGGCAGATGAAGTAGAGGATTCTACAATACAGCTGATTTATTCTGTCCCTTCTGTTCAAGTTCGAGAATAAAATGATGTTGTTAATGAGTAACTGTTTTAATAAAGAACCTCGGCAGAATATTCCGTCAGAAAAAAAGTCTTTATATGTGGGTTATGTATTCATAAATATTATTTAAATAATGAAACAGAGACCATGGAAGATTAAGATGTGCAATATGTCCTACTCAATAAAACAGTAGTCTATGAATTATAAAATATGTATTTGTAAACATTATCGAAAGCGACATAGGTGTAAATGATGCACCAATCCATTCATCTATTTCTTTGTAAATATTTATTGTTCATTTTCATTGTCATTGTCATCGTGCCTGCTTCTACAAGGCCTTTTGTCTCTTGGGATGTGAATCGACAACAAATAGCTTCTCAAGAGAATATTGCCTCTCCGTTGCCCATCTAAGTGGTTTGTCACAAACTGGAGGAGAAAATGAAACAGAATTGTGGCATGAAAGGACATTGGGTGGGGCTCAGACAAATCGGATGTCTGATGTGTTTGTGGTTGTCTGTGGTGTATTTTTTTTTTCTTTTTTTGGTAGGATCCAATCTAATGTCCTTTTACTGTTGAAATTGATGTGTTTCTAGGGGGACAAAGAAGCCGAACTGGGCCTGCCGTTCTCTCCACTGTGTGACAGAAAGTCGACATTGGTTGCACAGTCTCAGATTGGTGAGTGGCTTCTAACGTTTTGCTTACTTTTGTTAGATCAAAAACAAGAATATAGTTAGGACTGAAACAATTAATCAAATTAATCATGCGGTTCCAATCGTATTGAAATAATTGCCAACAAATTTAGTAATTGGTTAATCATTAACTGGAGTACACAGATTAAAAACGTCCATTTGCTAAAAGAAGATCAAAACAGTCCTCAAGAGGCGTAGTCTTGATGCACCTGTTCAAGTACTGTAAAAATAATGATGAAATTTGTTTAATTAAACTAAATTAATTAAACATCAGAAAAATCAATAGAATAACCGATAACTAAAACAATCATTAGTTGCAGCCCTATTTTTTGGTAAATAAAGGAAATGTACAAGAAAACTGGTTGAAAATTAGTCAAATATTTGTGGACAATCATGTTAAAGACGCCCACATAATTCTATTTTTGCAAAGGGAATACAATGAAGGATTCTGAAAAAAATACTGTAATTAAGTTGTTTATGTCTGACATTCTGGGTGCGTGTGTGACTGAAAGAGCAGCTTTGGTTGAGACAGATGACCTCTGTCCAAACCAACATAGAAAACATAAAACAGTTTTGAAGTGCTTATTCCATTTACATTTTTTAACATCTATTTTACATATTATCATCATGCAGTTTTCAGAATTCGGTCAGAGAGGGAATGAGTGTGATGTCATGCACTAATGAATTATTATCAATCACAAAAGGACAAAATTACATTCCATGTTATATCTGAACACTAAAATTACACCCGACCTGCTCACAGCAGCTCTACTGATTCTTTTCAGAGTCCAACATTTGTTCTCTGGCCCAAGCACAAGTGGGATACGAATGGAAATTTGCAAGTGAAAACATCAAACTTGTGGGAGCTTCCAGTGTCCGCTTTCAATTTTTATTGATCAAAAACAATTATGTTGATCCCTTGTTGTTGCAGTACACAACATAGGTTTGTCTGAGCTGGCCTGCCTTGCAACAAGCTGGCCTACCATGGGTTGTTTACTAGTAAAGAACCCATGCTGAGCATTGTCTAATAAATAATTTGTGACATAAGCAGAGTTTGTCTTGGCACCAGGAGACACTCATTGCTCAGCTTGGCTCTTCGGAAAAAAAACAAAAAGTGCATCTATATATTTTACCAAGAATTCACCATAAGCTTCATCTATACTGTATGATCTGTCACCAACTGTCAGAGCGACTTCTGCAACTGAACAACACCAAGAGAACAAACATACTCATGAAACAATGCACGCTAGTAAGTTTATAACATTATTTTCAATTTAGATACACTATTGAAGGTATTTGTTGTGGTTTTAACCCTTCCCCATTAATTGTTTTGTATTTGTTATTTTGTTTTGTATTTATTTGTTATTTGACAGCAATTCTTCCTGAAATGTTTGTCACCAGGATTCATAGACTTCATCGTGGTTCCCACCTTCACTGTGCTGACTGACATGATGGAGCGCATTGTCACTCCACTCATTGACGAGGCCTCCCACTCTGGTCTTTCTACCTTTAGACGCTCAAGGTAAGTTGTGAAAGAAATTTCTGGTGAAAGTGTTTGTTAAATGCTTTCTTGGTAGCGCAGCAATCAGAGGGCGTTCTGTATAAATGTGAATAGATTTTAATCTTCCAGGCTATTTAATCAACGATAAAAAAAAAAGTTCTTGTTTTTGAGTCTTCACCTCTCAAGTCTTTCTGAGCAACAGCTCGCTAAATTGCATGACTGAACCGCTACAGCTCTTCTGCAACAACAGCATGTCTAATGGAAGTATTGAGAACAGCAGATGAGTCTCCCATGAGTAATCCATTTCTGTGCATGGAAATGTCTCCACCTTTCATCTTGCGGAGCCACACACCTTGAAATTGGCATTTTAGAGACGCTAGTCAAGCTCTGCTCATCATCCATGATCATGAATGAGCCTTCAAGCTGGCCTGGCTTACACATTTGCCTGAGGAGATACAAAAGGAAGTGATTTTCTCTCCACTGCTTTAATTTGTTGGCTCAGTACTTTTTTCCAGTCTCCTTGTATATCAGCTACATGCAAGGCTATGAGAGGTGGCACATAAGTAAGGCACAGTTCCCTTAATATTGTGTTTTTAACAAGTGAGCTGCACTGGAAAGGATTGTTTAAAGGAACTTTCCATCTTGGAAAGCACTTTTATTGGATAATAAACCAGTCCTTTAACTGTCTGGCTCTGCAGCCATGCTTACAACTGAATATAAATTTGAGCCCAGCCTTTCTCTTCTGCAGTCATCATTACCATTACTCAGTGAGGCTCCAGTTGAAGCAAACAGTGTAACTTACATAGTGCAGCTGTGCTTATAGTCACCTGGGTGTTTACAGCTTTCCTCATGCAGTTTATTGACAGTATTTAACTCTGTGCCAGTAGTCTGTAACTATATCTGCTCTTTCAGTCTTCCTTTGTTTATCTACATTGGGTCCGTCCGGAAAAGTTTTCACAGATTTTTACTCTTCCCACATTTTATGTTACCTTCTCATTCCAAATTGTATTAAATGATTCTATTTCCTCAAACTTTTGCACACAAATACCTAATTATGACAGGGTGGAAATTCTTTTTGGAGATTTTTGCAAATTTATTAAAAATACAAAACCAATAGATCACATTTATGTCACTATTGAAAGCTAGTTAGACCAGCACAGACAGGACACATGAAAAACAAAAGGGCTCATAGACATTTTACTACTTGTGCTTTATTTATTGTAATTTATCCTTTTTCATATTTATTTCCTTCAAGTTATTTGTGAAAATATTAACATCAGTATGAGTTTCATTGTACATTTAGTAGCAAGAAAAATAGGAAATATCATGTATCATTAGCAACTTCACTAAAAGGATACAAGTGGTATTCAATTAGTTTACAGTTCAAATCTGTTATAGATGCCTCTCAGTTTAAACTATTTCTGTCAATTTGTTGTCTTCTTGCAGTTTTACTGTTCATCTTTTATATATTTCTTTTCTTTTCAGTCTGAACAGTATTAGCTCAGATGAAACCAAGAGGCACAGTGTGAAGAGCATGGGATCTGACAGCAGCTCCTCTGGCCAAAGCTCCCTTCTGACGGTGGACATTAAAAACTTCAAGGCCTTGTGGAATGAGGAAGTTTATCAGAACAGGGAAAGATGGAAAGCCCAGGCTACCAAAGGTACAGTTTAACCTTCACAGTTCATTATATGCAGAAAAATGTATAAAGCTATACAGACCGTAGCATTTCTGATAGTGGGAAAAAAATGGAATATAAAGATGAACTGGTTTTAGCTTGAAGCGAAGTTTAATTGAGTTTTACTCAGATGTTTATCTCTCTCCTGGGCAAGCCATTATTTCTCACTTTGTTTTTTTTTTTGTGTAGCAGGTAGTGTAAACAGACTAAGTTGGCAGACATTCTAGCCAACGTTGTAAGGTGTTTGGCACTTTCTTGTTTGTTGGCACTAAGAACAAAGTGAAAAGTCTGTGATAATTGACTGAAAGGAATAAATCAGCAAAACATTCGGAAGTCTATCTGACGTTAATATATGGGCTCAGATGCAAAGGTTTGCTAAGCTGATCAGGCCAACTCAAATGAAATCATTGTTTGAAGCATGTTTAATGTGGAAGAACTGGACAATTTGGTTGTTGAAAATGTTGCACTTCTCATTTGCAAAGCTTTTTCTGCTGGTGAAATGTATGAGCCAAAAGAGGCCCAGTTCTCCTTTTTGAATGTTGAACAGTAACATTCTCTTGAAAGCGAGTTTTAACTGCTCTCTAGTGGTCAGAAGTGTAAATGGTTGTTTAAACGTCAGAAGATTTTAAGATCTTGCTTTGAATGGAGTCTGAACCAGAACGAACCACTTAAATTAAGTCAATATTAGCTGACCGATAGAGGCTCCACCTTGCCAAACAACCTTAATCTCTTATGTGACTCCAGAAGCGGAAGAGAGAGCTAAAAAGGAAGCAGAAGAACGGGCTCAGCAGGAGGAGGCTATGGAACCGCAGGAAGTCCAGACAGAGCCTGAACAGAAGGAGAACAAGTCAGACGGCAAGGTGCTAGACTCAGCAGAGGTCAGCAGATCACCAGATGGAAACACAGAGGAAGCAAAGCAGGCGAACCCCCCTGGGAACACGTCGCACCAGAGTCCCCTGCTGCAGAACGGTACGTCAGCTGAACTTTCTAATTCCACTGGTGACAAAACCTCAACACCGTGATCAGAGATACAAACTGGTCTTGTGTTAAAAGATGCACAGGTCTCAGATTTTATGGCAATTTTCCAAACTCCTGTTTTGGTGAAGCTTTTACCTTCTTTAAAGAACCACAATTAACAGCATTTAAAACATTTCCTTTTGACCTTTCAGGGAGTCTTGCATTTTACATATATATGTCAGTGTAATAAATAAAACTGGTATTTTGGATTTTCAGGTGAGTTGTCAGAGGGGGGTGATTCTCCTGATGGTGAAGAAAACAAGAACAAAGGAATGAGTGGTGGGTTTAAAGTGACAGTTGTGAATTATTGACAGAATGCCAAAGTGTCTGTCATAAAGATCTAATGAAACATTCAAAGAAAAACAGATGTTTATGTGCCTGAAGGAATGAACACCATACAAAATAAAACATCGAGACAGCAAAATAGGGAGTCGTCGTAATGATTGACATGTAAACGATGGCTTTGGTAAAACTTCTTTTCAAAATGTCTAAAGTATGTATCCTGTTGTATCCAAACAGAGGCAGTGATGGAATGACAGAGCAGAGGAGCATCATGGCTACACTGATTCTCCCCTGTTGCTGTTTAAAGGTTGAAGTCGGACTCTGCTGCCCTCTACAGACGACTGAAAAACTGACACCTTTGCTTCCTTTTTTGTTCATGTGTTTGCATTTCAACAGCTTGTATCACATGTATCATGTTTTCACCATTTATAAACAGTCAGGTGCATTATTCCTTCTTTCCTGCTTTTTTTTTTAAATAAAAAATTGTGAAGAGGTTTATTTCCATCTAGTGGCTATAAGAGTGTCACCACTGGAAAACTAGTTTGTTTTTGTGGTAGTTTGGGCAGCGTTCTTTTATTTACCTTTTTAATGCATTTTTTTTTTTTATTCAACTCTTGTAGCTGTTTTAAAAGTCCCACTTCCACATTCTGGATACATCTATATTAGATTGATTTGTTGGGAGATGGGAGTTAAGAGATTTGTTGCGACTTACTACCATATATGCAGAATAGATGCATATCTATAGGGAATTCTACAATGCCTATACTGCATGTAGATTATATGTCTGTACAGTAATTTGAGATTCTTGCCACAGGTCTTCAGCACTACTGTTTTATTACCAAGTACTCCTTAAATAAATTTAGACTAGCTTAGAAAACAATTTTCCTTATAGTGCTCCTTATGGTTGCTAAAGCCACAAAAAGAAAATATTTTGTGTGTTTACTTTCTTTAACTTTTTTGCAATTTAAATGCATTTGTATTCCTTACAGCCAGGTATAAATGGTTTTATTTTTTTCTGTGTTTTTCTTTTCTGTATATATTAAATGTTTATTAATGGTTGAATATGGAACATCAATCCATCAGCCATCCAGTGAGGGAAATATTTTTGAGATAAAATGTAAGATATTTGTGGAAAAAAAAAAGTCCAAAAATTAGAGACCAGCCTTTTGCAATTTCAACATATCACATGTGCAGATGCATTCAAGTTCTTTTTTTTTTTTTTTTTTGTAAATACAATGTTTTTGTTCATCTATTTGAAAATATATTTGTTTTGCATTAATTTCCTGTACAATTTATGCACTATTTGTGTCTAATATTGTCACATTGTGTGTTTACTTGATGCCTTCTGATGTGTTTTGAAGCAGTAGCAAGAGCTCAACATTGTTGCTAAAACTTTTTCAGTGTTCATTTTTGCTTTTATTCTGCAGAGCAGTTTTGTCAAAGCAGCTTCCCCTTCTCGGTCGCTGGTGTGACATTCAATCAGTGTGTTTACAGTGTGCCCATACGCCACTTAGGCTGCCGAAACTTTCACGCTTCTGCCACGCATCTGAGGCTGCAAATCCAAAGCATATCTGCTTCTCTTTGCCAGGATTTCAAGGCCTGTAATATTGTATATAAAAGATGTACTTATTGCACACTTTGCATATGTACCATACTGGACATGTGGGTCAGTTTTCACTTTATGCAGTGCCTAGCGAAGATATTTATGATTTGTATCAGGTTTCCACTTTATGTCGTGTTGGAACCACAAACTTTTATTTGTTTCATTTGGATTTTTTTTGCGACAGAGTAATGCATCGCTGTAAAGAAAACAGTTTTTCAACATTTTCTTCGTATATTTGTATCTGAAAACTGGGCACATAAATCCTGCCCTGAATCGCTATTTTCTACAGCCACCAATACAGCAACTCACTAAGAGTAAATCAAGAGCATTTTCCTTGTGTTTAGCTTTAACTCATGTTCTCATCACCTCTGATTAGCTTCCCATTGGCTCCTAAACAGAAGTCACCTCAAAGCATGATGCTGCCCTCTCCTTTTGCCATGCTGCCAATTTTTATCATGCCAATTTTTACCATGCTGTGTTCATAATAAAAATTGCATGTGGGCCAAAATCTTTTGTTTATTTTCTTCACCTTTTTTCCCAACGTGTTTTAGGCAAAGTAAAACTGCAGTTGCTATGACTTTCTTTATGATGATGGATTCTGTAAATGCTCTGTGAGATGTTACAAGCTTGCAATATTCTTTTATATCCCAGCCCTGCTTTAAATTGAGACGCTCATAGAAGAGCTGGATTTGTACTGAAAATAAAGTGCAAATATGGACTGACTCTAATTAGGCCAATTTCTGAAGCCAGTTGTTTGCACTGGGGCTTTCAGTCATTTTCTTCCCACTTCAAAAATAATGCTCTATATCATATAAAATTCCTTTATAATAAATTATAGTTTGTGGTTGTAACACAACAAAATGTGAAAAAGTTTATGTTGGTACCTTTGTAATGCACTGTGCGCATTAATTTGCAGAAAAGAAAAGACACATCTGGGCAGTATTTGCTAAGTGATGGACGTTATTTTCCTTAAACCTCAAAAAAGACTTTCTATGAAATTAACCACATTTACTGTGTGAAGTTTAAGCTTTAGAAGGTACCTGTATATATTGCACCACATAGTTATATCCAAACATTTTAGAGGCTTGAACATTTAAAGAAATTGTGAAAACATATATATGAAGTGAGGGAAAGATTGTTTTTGTATCTATGTTGTTTTTTATAACCAGCTTCTGATGGGTTACAGCAGTTTCTCATGCACTGAAACCATATGCTACTTTCCATCGAAAAGATGCAGTCAGTGGTTAGCAAGCCAGCTGGCTGAATGTGTGCCTATATCTGTTCTTTCCATGTCACACGTAACACCTTTAAACGTGTTCAGTGATGTCGTTAAAACCTGCGCTGATCCTGGTGCAGCTGAACCGCGAGTCGAGTTCTTACAATTTTTCACACTTAGGATTCAGCTGAGACTATCTTGTTTTTAAAGATTAATGTTGCAGAATATAGTATTTTTAAAGCTAGATATTGCGCTATATTTTGCTCACTTTCATTCAGAGAAGTCTATTTTACAGCTAGGCAGTGTGGCGTAATGTCCGTTTTTCAGTTTTATTCTGCTGTTTGCGCCTTTTTATCAGTCCTCTTGTTTTATCTTTTGTCTCCCCTGTGTGTTTGTCTACCTTGTTTTTCTTCACCAGCGCTGAAGTCAGAAAAAAAATAAACTGTCAATGTAACGTGCAACAATCTTTAAATATTAAAAATAAAAACATAATTGTAATAGGCTGCCTGACGCTTGGCAAAGCAGAATATATTTTCTGGACCAAGAGACCAACACATGTACAGACTTGTAGTTTTTGCTCTACGTTCTTCTAGCTACTGTGATAGCCTATAATATATAAACATTTAACAGGACACTATACCATCCACCATAGGAACATAGCTGTATTGCTGAGCTGTAAAGACTTCTTAATATGGTGTTTTGTTCTGGTTACAATCAAACCGTCTGTTTAATGCTTTGTTTCCCTGTTTTATCTCTCTGTAATGACTGATCTCAGCAACCAGTGATCTAATGACTGAGAATAGATGGATGTAACGCATTGGTGCGTACGCATGTGTATGCGTGTGTGTGTGTGTGTGTGTGTGTGTGCGTGTGTGTGTGTGTGTGTGTGCTGCACAAATACTTAACGTGCATTTCTGATCTCCTCACTGTGACCTGCTCTGTCAATGAGTGTGATTAGATGAGTGGCTGTGAGAGAAAGAGGATTAAACAAAGAGATGCAGTGGACTGTGTAAATCTGGCAAAACAACCCATTTAAGATACAACAGTGATGTGTTTTAAATAACCCAATTGGCTGACAACGTTGATTTGTTTTGGTTCATAAAACTGTAGCAACACAATATTCATTACTCAAGATCCCAGCTGGAACATGCTAGGGTACAGAAGTTTATGAATTGTTTTAAAAGCTGGTAATAATTGTCCTCTGCCTCTCTCGAGTGGACAGAATGACCAGGAGCGTGTGTGCGTGCGCGTGTGTGAGTGTGAGCGCACATGCATGTGTGTGTCACTGTCCCATGCTGGCCAGGCGGCCATGTGTGCCACCATGCTCTGTGACTGCACAGCCGTATCAATAAATCTGAACTCAAAGGGCTCAGATCATGTGTGCCTGTCTTCATTTCTGCACCTCTACCGTAGAAACTGCAAGTGTGACATTTTAAATTCTATAGATTTCAACTTCTAATCCGTCAGCAGAACAGATGCACATAACACTAAACAAAAATGCCTAAGCTGTAATAATGTAGGATTTTCCTGGTATCACTACAAGTTCACAATAATGAGAATTTCACTGAAAAGTAATCGTTTTCAGTTTATTAATTCAAAACCCAAATATCTTCATTCCAGAAACTGGTGAGTTTCCAGAGTTTATTACACTATGTCACTTGAAATGATCAATTTATGAGATTTTACTCTTTATAGGTATATGTTTGAGTAAAATGAACATTGTTTTTTTTTATTCTACGAACTACTGACATGCCTCCAAAATTCCAAGCAAACATTTAGTTTTTATTTGCAGAAAATGAGAAATGGTCAAAATCACGAAAAAGATACAGCTCTTTTATACCTCAAATAATGCAAAAAGAAAACATGTTCATATCGACATAGGATCAACAATACTAGTGTTTTAACTCAGGAAGGGTTCAGAAATCAATATGTGGTGGAACAACCATGAGGTTTTCACTGGGGTTCAGTGCACTGGGCTATTATTTGTTTTGCAGAGCTGTATTTATACATCAATGTCTCCTACAATCAATAATGAGGAAGATGGCAGGTAAGGTTAGAAAATCTCTGAAAGTCAGTGAGATTGTTCTACTAGAACTAAGCATGTGTCCACTAGATGTCTCTGTTAGACTTTAAATCTCACTGAAACATCTGAGGTATCACAGCTCTCATCCTCAGCAGGCCTGTGGCGGTAAAAAGAAAGAAAGATCAACCAACTTGATATATACCATGTCAATCCCCAAGACAGTCTACATGGTATAACTCTTTATTCGTTGTGCAGGCAACTCCACAAACATTAGACACTGCGCATATTTATCACTAGCAGCATGCATATTCATGGGCAGGTTGATGGAGCTCAGAGAAGGTTTTCGTATGACTTCTCAGCACAGCGCTGAGTGCCGGAGCAGAAGGCGAATGTTAATTCAATTATATGGCAGCTGTTCCTCAGCGCCTATGGCCACTGTGTTTGCACTAGAACAGAAATCTTGTATTAGGTTCCTCGCCATAAAAGACCAGTGCCAGGCGTGTGAACAGGGACTGCCTGTAACCAAAAGCTATCAACAGTGTTTTAAAGAGATTTTAATGCTTATTTTCTGGCCTTAGTGAGATATTTGGAGCAGCTGTAAAGGAAGATTTGTTGGATTTCTTTGTTCTTTTGGCTCACTGTTGATTTACAGAGCTGCTGGCTTTTTTTTTTTTTTTTTTTTTTTTTTTTGTCGTTGCTCAATTAAATCCACTTGGTAGTAAAATGTGTAAATGAGTTTCTTTGCTGTATTAACTCCAGTCAAGGGTGGCTGGATAGAAAATGTGTCCTGTGGAGTCTGCTACATCATTTTGTCAATCTTTCTCTGGCTTTGTGTGTGTGCTGTAAGTCATGAGTTTTTAAACCTAGAAAGGACAACATGTACGTTTAGATCCGCTGTATTCGAATTGTCTCTTTCTTAGATGACAAATAAAGTGATGAATAAGTACATTAAGCAGCATTAAACAAGGTTCTTACGTGTGCGTGTGTACGTGTGTGTGCGTGTGTGTGTGTGAGTGTGTGTGTCCATGCTCCACCCAGCCTGATGTCCCAGTCTTGGACCGAGCTCCACTGCTGCTCATTGGAGGGAGAGTAGGAGGACGTGAGGGGGAGGAGGGCGCGGAGGCATTCACCAGCTTGTCCCCTCATTAAGCTGCACCTTGAGACTCGCTTCGTGTGATTTAATCACACAACCACTGCCTGGAGAAAAGCTGCACAGATCTTACCTGGACCTGCTAATCAGTTTGCTTTTTCTTCCGTTCATGAGAAATCAGCCACACCTGCAGAGAGATTTGCTCTGAGGGCTCTGAACAGAAGCAGCAGAACATGGGCTAAAACTTGTATCTTGTCCAGCAGCACACACCAGCTGGAATTTATAATTACATCACTCTAAAAAAAATCAAATCAAATCAAATTTTATTTGTATGGCACATTTCAGCAGCAAGGCATTTCAAAGTGCTTTACATCATAAACACAAGAACACAAAGTTATGCAACATAGAATAAACAATACATTGTTACATATTACATTTCAAATACAACTCTAAACAGGTGTGTTTTTAGTGGAGATTTAAAGGAAGTCAGGGTTTCTGCTGTTTTACAGTTTTCTGGACGTTTGTTCCAAATTTTTGGTGTATAGATGCTGAAAGCTGCTTCTCCTCTCTTGGTTCTGGTTCTGGGGATGCAAAGCAGACCAGAAATAATGACTTGAAGCTGTGCATTGACTTTAGATCGTTCCTCTTTAGGTCCAAAAATAATGACTTCAGTTTTGTTTCTGTTCAGCTGGAAAAAGTTTTGGCACATCCACATATGTATCTGTTCTAAACATTTATTCAGTGATTGGACGGGGTGAAAGGTCACCTGGTGACATCATAATGTAGAGCTGTGTGTCATCCACATAGTTATGGTACCTAATATTATTTCCTGTTATAACCTGAGCTAGTGGGAGAATATAAATATTGGATAAGAAGGGTCCTAGGATTGAACCTTGGGGTACCCCACATGTGACCTTTGACCTCTTTGATGAGAAGTTTCCAATTGAAACAAAGAAATCCCTGTTCTTTATGTAAAATTCAAACCAGTCGACCACAGAACCGGAGAGTCCAACCCAACTCTCCAGTCGATTCAGTAATATGACTACAGCAAAAGTTTTTGTTATTCTCATTTTACAATTTACGATTATATCTTGAATGAAATGACCTATTTTGTTCTATTCTATAAACTACTAAAAACATTTTCATGATTCTAAATTGTCATTTGCAGAAGGTAAAATAAAAAAAATGAGCAAAAATGGAGAAATGAATAATTCAAGGAAAAAATATTTGTATCCGTGTTTAAAAAACCTCAAATTATTTTAATCTACGGAGAGTTGTGAAATAAATATTAAATGAAATAATCCTAATTTTTAGCTAGAGCTTTCAAGTGTATTAACATTGGGTTCAGGTGACGTTTTTGCATTTAAATTAAATAGGCAATGGGATATAACAGATGTCATATTTGTAGAGATGCTATATTTTATATAAACAATGTGTTAAATGTGTTAAAATATATATATATATATATATTTGTGACAAAATATTTAGCACCATCTATTATGAAAATTATTCATGTCTGAATATTGAAACAGATTTTTTTGTAACAGTGATTTATAAAATCATTCAGTTGAATCATCCAGTCAATAAAATTCTAGAGCAAAAACATAAAATTGTGAAACACATAAACTGTTTTTGTGAAAGTCAAATAAAATATCATTGTTAATAAAACAAAACTCTGGAAAATGTTTAAGAAACAAAAACAACAAAAATAATTGCCAAAACAAAAGAGAAAAATCTTAGGACTCTATGACATTATTTAAAACAAAAACAACCGCAAAGCAGACAAATGTTAAAAATGTTTCATTTCAAATTTTTGTTTGATTTATATCTTATTTAAAACAGTTTTTGTGTTTTATGAAATGTGCTTCTGCAGTGAAGTGGTGATCTCAGGGAACCTTTTAATTGAGTTTTATTTACTTGCATCTTTTATCTGATATTGTTGTCAATACTCTGATTGTTCCCTTTTTAATGTCAAGCTGCGCATCAATAAACCATCACACCCTTTTCCACCCTTATATGTGGCCTCTTAGGAAATTGTCCCCTAACTACAGCAGAACTGACAACATGTTGTCGGCACTTAACCACACACGACCAATTGATACAGCGTGTAACATAGACACTGCATATCAAGCTGTTTAATAAAAATGAAACCCTGTCTATCCATTGGAAAGAGCACAGAGCTGCATTTAGAGTGACTGATCGAGAGCCCAGAAGCAAAGGGGCCCTGCGCCTCGAGCTGCTTGTGAGTCTGGGAATCGGCCCAACACTTAAAGAGCCAAGCTTCCCTCCTCTTGACTGGGGACAACCTCCGAATAGGAAGAAGCTATTTCTCCTGGCAGCCAAGTGGCTCGTTTTTTTTTTTTTTCTGAGTTTTTTTTGGAAGGCTGTCAGGTGAGGATTGGTGGCTGCCAACTGTAACCCCCTCAGGTGGGCGCAGGGGGCAGGACAGACGCCCATCATGGCTGCAGCATTGTGACACGCAGCAGATGATGCAAGCCGCTGAGGGCATTGGGCTCCCTGAAGTCTCCAGTGAAAGATTTGCATTGAAAGACTCTGTGGCTGCGATGATTAGAGAGATTGCAGCATCCTGACCCTGACCGCAAAACTGGCAGCAGCTCATTTGGATTAACGGCGTAACAAGTTGTGAGCACTGACATTACGGTAAGTTTATGTGGCAAATTTGCAGGCAGGCGTTCAGCACTTACAGACATGTATGATGTGTTGCTGAAACTCACTGTCTGTGTCAGTTTTATTAGAAAAACAATAAATCAGCCACTGATTAAAGCAGATACAAATGAGGGCCTTTAATTAATAGAGTAAATGTTTGTTGCAATCCTTACAGTGTCTCTGTGACAGTAAATTTGACGCGACTCGAGGCTTTCTGGCATCGTTATGGAAAAGCCAGGAAACAAATGGATCATTTTATAAGGCAGAAATAATACAAGGTTTGCAAAATATTGTTTCAATAAGTTATGCTAATTCTCACAATTTTATAGCAAATAAGATTAAAGGAGTCCAAATAAAATGGAGTCAACCTGATGTTTTGAAGGCTTTTGGGTCTTGAAAGGGTTGACAGTTCATTCTTTAAGTTTGTACATAATTCTAGATATTTACAGTGCTGCAGATTTTCTCACTGATTCTGGTTGTTTTCAGTGTTTCTGTCTTTTGTCCAAACTTAAATGTTTCAGTTCAAATTAAATTTTACATCAGACAAAGATGACCTTTACAAACAAGTTACAATGTTTAAATTATTATTGAGTTCATTGAGGCTAGTCCTGATCCAAACCAACCTGGGTTTAGGGTAAAAATGTAATTGCCCCCTTAGTAAATTATATTAATCAACAGACTTTTTTTTTTACCCATTTTCACAAGCTGCACCCATCACTGATTGATCCCAGAAAAAATAAAGAATTTTCTCAAATACATCATAACAATATGAAGCAGGCAGAAAGACAAGAACAACAAAAAAGAAAACATCAATTCCCTCCCAGATCAAAAGAAATTTAAGAACAGACAAACAACTAAGTTGGTGATTTCTAACACTCCGATGAGGCTTTCTGAGGTTTTGGGACTAAAATGATCCATAGTAAGAGCTGCTGTCCATAAATAAAGAAAACATAGAACACACATGAATGGCAAAAACTGCAAACATGGGACAGTTCTATGGTGAAAACTTCTGCAAACCGAAACAAATGCAAAGGTCCAATAATTTGGAGATTCCAACAACTTTTGGAAAAATGTTCTGATTAATAAACCAAACACAGATCCTTTTGGAAGGTGGGAGTTCTTTCTTTTGGACTCTTGGACAAAATCCACTTCTGAAGTCTCAAAGATCACAAGTATAAGATTTTGGGAGTGGCCTAGTCAAAGTCCAGGCTTAAGTCTGATTCTGTGGCTATTCATGCTTTAACTTTCAATGGGTGAATTAAAACTGTTCAACAAAAAGATAGTAGGTCAAAACACTTTGAAATATTCATTACCACGTGTCACAAAAAACTGATAGGAGAGCAATTACTTTTTCACATACGGCTTGCATAGTTTATTTCCCTAGATAAATACAAAAAAACCAAAATGGTTTTCAAGAAGACTAGTGTTTGTTCAGTATTTTAGTACTGAACAAATGTTTCTTAGAACATAGAAACTCAAAGTAGAAAAAA
Source organism: Poeciliopsis prolifica (assembly GCF_027474105.1). Lineage (NCBI taxonomy): Eukaryota > Metazoa > Chordata > Actinopteri > Cyprinodontiformes > Poeciliidae > Poeciliopsis > Poeciliopsis prolifica. The sequence continues at coordinate 16,423,094 of NW_026562383.1, read as the reverse complement.
AAACTGAAAATGAATTGCCGTGATGTATTTGAAAAGTGATTTAAGAGTTTCAAGCTAAGTAAAGGGAAGGAAAAGGGAAAAAAACTGAGCGCCTATTAACACTCAGTGTGTTGATAATGTGAGAACATAAAATCTCAGCCTAATCAATCAACTCCGGATTTGAAAAAGTGGATTCAGCGCTACCATCTAAAGTGTAAAAAAAATTAACAAAAAAAAAAAGCATCTTCAAGCAATATCGACAGCGGTAGGCTTTTTGTTATGTTCCTTGTCTTCAAAGATTCGTAAAACCAGATAATCCAACACCTGTGGGCTGCATCGTGGGGTCTCGTGTATTTTGGAGAAATGATGATCAATCATGATTTCATCAATATCACGGTTCACGTCTTTTACACCGTTCTATTTCCATTGTCTTCCCATGCTTATACAAGAGTAAAGACGTGATTCTCACTTAAATATGAAATGTGACACATTTTTATTTATCTTATCACTCTTTGTGTATGGAAGTGTCGCATTCTTCCACAACAGATTGTCACAGGCACTTTGAACGAGTGCGAACAGATTGTGCTTTGAAAGAGAAACGGGCGCCTGCAGCAACGCTTCACGTCTGCATCCCGTCTCTATCTGAAAACAGGACTAACATCTTTACATTATACATTTTCACAAACATATCCATTATTCATGCTCCCATATTTTAATACTATTAGCACTTCTGCGCCACCCACCTAAATACCTGTTTGCTTGTTATCAAAGGTGCAGCAACAGCCGGAGTAAATGTAAGTGTGAGAAAACAGCCTTGAGAGTTTTGCACGATTGGGCCATCACACACAGGATGGAAATAGATCTTACGGGGACATATTGCATTACACGTTTTGGACGTTTAGGAACCAAGCTGAATGGACATTGGAGAAAATCCCTTCACCTGTCTCTAGAGTGTTTGCATTAGCAGACCAAAGCAACCAAATACAACACACACACACACACACAAAATACACAAAAAGGAGCAGACAATGCTCCACCTGTGTGGGTGGGAGGTGCAGCCACTCAGCAGCTGAGTGGGGCAGCATATGGAGGTTCTAATTGGGTAGAAAAGCACAGCTGGAGGACACCAGTCTCGGACTTGGCCTCTGGTAATCAGTCCCTCAATCCATAGCTCTCTTTTGCATGTCCACCAGGCTGCATGTGAGGAACTGGTTGGTGGGAGAACGATAGAAACCAACTAGAAACTTATTCTAAACAAATATTCTCCCAAAAATGATTTACGTCTAGACTCAAGGATGTGGCCTTTCCTAAGATAGATTTCAGTTCTCATTGCTAACAATGAACAGAAAGACACAACTTTGTCCACCTACATAAAAGATGTTTTAACATGTCTCAACCTCACAGTAAAGGAATTTGTACTCACATTCAAACAAAAACACCATATACCCCTGAAAAAAATGTATGCAGTAATTGTAATACGTACATGAGCCACAACATGACTCAATGTATTTCTTAAATAATAATGATGTCAGATAGTGATAGTCATTGTAAACAGGAGTCACATTGAAATATGCATTTTGAGAAATGTGTACTAAACTAAAATTACACCCAACTCTCAAACATGACACAGTTAGAGTAAAATCAGAGTCCATATGAACTGCAAATCATAAGACATTTTATTTATTTATTTATTTGAACAATTCTCTATGAATTTGAGAGTTTGTTGTTTGGGTAAATTTTCAGTAGGTCATCAGACTCAGATCAACCTGTCCAGTCTCAACAATCCTGCCACGTTCAAAGTCACTTTCTGTTTGTTCACCAGTGAAGTCATCTTCATGATGTCTAGAGATCTAATTGAAACGAGTTGCTGTCATGTGATTGGCTGACTTGCTATTTGTGTTAACAAGCAATTAAGCAGGTGCACATAATAAAGTGACCTGCGCAGTGTTTTATGGATTCAACTAATGTACAATAATACTGTCTGTCAAACTAAGTACATGAGATGCAAACTGGAAGAAGTTAAATGTACCAAAACATATTTAATATTCAAACCTGAAAAGTTGGATTTTGACCTTGATGCAAGTGAAACTCTTCTGATGTTGAAAGTCGGATGTTCAAGAGCTTTTACTTAAAGCTCAAATAGTTTGACACCCAAGTTCAAATGCAATAAACCAATGCGACAATTAGTCTCTTCTTTTGTTCACTGTCTTTTTCTCCTAAACATTTCTCTGAAACTTTATTGAAATGTCCTCTTTTTTTGCTTTGTTGCAGATATCAATCTTGTGACAGACATAGAAATTGTTATTGTTATCCTGCTGTCACACACAGAAAAATGTTACAGCAAAGCAATAGCTAAGGCAATTGATAGACAGAAACATGCTTCCTCTCCAGAATGCCCCGTTTTCCACATTCTGTATAAGCAGATAGAAATGTTTCCTCATTATCTTCATTGTTGTAGATTTGTTTTGTTTTGTTTGTTTATTTGTTTACTCATCAGTGGTTCCATGAAGATAAAGAGAACAAATACTACACACACTTGATGCATTCCTTAAACAAAACATCAGGGATTTGGAAACAACATGTGATGGATGTTGGGAAAAAAAAACAATAAATCATTTTTGACACAGCTTTATACCAGGACCACAAGATTATTATTGACAACAACTGAAGTGTTCATTTGGGTATCCACAAGTACTCAAAATAAATGGCTTGCACTTGTATGTGGCACAACGTAAGCACTTCCTCATTTAGCTTCTGTGTTTGGCATTTAGTTAATTGTACATGGAGCTCAGTTGAAGGCGGTGTAATATAAATAGCAAGAGTTGTCGCAGGGCTCATTATGGAGTCGGTGTTACTTAGAGTTGCTTCGTATATTGGTTCTGAAAGAGAACTAACCCACGAGATGTGACTCTAAATTAATCGTTGGACAGAATCCTGTTGTATAACCACACCATTACCATCCTCTTAACCACATCACCTCGCACTCATCATCCAGACACGGATCCTTTCTAACTGCTGACATCAATTGAGAAATGCTTTCGACTCAGCATGCAATGTGTGGCGCCTTCATTTGCAGCTCTGCACCGCGCACTGTGCCTATAAAAGCTGATAATGTGATAATTAAAAAAGCTGACAGGCAAGAACTGTCAGCCAGGCTCCCTGATTTACCAACCTCTGCTATTTGTTATACCTTCCAAATTACAATGCTTCAAGTACAACATGTGAAATATCAAATGCAATAATTAAGCAAAGCTGGAGGTGTGATTAAAAAAAAGAAAGTTAAATGAAGAAGTCTCTGTGGATGACAGCTTGATAAAATCTGTCCGTAAAGCATCACCGGATCAGATTCGGAGCTGAGACGAGGATTTTAGCAGACAAAAGATCACAGTCCTGTCGCTTTCTCTCTTCCTCTCTCAACCACACCATGATTTATTACCTGAAAAGACAAGAGAACTAATTAGTGGAGTAATTAATTAATATAAATTTGCATATTTGCATTTGCAATTAGTGCAGTCAACTGATTAGTCTGAGATGGGGAGTTTGACTCTTCAGCATGTATCCGTGTGTGTGTGTGTGTGTGTGTGTGCGTGTGTGTGCGTGTGTGTGTGTGTGTGTGTGGTGTGTGTGTGTGTGTGTGTGTGTGTGTGTGTGTGTGTGTGTGTGTGTGTGTGTGTGTGTGGTGGACCAGAACGACCAGCAGACCATCTGAAACATTTTGTTAGGGCGGAGGGGGGGCAGTGAGGTGGAAATGAAGAGACACTTTTTGGCCATTTTTGCTTTGGCTTTTAATTTTTACTTTTTTATTTTTTTTTATAGAGCCACATGTGCAGTTAACGTGTTTAGACACAACCGTCTACATGCATGCATTAGGTGAAACGTTGCAACATTCACCATGTTCCGTGCATGCCCTAATTGTTGAAGGTGCCCTGAACTCACACCAGCCACCTTTCTGCAGCCTCACTCATACTTGTGATCGATGCCCTGCGATAACCAATACAAGAGAGACTGATAAGTTGCTTTAATTGATTCTCCTTGCAGCAAGGTCATTCACAGGCACACATTTCCGCATGCAATTGTGTATGTGAGTGTTCCACATAACTGAGGAGTGCATATACCCATATCGAGTGCCAGCTGTGCCCCAGCGAGGATTTGGCAGCGTGCCATTGTGTCTTTTTCCACTGGGTGTGCTTAATGGCTATAATGGTAAGGAACCAACACCGTGCACGCTCCTCCGTCATGTTCACACCATCCTATGCCTGTAAAGTATATCTGCTGAATTTTCTTAATCACTTGTTCAAAAAGCTGAAAAAAAAATTAAGACAGAAAACGAACTTGCTTTTGAGACATTTTAAAGGCAATTTCAACAAAAGTAGTTTTGCTGGAAAATGTGTGTTTCACTTTTTTTTGGAACATGGAAGATGTAATTTGAAAAAAAAAGGTAATTTATAGAAATACTTTAGATTTAACTCTGTTTTTTTTTAGATTTATTGTTTCTATAAGACAATTTTAATGGATTGGATGGAAAGAAGAAAAAAAAATTCTTCTTTCCATCATCTACAATTGAAGATAAAACAGACAAAACATTATGACCACCGACAGGAGATGTGGTCGATGCTGATGATATCTTTATTTGGACTTTATTTATTAGGATTTGGGATATTAGGCATCAAATTAACATTTTGTCATGCAAGATGATGGAAGTTAAAGCAGATAAAAGAAGAAGAAATGGGCAAGTGTTTGGATTTTAACATGACACTGACGCCCATTTCTTTAATAGCTGGTCACTAAAATGAAGGAAGATCTCTCCATCTTCTCACCATGCAGCCTGGGAAAGATGGTAAAGAAAATTTCCATAGCTTTTTACTGAAAAACTAAGAATGAAATCTTCAGATCAGCAACTGCTTATGGTAGATAAATGTTGACCATTTGACTGATAGAGTCAAAGAGTGTTAAATTCAAAAAGTTCTGATATTTTGAAGAGTTTATGTTGCCATATTCTCTACCAAACTATCTGGAACATAAGGAAGAGAATGAGCCCTTCGGTTGCATGCTTATCTCTAGGTATGAAATACTTTTTAACATCCTTTGTTTCAAGTCAAACCCAACTAGAGCGATCGTAGTCGAAAAGCTACATTTTAGACTCATTCATTTAATTTTACATTCATTAAAAAATGCCAGTCAAGATTATCAAACTCTGCATACTGAAAATGTCTGATATCAGACTGAAGTTTTTGCCTTCTCTTCCTTGAAGGATTGTTTTAATTCCACCATATTACAGGTCATGCCAATACATCTCATCTACTATGCCACAACAAAATATTCTTTCTTTCAGCCAGATTGAGCATGACACTCACCTTCTGGTCCCACTTTTGTACAGCCAGCACACATAAAACTGTCCTATCACAATGTCTCTTGATGAATCTAAGCAAGATTTGGATGTTCTTTCTGGTCAGCGGACTTTACCAGCAGGAATCTCTCCTTTGCATGCAATTTTTGCGACTATTTGTCTCTTTCTTCTTGCTAAATTATGAACTTTGACACAAACAGATCTGTTAGGCGTTAGATGATAGTCTGGCTTCGTTTGTGACCTCTTGGATGACCTCTTGCAGTAATTTTGGAAGTGCAGCCAATCAAACCTGTTCCATGTTTCGTCAATTGTGTAAAATGGCTCTCTTGGTAGATTACTGGAGTCAGTCTTAGAGATGACCTTGCTGCAGTTTTAAGACTATATGCCAAGAACTGTATTTCTTATCTGAATGGTGTAAAGTTTCTTCAGCTCTTTTAGCCTACTTTATGTTGCTAGACAGGTCCTGGTTTTGGCTAATGAAACCAAACTAAAAATGTGGTTAACTACAGCTAATTGATTATTTAAATTGAGAAGCATCTATATTTTTGAATATGGACAGTATAATAATCTATCTATCTATCTATCTATCTATCTATCTATCTATCTATCTATCTATCTATCTATCTATCTATCTATCTATCTATCTATCTATCTATCTATCTATCTATCTATCTATCTATCTATCTATCTATCTATCTATCTATCTATCATGATTTTTCATTTCACCAATCAACAGAAGACTTCTGAAACTAAACATTTCTATAAAACATTTATCTTTACTTGTTAGAATGCCTGTAAGCCCTTGCGCATTCCATCTTTTTGTAGACTAAATAAATAAAATAAATAAATAAATAAATAAGGTTCCTTCTTAATACAGCGAGTGAGAAGCAGGTATTAGTCGTTATCCCTCTCCGGTCTGTGTTTTTGACGGTAAACGTGGGCCTCCCGGTGCCTTTTTAACGGAGCTGCCAGATGATCGGTGCGGAGTGGAGGGTCCCACGGGACGCTGAACACGTGGTCTCGGCTGCCACAAGACGTCAGCGGCAGATGGCATGGGTACCCGGCGTTGGCATGAGTGTCATTCCTCAAAGAGAGAGGAAAGGAAGGGGGAGAGCGGATCGCAGCGAGGAGGAGAAAGGAGGGTTTGAGCTCTGGCTGCTTTAATTGTGCAGTTTTGCACACAAAAAAAACAACAACAAAAAAAAAAAGGCTGCAGCGGAGATTCAGAGGCGATAATTGGGACCATGAGGACAAGTACATGCTGACCAGAGGTGAGTATGATTTTTTTTGTGTATGTGTGTGTTTTATTAATATTTCTTTTTAATGTAAATAGTTCATTAATTTTTAGGCTGAATTTGAAGAAAGAGAACACGGGGCTGGACTTTGTAAAACTGTCCAAAAAATATGCAGTAAAAATGTTTCAGATCATTGTGAATTGAGTGTCTTTGAAAAGACATCAGTCACATCGGCCTCGCTTGCCAAATTTGTTCCTCTTCCTCCTGGGAGGACTCATTCACAGGGTAATTAACTGACAACCTTCAAAAGACGTCGGCGCTGAATTTTGCTCTTACAATTTACGTCTCCACTTTCTTTCTTTTTTTTTTTTTTTCCTGCAGGAGATATGTTGACGCTGCCATTCGAGGACCCTCATATGATGTGCGAGCCGCGCTTTGGTGCCAACTATCCCCGCGAAAGCCTGCCTGACAGCCTGCAACAGCAGGAGCGACAACAGCGCCCCGCAGCCAGATCCGACCCGGAGATGATGAGGGAGGCCGAGGACGACCTTTCCGACAGAGAGGAAGACGAGAGAGAGGACGACCAGGACGAGAACGGGCTACAGAAGAAACGGGGGCCGCGGAAAAAGAGGCCCGGCAAGGAGCAGGTGGACAGGGCCAAACTCCGGCGCCAGGAAGCCAACGCCCGGGAGCGCAGCCGGATGCACGGCTTGAACGCCGCGCTGGAGAGTCTGCGCAAAGTTGTGCCGTGCTATTCGAAAACTCAGAAACTGTCCAAGATCGAGACGCTAAGACTGGCAAAGAATTACATCTGGGCCCTATCAGAGACCCTGAGCGCGGGGAAGAGACCGGACCTCCTCGCTTTTGTGCAAACTTTGTGCAAAGGATTATCTCAGCCAACCACCAACTTGGTGGCGGGCTGTTTGCAGCTGAATGCCAGAAATTTCCTCACGGATCACAATGGAGAGGTGATGTTTTCTGGCAGGTCGCCTTACGAAGCTATGTACTCGTACACCAGCTCGGACATGAACTCGCCTCCGGGCCACAGCGGCGGCGCGCTGGACTCCGGCTCCAAGCCTTTCCGACACTACAGCTACAGCAGCGCCTACGAAACTTACTTCGAGAACCCGTCCCCGGACAGTGGGAGCCCGCATTTCGACGGCCAGCTGAGCCCCCCGATGAACTTCAATGGAATTTTTTCCCTAAAACACGACGACCCGCAAGATTATGGGAAAAGCAGCCACTATGGCGTGCGCTATTGTGGCGCGCCAGGGCGCTCGGCCCTCGCACCGAACTCAATGTACCGAGTCTCCCCAGAGGCCCGTTTCCCCTACGACCTGCACGTCCGCAGCCAGTCCTTCCAGACGCAGGGGGAGGTCAATGGCTCTTACCACAACTGATTCATCACATGGGACAAAGTGCAAACTTAAGATGCAAATTTCTCTGCACAAAAGTAAAAAGTGAAAGAAAGAAAAAAAAAAACTCAGATGTTGATGCACATTTTGGGGTTTAAAGTTACTTCTTTACGGTAAAAGCAACAGTTTGGATGTTATTTTACTTAATGTTGAGTGACTATTATCTTAAATACTTTAGATTCGAGTTTTTTAAAAGGGGAAAAAAGTTAATAAATTGGTGCTACATGTTTGTTTCCAAACAAGTCAAATTTAAGACGAAACACAAACTTGTTTACTTTTTATTTATTTATTTATTTATTTACTTAATTTGTCTCTTTTTTTTCTTACAGTTGCAGCGTAGTGTTTCCATTTCTTTTCTTCAAGGAAGTACAGCAAATGTTGGTAATCATACACTTTTTGGATATAGCTGATAACACCCAACATAGTTTGTTTTATATATATATATATATATATATATATATATATATATATATATATATATATATATATATATATATATATATATATATATATAAAGACTTAAATGAAAGGGGGGAGAAAAGAGCTAAATTGATTTGAGTTGATCAGGGAACATGACTCAGACATGTTCAGAGAATCTGTGTTTTCAACAAAACTTCAATTGAGCTATGCAATCTTGCCAAATGCAATCAGTGCTTATTGGAAATGTATTCTTACAAACACAACAGATAATGTAGGACTTTAAATAGGTCGACTGAAGGACAAGGAGGTAAAAGTAAAGACGGAAAATGTCCCATTTAAATTCATTCCTAAATGTCGGATGGTTTTTACAGTACCGAACTGAATGTACTTTTTTCCCATTATTTATTTGCTTTTTTTGGGTAATTTTTATTTTAAGTCCGTTTTGTTTGATTGTGAATAATATATATTTAAAAAAATAATGTAAAACCACAATGTAAAGTTTTATGGGAATTTCAAGTTCGTTTACATTGACTTGTAAAAATTTCACTGCAGCTGATAGGGAGAAAAAAATCACATTCGTATTCAGCTGGAATAAAATGTAAAATGCCTTAAAATGGGGGAGGAAATGATAAAGGCAGCGGCCATTAGTGAACCACAAAGGGGAAGTTTTTGGTTGCTTGATGTGAACTTTTCTTTCCCGTGGAGCGACTGTGACGCACTCCGTGTATTTCTGCACAATGTTGGTGACCGTGCTCATAAATCCTGTTGATTTTTGTAATCGGATACCGAATGCTTGGATGATGAATCTAATTTATTTCCTCAAACGAACACACACACACACGCGCGCGCGCGCACACACACACACACACACGCACACACACGCACACACACACACACACACACACACACACAAACTCCTCACACTTACGCGCACTTCTGGAAACCCGTTATGGATCGAATTATTCGTGAAGTAATGTGTTAATGTTTTGTGATGTGTTTTGTCGCAATAAAAATAAATAAATTATAAAAAAAAATAATAAAGGAATAAATTAAAGAAGAGGATGTGGGAGGCTTTATGTTGTGGCCCAGATTCTCAGCTTTCTGTGGCAATGATCGACAGCAGATGGCAATTAAGAAAAAAGAAAAAAATTATAACAATAGTAGCTGGAAAATATATTAAGAAAAAAAATCCCATTACTTTTATTTAATATTTATTAATACCACTCAGAATGTGGCAGCGCAGGCCCATAAGATTTGCACTTTGAATTTTTTCTTTTTTTTTATCCATCCGCTAAACCGCTCGAATTTACGCAGCTTTTAGACACTTTGCGTAAATATAAGTTGGCATTCATTATTCTTTTTAGGATATTTTTCTTTCCTCTCTTTTCTTTCTTTTTATTTGTCGCTAATTTGACTGACTTCCAGCTGATCAGATGGCTGATTTGTGTCAGAAGCGCCCAGGAGGTGTTGGATGTCATCCAGACTGCGGCTCATGGCGGTTGGTTGATCCTCCCAGTTTTTGGAACCGAGTGGGTTTGATAATCCCCGGAGGCGACAACATTACTGCTGTAAAAGACACAGGCGATCTATTCGAGAACAGAGAGCGATCGGCGGTCTGTCCTGTCTGCTGCTTGTTCTGCTCTTTTCGTGTTTGGAGTGCGTTGCTCTTTCTGGGTGGTTTAACTCATCGTCTCGGAGTGCTTCGATAAGGCCGTTTTCAGGGACTATTAAGGGATAATAATCTAACTAAAGTGCCGATGACAATCACTTTGTTTAATGTTACATCGCAAACATTGTTCTGAAATGAAAGATTGCTGAATACTCATAACTTTATGACCCCCGAAACTTTCCTCGTCATATAATGGAGTTTTGTTCAACATTCTTTCAACTAACAGCAAACGCACCACTGATACTACTTTGTTAAACTGTAGAACAAATGTAACTTCTTTTTTTTTTTTTTTTACATTTTGTCATATTTCAGCTACAAACCCAAACTTTTAATGGATTTTATGAAACAATCCAATGCATAACTGCAAAGTTAAGGTTGCATGCAAGTTTTTTAAAATGAAAGTCTAACAGTTGTAGTGTGCATTTCTATTCAGCCCTACTTTTTGTTCAGCACTCCTAAAAAAATTCTAGCATCCAATTGTCTTTATAAGACACTTAATTAGTAAATAGAGCCCAAGTGTGTGCAGTTTAGTCTTAGAGAGAGAAAAAAAAAACTGCTGTTCTGTGTTCTCGTGAACAAACAGCATCATGAAGACCAAGAAACCCAGAGGACAGGTCAGAGAGGAGGTGAGGAGTTTAAGGTCAGGTTATAAAATATTTTCAACTTTTATTGCCTAAAGACAGTCACTCTAAACTGACAGGTTGGACAAGGGAAGTATCCTTCAGAGAACATCCCAAGATGCTCCAGTCAGATGGAAAATATTAAATGCTGTGTTAGGAGGAAAACTAACAATGCATGTCCCTCTGAACACATCATTCCCACTATGAGAATGACTTTCTTTAACAATGACAGTTCAACCTGTTAGGAAACCTGTCGAGCTTGAGATGTGAGTTCACCTTCCAGCAGGACAACAACCCAAAATTATGTCAAGGCTCCTTCTGAGCAGATTATTTGTAACCATATTCATGTGAATATGGAATGGCCCAGTCAAAGTCCAGACTTTAATGGAATTTAGAATCCTTGTGGAGGCTTCAAGGTCATGAGATGCTTTTTGGGCCCATATATCCAATCCAAGTCATGTACTGTCACTGAGATATTGCTTATTCTTCCACGTCACAATTATGCACTCAGGTCGGACGTTATAATGAGGTGAAACGTTAAAAAGCTCATTGGGGTACCAAAACTGAAATTCCTCTTCAGTTAAATAGACAAAATAATATCAGAGATAATATCTAACCCTGCCAGTTAATTTTGTTGCTTTAACACCTGGGATCACACTTGTGCCTGAGTGCAGAGACACTTTATAAACACAAACATCCTTATATTGTGCTCCTGGAATCCTGCTGAATCCTTTAAGCAAGTGTAACGGTCCAAACAAAGTCAGAAACTGAGAAAATTCAAATTCAGAAAATGTATTTATTTTTCAATTAGTAACATTTTCAGGTTTTACTTGCAGTCTTTTGTTTGAAAAATGTATTAATCTGTTGAGATCAGCCTCATCCAATGCAGTTCAATATATTTATTTAGCACAGATTCACAGCAAATGTCTCCAGGCACCAGACGAAAAACAAACAAAAGAAAAACAGAACAAATGTACAGAAGTAAATCGTCAATTTGAATGAAATACAGTTATAACCTATGAGTCAGGAGTAAAAGCTATGCCATAAAAAAAGCAGAGGAAATAAAATCAGTCAGAATACCTCATTCAACTGCTTTGTCTAAGACTAAAACAGGATTCAACACAGAACAAAAAGAACATGAAGTTATTGGTAACATTTCCCTCCCAAATGACTGTGTAACTTTTATGGGAAAAAAAGAAAGTAAGAAAAAACCGAGCACAAACATAACTGCAGATAATACAATATTAGGGAGTAAAGGAAAATAGCAAAGTGATGAAATTGGTCATTCTGTCTTTCAGCAATCTATCCCAGCATGACTGTAATAGCTCAGAAATCCAGGTCCATGTAACTCCAAGATTTGCATTAAAAAAGGAAAAGAAGGAAAAGTTTTAAAAGTAAACAGGGTATTTGGTTCACAGTCAAAATCTGGGATCTGGTTTCACAGGTCTGTGGCGGGGCAACACAGAAACAAACAACCAAGCACACACATACTCACACCTAGGGAGAATTTGGAAAGACCAATTAACCTGTCATGTTTTTGGACTGTGGGAGAAAGTCGGAGTACCCGGAGAGAACCCACGCATGCACAGGGAGAACATGCAAACTCCGTGCAGAAAGACCCCGGGCCGGGAATCGAACCCGGGACCTTCTTGCTGCAAGGCAACAGCCGATTTCACTCACATTCATATTGCAGACAGGAAATCCCACAGAATCTCGCGATATCACGCGTGAATTTAGCGTGAAGAAACATGGCAGGCGAGCGATTGCGATAGTTTGTTCTCATTTTAAGCGGGAAAAATGTAACAAAAAGAAAACGGATAAAGGATTGGAGAGAGTGCGAGCAGCTGCAGCTGCACTATGACTTGGAGGTGAGTTGTTCTGTTTTTGTCTCGTCTTTAACCTTCAAGTGTTACTGTGTTCATTTTAGGTTTTTGTTGTATTAATATTATAAAATATGTGCATGCATTTGGATAGTAATCCCTGACTGAATGCATAAACTTCTAGTGACCAGTTTATGCCAAGTTAAAGATGGACAGCTGGAAAGTTACTGTGTACATCAATTACGGCAACAATTTCAGTTCTTGTCCAACACAAAATAAATAAACATTCACACTGGATATGATATGTCAATGTGAACTTCTTCGTTTTGGGTTCCCTTCTGTGCTGAGGTCACCACGCTTTCTGATTGGCTACCTATCACAATCAACAGGCTGCGTTCTCATAATAGAAATGAGGGCGTCATCCCAATTAAAGGGGCGTTTAAAGAAATTCAAAAATTGGCATAAAATCAAAAATTGGCATAATATCCTACGGTGTGAAATAAACATAACATTTTTTTTTCAATTGAGAAAGTTTAACTAATAAATGAAGATGTCTTTTCAACTAGTTGAGTGAACTGCACAAAATAAGCTTTCTATATTTCATACCAATTCTGTGCTATAAACAATCGTTTAGCAGTTAGGGATTTTCTTATCTAATAAAGGTTTTACACAAGCACCTTCCCATAAGAATTTTGAGGTCAAAACTGCTATTGCTTCTGGATGTGTTTGAGGCTTGTCTTGACCTGAGCTGAGGAGACAGTGCTGTTGTTACTCTCAAACCCTAGAATAATGTCTGAATGATCTTAAGTTCCTGTTAAAGACCCGTCTTTTTGACTTTGAGCAGAAATGATGAGACGGTTCTTGTCTTTTGTAGTTTTTTAAAACTTGCGGTATTTTTGGCCTCTTTTTAGATGTCCTTACTTTTGGTATATCTGTTTTATTGTAGTGTCTTTTTGGCGATATTTTATTTGATGGACTTGTACAGAACTGTTGTCACATCGGGTGTCTGATGTGCCTCGTTAATAAAAGATTGTTTGATTGACAGGAAATGTCGGTTCAGTTCCAGAAAACAGTGGAAAATGTTTGCTTTGCATCTCTTGATTTGTTCATTTACTCTTCTTGTCAAGATGGAGGCAGCTTCAGATCCATTTTAAGTCTTCTCATAGAGTCCTGAGGGTGCTTTACGCCCACAAGGTTCAGAGGGTGGCAAACTGCAGTTTAGCATTGGGTCAAACTTAAACATGCAACCCAACATTCATCCAGCTCATTAGGCTCCGTGCAACAGAGAGAAAAAGAGGGAGAATAGGGGACCATATGTTCATACTCTGTGTAAGAGTGAGGAATACAAATGGGGGAATATGAGCTTTAAATTGTAAGGCAAGATAAAAAAAAATGTATAGTGTTATATAATATAGGAACTCAGAAAAAACTGTAAACAAAAACAAAACATGTTTTCAAATTATGTTTTGAGTTAATAAAGGAAAAACATACGTATATAAACTAATCTGACTCTTTGTGAAATGCTAATTTCTCCCTGAGTCAGATGATGGCATGTACCGCCCTTTGCATCAACAGTTGCTGTTTATGGTTATAAATCACTGTGGAGGAATTTTGGCCCACATTTCTTTAAAGAATTGTTATGAGACTCGACACTGGAGAGTTTCTGGACACGAATCTCAGAAACACAGACCTTAAACAGGTCACGGCACAATTTTCTATTGTTTCTTTTTAAGCAATTAAGAACTATGCCTTTGGTCATTGTCCTGTTGCATAACGCTTGATGATGTTCAGGTTATGCTTTGAAGGTCAAACATCCTCCTTCAGGATTTTCAGCTGGATGGCACAATTAAGGGTTTTATCATCTATGGCAGAAGCAAATTAGTCCCAGATCTTCATACTACCACCACCATGTTTGTTTGTTGGTATGTTGTTCTGAGAAATGCTGTTAGTTTTGTCAGGTGTAACATTATGCACACCTTTGAAAAAGTTCCACTTTTATCTCATCAGTTTTATCTCAATCTTTTTCCAAAGGTCTTGGGGATCATGAAGATGTTTTTTGGCAGATATGGGAAGACTTTAGGTAGCAGTGATCACTTTGAAAGTTGAATGCCAGTTTTACCAAGTCTGTTTTGTTATCGTCCAATTATGAAATCTACCCTGAGGCAAGTGGCACTAGCAGTGGTTCATATGTTTTTTGTTTTATCTCCTGGATTAGTGATTGATGCTTGTATTAATTTTGGTTGGTTAGCCACTCATGGCTAACCAAAGGCTAAACTAAGCTAAATAAATTTTCTTCTCCATTTATAGATGATGGCAGCCTGTCAGAGTCTCAGCCCCTTATACAGACTTTGTCTTTTCAGAATGATTTGATTCCCAACTGTTCTTGATTTTCTTTACATCAGAAAACAGTGTTTTGGTTTTTAAGCTCTTTTATGTTTTACTTACTTGAGGTCTTGATTGTACAAGTTTTAGAGTAATTAGTCTTGAGTGTGGATTGATCTCTGACCGTCAGAAAGAAGAAATCACAGGGATTTTATTTCACAGGGATTTTATTCTTATTTAGGGATATGTTTGCATAACAATTTTTAAAGTATTATATTTCAAATGCAAAAAATGTTTTGATCTAAAATATTTAAATATGGGGTCAGGAAGAGCAAACAATAAAGCAAATCTGTAAATATTTCTTCACAAGCGCCGCAGCAATTGCATTTTCTTCAGTTATGCTGCAAAATGGTAGCGACTAGACACGTCTCATAACACTGATGAACAAAACACAAATCCATCTTTATGCACATTTATCAGATTTATTATAGTCAGGATGGATTTTCTGCAAGGTCTGAAAAGCAAGGCTCCAGTGAAGAAAAATGAAAATGCACGAGCATCCTCAAAATTTTGTTCCATTCCCAAGCCCCAGATGGTCTGGGATGGGAAACGCTCCCCCATTAAATTCCTAATAATCATTTCTCCAGTGGAATCGGGGGTGGCAGCAGTGGGGATAGAGGAGGGCTGGGTGCGAGTTTGTGTGTGTGTTTGGAGACGATGAAGAGGGGTGAGGTGGAGAGTGAGAAGTGAGGATTGGGTTGGTGGGTGGGTGAGGGGGGAGTAGTGGGATTTGGTGTTTTAATTAGACAGATTTAAGGAGCTGAACCCCCTCTCGAAGAGAGTGCGCGTGTGCTTGGGATGGCGGGGGGGCCCCCATATTTCTGTGCGTGTGGGTGCATGTGTGAAAAAATTATAAAGAGGCTACGAGTGGGGATGTGCGTGTGTGAGCGTTGTGGGTCATGGCAGGGATGGCGATGCAGCGGAGGAGGCCTGACACTCCCGTACTACGGGCCAGGATCTCATTAACGTGTCAGATTGGTGGATCAGTCTCCTTGGCAGCCGGCCCGTTCTCTCACAGGAAGTACTTTCTCTCTATCTGTGAACTTGGCACTTAAAGGTTAGACCAGGAGGGGGGGCTCAGTATGTAGGAAATATATTGGCCTGAAGGACAGGAGGAAGAAGAGGGAAATGGCAAAACATTAATTATACCATTTGGTCAAATTGGATAAATATTGGGTAAAAAAAACATTACTGTGACTCATCCGTCAGGGAGTGGAATGAGTGCAAGTTAAGAGAAAGTCGCGTTGATGATTTCCAGGGGTGAAAGAAGGAGACTGACTCTTGCAGTTTAGCTATTCTGGAGGTGGAGATATGCTAAGTATGTGACGGGAGCATCTGTCACTACATCACCTTTGTGCTTTGTGCTCTTTGTCTGGGGGCACTTTAACTTGGTGAATGCAGGCTTCTGCAATGTGTGTGGAGGTGGGGGGGAGGAGAGGTTTGCTACCATACAATGGCATATAGGGTGGGTTTTGGAGCAGGTGGGAAACATACAGAGGTGTGATCCTCTGACACCCCAGCAACACCCTATTTCAGGGCAAAGACGGGTGCTGTTGGATGAAGTGCTTTTTGATTCCCTTGACTGTGAATGTGAGCATCTGCTAATAATGACTGCAGTTTGATGCAAGGTACAGAGATAACTTGGAGAAAATCTCCAAGAGATATAGACAACACTTTACCTTCAATACACACAACTTACAGTAAAAGTGATTTCTTAGAAACAACTTGTTTTTCTAAGGTATTGCAGATACCATAAAGAGTAGAAAACAATCCAATTTGAATTTATGATTCGAAATACCACAGATTTCCTTTTATCTTTTAACATTATAACAACAATATTGACATTACTTTTGTCTATCTTATTGCTTTCATTGCAATATCTGGTATCTTTAGAAAAAACCAAAACAAACAAACTCAAAGATAAAAGGAAATTGGTGAGGATCCAACAAGGTAGACCTGGTATGACCTGGCAACTTCTGAGACTCAACTGAGAAACCAGATTAATGCCTACATGGAGTGAGAGGGTGCTGACCAACAGAGAGGCACAAAATTCATGCTTTCAGTTTCGAACGAACAAAATATTTCTTGACAATAGCAAGAGGTTTATCAGGAAAAGTCAAAGTGGGAACCAACAGGCCTGCATGGCAGTGGTTAGATCAAATTTATCAGGGGAGGCAGGGTGGTGTCACTGCTTTATTATGGAGGCACAGAAAACCAGAAAACCAGGACAGCATTTTGTTGCTTTATAAGAAAAGGTTTAGGCACTCCTAAGTGGCTGCCAGGAGATACTCAAAGATTTTTTTAAACATGCATGATGGAATCAAAGTAACACTTTTCAAATTTTTGATGTGGGAATAACATCATAACTTGAGATGAAGCCGTAACAAAGTTAATTTTTACATAATAGTAAAAGAGTCACTTGTTACTCCACAGATTTAGATTTCAGACCTCGAAACTGTGATTTTATCTTAATATGGCTCAAGCTAAAAGTGCAATGTCTTATTTTGTTGTTCATCGTCAAAGTAAAACTGTGAAGGTAAAAATAAAATACATTCAAGGGGTAATTTAATTAAGGTTTCTGTGCTAAAAGTTAGTCTTCAAACTACTTTTAAAGGTAGTTTTAAACTACTATTGTTCCAATTATTTGGTAGAGACACAATTTTGCACGGCAGAAGTTTTGAGTTCTACCTGTGCATGTGGCGTTCAAATGCATCGGTAGAGAAAAGGTAGATTAAATCCACGTGTATTGGTTTTTACATCCCTGGGACAATAAAACTCAATCAGTTTGATAAGTGTATTGATATACTTTTATTTAGAAATATATTATATACTTTTTGATAGAAAGGAGACAATGGATATTATCACCAAGGAGATGGAGCCTGTGTAAGGTGCATCTCACAAAAATAACTAGGTAGAGAAGGTCCAGGTGATAATAATACACACAGTGCCTAAGAATAAAGCAGTGTAATTTACGTCATTGCACATTTGTGAAAGCAGCATTCTGTGTATGTAAAGGTCTTCCTGAAACCTCAGATTTAGACTTGTCTTGAACCGGAAGCTCCAAAAGTGGTGAACAGCTTTGTTCCTATCCTTTAGAAAAACTTGTGCCAAAATGGTTACACATGCCATCACCTTCGTTAATGATATACAGCCTTATAAAGTTACTGAGAACATGACTTTTAATTCCCTCTTCATGTTTTTTTGTTATAAATTTCTCTATGTCTCAGAAGAAGGAGCATTTTTAACACAGTTGAGCTGTCACTGTCATTACAGTTAAATTTCAGAAGTGATACCGGTGATAGTTTAAAGCTTATTTCCAAATTTGATATTTTATAGACACATATTTTATTAAACATTCAAAGCTAACTTAATGATTTATTGTCCATGAAATAGAAAATGCTTTTTTCTACCCACTGATGAGTTAATGTTTGACTGTTAATTACATCTGCAGCCTGAAAGATTTTACAGCTTTGCTCTAAGCCTCAGGTTTTTTTTTTTGTTCATTGTGAGTCAAGCTTTATAAGTGTAGTAATACTAATAGACAATACCAGTTTGTGCAAGGCTGTTCTTTTAATAAGCAGGCATATTAAGCAAGATAGTGTAGTTTAGTCGCTTTGTCTTGTCACATTGTCACACTGTGCAAACCCTAAAATAAGTTGCACAGAGAGATGCAAAACCCTGATCTAAACACAAAAACTAACATTTATGTCTACTTTCATAATAGCATAAGTTCCTTCAGGTCAGATAAAGAGAATTTGTGAACCTCAATTTTCAAGACTTGCCTAAAATGTTAAGTTGGATTGAGCTCTGAACTTCGAGTCATTCTAACACGTATGCTTTTGGTTCAAACCATTTTATTGTCGCTCTGTCTATCTTCTGGTGTTGTTTGACTGGAAGGTAAATATGTTCAGCATTTAGCTGCCTGTAACAGGTTTTCTTTCAGGGTGGATCTGTATTTACCTTCATTTATGTGTCCTATTAACTTTGACCAGCTTCCATTTCCCTTCTGAAAAAGTAACTGTAAGCAATGAGCTCAAGTTTGTTTATGGGGGGCCTGTCATTTTTTAAAAGTGGGCCGAGAACCTATGCATATCACAATAACAGATCTATATATACATCGACATATAATGCGGGCAGTCTTAAACCACCATCATCCACAGTCTAATTTAAAAATGAGAAATCACCAGCATTAAACATGTAGGAACAAGAAGGAACTTTCTCGGCTCATCCAGACTAATTATATACTGCTTTGTGAGGAGTCATTAAGTACATAATTAACTATCTATTAGCATGAAGAAAGAAACCATTCATAATATCGCTCCTAAAAAGGGATTACTTCTTTCTCTTAACTCGTAAGATATTGTTCCATAATCACTCCTCCCAATGATTAAGAATCTTGATCAAGCTTCAATTTTTTCACATGTACATCATTACAGATGAGGTTATCACTGCAGTAACACTATTCACTGTATTTGATTGATGTAAAATTAATAAAACTTGAGTTTTAAAAACACTCTCTTCACTGAACAGGAGGTGTTTGCAAAGTAAAACTTGGTACACACGCATCAGCTGGCAAAGAACATTGCCAAACAACAATGTGGATCAGCAAACTCCAATTAAATCTTTGTAGTGAAAGAGACTACATCTACGCAGTTTGTGTGGGAAGGCATGCCGATGCACAATGGTGGTGGTGTAGGAGTGGGGGGCGTTGTGGAGGTTATGACTATAACAAATGTCCCAACCTGGCAGGAGAGTGATGGCATGGATATATGTTCTCACTGCTGTGGAATATCTTGCAGTTTTTCTTTTTAGTATTCTAGACCATTCTGTCCCTTCACCAATCTGTCCCATACTGCCTTTCAAGCATTTCCTGTGGGACTCATGCTGTGCTAGCAAGGCCTTTCTCTCTTTTTTACACACATGCATACACGCACACACAAACACGGAGCATGGCGACTGCGTGGAGAAGTGAGCTGTCTGCGGAGGGTTGGATTTTTGGTGCCGGTCCAAAAATGTGTCACTCGGGACACGCATGGCCTGCTGGAGGCAGGAATTCTGTCGCTAATGGGCCCCGCAGCCGTCGGCACCACCTGGGGATATGGGAGACAGGGAGGATGGATGGGGGAGGACTGAGGAGGCTGGGAGGAAGGGAGAGAGGAAGGAGTGAGTGTAGCACAATATATGACTCATAAATAAGATCTATCTATCTATCTATCTATCTATCTATCTATCTATCTATCTATCTATCTATCTATCTATCTATCTATCTATCTATCTATCTATCTATCTATCTATCTATCTATCTATCTATCTATCTATCTATCTATCTATCTATCTATCTATCTATCTATCTATCTAAATTTTTTACTTTAATATGAAATTCTTCAGCTATGTTAAACAATACCCAGATACAGTAAACATGGGAAAATGTTGGCCTTATCAAATGAGACCGCACATATCAACCTGACCACTCCATCACCAGTGAAACATGGTGGTAAAGGTGTCGTACTGTGTGGGTGATTTTCTTTAGCAGAGACAGGACAGCTGGTCAGAGTTTACTGAAGGAGATAAATCGCTATATCTATCTTTCTGTCTGTCTGTTTGTGGGCAGTGTAAATTAAACTTTTAATCAACAGAAATCAAACGAAGACTATCCAAATTCTATTAAACATAAACCGAGTTGTTTGTCTCGCAATACGTTCTTTGAACTTTTGCAATTAATATATTTAGAAGGAAAAGTCAACATTTCTTCCCTGCCATGAAAGGCAGCTTATAAAAAATGTGAAGGCATAAACAGGCAGGGCAGGTGTTGACGATGCAAATGAAACGGATGACAGATGGTGAGCCTCGCAATTGCTCACTGTGCAGATAATGGATGGAGGTAATCAAATTCCTCTGAGGCTTCAGGACTTTCTTCAGAACTTTCCCATCAATTGCACCATCAAATGGTGGCTTCTTCAAATGCAGCACTCTTCTAACTCAGAAAGGGTTATGAAAGAGTGACAAGATTTTATTTTCTCAAGTTTCCAGGCTAATGTGGATATTAAATGCAAAGAGAAGAATCCAAGTTGCTGAAGGGATCATTCAGGTGTTTTGTCTCTGGTGTGTTTAAGACAGATCAGGTTAACTCTGAGTAAAATGCGATAACATCAGTCGCAGACCAGCAAAGCCAGTTTGCAGGCAGCCTTTTTCCATTCAAGTAAAACAATGCTTTTCATGTTCTATGATCAGACTTTTCATATATCTGTTTACTCATGTGAGAGCTGCAACTTCAGAAAAGAATATCATGAAACAAAGCATTTGATGAGTTTTTTTACACTCTCACTGAAGGGAAACGGGCTGCGTTTTGTGTAAACTCCCCCATCAGTGCGGTGACAGTCGTTTGATTTTCATATGAAGGTCAGTTTAATGGTCCATTTGTGTTTTGTGGTCGTTTTGCATCGATGGACACTTCATAACAAAAAGGGTCAGGCGAGAAAACACAATAAATGTGCTTTTATGAGTAGAATGTGTAATTACATTGCAGTGAGTCTCTCAATAAACTAGTTTTACTGCGCATGTTTCATTAACATATTTCTGGAGAAGTTAATTTATCGACTTGGAACACAACACGTGTTGTGTCGGACAAGATCTGAAGTTGCCAGTTATCAGAAAAACCATTTCCTTGTCACATCGCTCAAGTGAAAGATATTACTGTAACCGCTTTCTTTCACACTTGAAGCTAATATAACAGCTTCAAGTGTCACACATATGTCTGCAGGAAAAAAAAAAACGAGGGGGAATGCATCGCAGAGCCAAAGTATGCTCAATATCACAAGTTTTTTACATGTCAGGTGATTTTGTTATTTTCTTCAGACGTGATAACTACAATTTAAGACGCTTTGTACAGAGGAACATATTGATTCAGTAAAAGCTGTCAAAGCATTTCGCTTGGCATTGCTTTTTAAAGCTGGTGGAAATATTACATGGCGAACGCAAGGGAGAAAACAAAAGTCAATTAAAACGGAGCACAAAAAAGACAAAAGCAAATCAGAAGAAGTTAGTTTCTTTCTTTGTTTTACACCTCATTGTGCGGGATGTAAATTCTATTAAATTAGTTTAGTTTAGGAGATGTGGGTTTTAAAGCTAAGCTATAGATGCTATGTTTAATAATTGTTGCTTCCCTTTTTGATTTTTTTAAGTGTATGGTATCAGTTAGTCTAAATCTTTGATTTATACTTCCTTAACAAACGAACAATAGGTGTGAAAATTCAATTTTACAGTTATTTATACCGTAACCAGTGGAAAATTGACTTGCAATGGAAGCTTTTCTTGAACTCATTTCCAGTATGTATTGGTTTTAACGCTTTCTTAATATTGCATAAACACCCATTGTGGTTTCATCATTGTTTGATAAATAATTGAAGATTGAAATCTGCGGTGTGATTTTTGCTCAACAGAGATCTGACGCACATAATTTTGGAACTAAAAGACCAAATTAATTTAAGTTTAAACAGTCTTAATGAAAATGTGTGTTGTTTTATTTATTACCCCTTCTCAATAAGATTCAACATAAAAATGACTAATTAATAGTTAACAGACCAGTAATCAGTCAAGCTATATAGACTCTATAAACCAACATTAAGCAGTAATAATGCTTGTGGGGGAGAGTAAACTTAAATTTGCCCAGTCTTTTGCAATATTCTGAATTTGAATACATATAAAACATAAAAAAACAGCTGTCTTATAACTACTTATGGATGATTTATAAAGTCTGTGCTGGTTAATTTATAAATGGGATATGAATAATTTATGAAGAAAATTTTTTTTGTGCTTGGTGTACTGTCTTTCAGCTATGATTGTAATTACTTTTAATATTAAATAATGTTTTTTTTTGTTTATTTTTGCAGAACTTATAACACTGTTATAAGTCTCGCTTTACATACCTAAATACATTGTAAATAAGGTATAATGTAAGTCATAAGAGCCTAAAAAAACTGTAATAAAAACTTATAGTGCATCAATTAGTGAGTGACAGACAAGTTAAAAGTACTGGTATGTCAGTTATAAAAGTCTATTACTGACTTTTAACAGCTTATTTATTATGTATAAGTTTAAACAGATCCGTTATTGCGACTGTTACAGTTTTTTAATGAGCAGTGTTGCGTTCAAGATTATAAAATTAACATCTTTTTCTTTTTCAATTGACACTTTGCAATAGACTTTGCCATATAAATGACTAAAATTACTCATCAAACTAGTTACATGATCAAGATGTGATAAACTAGACATAAGTTGCTACAATGTATTAGCAAATCAATATGTGGAAAATGTAATTTTTCTACTTTACAATTGTTTACTGATGATTTACGAAATAATTAATTGTATTGCAAAGTGTTTGTAAATTCCTTATGAGGCACTTGTACCTTTTCAGTGTTGAGACTTTTTACCCAAATGGAGGACAACGTATGCATTTACAAAACAATGTACAACAATCTGATATTAGACATCTGTTCATGTTGCACATTATCACTGTTACCATAAACAAGGTGGATATTTATTTTAGAACCTAAGAAACACAAAAGTATTTATACTTTAAAACTACAGTATCAATAAAGGAAATATCAGCAAGGGTTACAACAGTTTTGCACAAGAAAGTGTCAACTTGACCCCAATCGAGAGAAGAATTTGAACGGTTCAATTTTCCACTTGCCGTCCTCCTTGAATCACAAAGTCCACCTTGTCGCCAAACCATCTGCTGCCATCAGTGGACTTAACACGATTACAAGTTATTTGTTAATTTCAAAATGACTGCAAAATGTTGCCTTGTTTTTGATAGTTTTCTGCACTTCTCTTGCAGATAGTTGGATATTTGTGATCTTGTTCATCAAAATCATAGTAAGAATAATGGAGAGGCGTGGTATTAAGGATAAATGTTTTGGACCAAATTTTTCTGTTGTCTTCTGCCCTGCCAGACCAAGGACACACACTTGTGTGTATCCATACACACAGCCAAGTGAGTGTAATTAACTTTTCTAAACTCATTTGGATGCTCTCTCCTTCAGTTGTCTTAGCTTGTGTGAAATTCCCAATTAATTACATCCCAACAAAATCACAAAACAACTCTATGTGAATTTTTTTAATGAATTCCTTTGTCTCTCACCGGCCCAGATGAGGCATGAGAAAGGCACATGTACGATGAGCATATTAGTTAGGCGAGCCCATGTGATGTTGCCCGTTCATGGCTGACGGAACGTTGGTATCCTCGGGCATCGCTGCCAAGCTGCCAGTCTGTGCCGTCACACCTTGCTGCCTTTAAAGATTGCCCTGCAGAGATGGGGAGGGGGTACGGAGGGCCTCGTGGTTTTTAACAGCTCGCAGTCTGGCAGCCCAGGAGGGTTTACGACTCAGGATCGGTGCCAAGAACTGCCCACCAGAGAGATGGGGGTTGGGGGACTGGGATGCAAAGAGATATGGGTTTGGCGCACTCGCACAGACATAAATTCAGCCCTGGATCAGTTGCATTCCTGCAAGGTATGTGTGTATGGATATGACTGTGTGTGAACTCTTTATTCATCAGTGTGCAAAAGCAAGGGCAGCTGGGACAAATGGAAAGGAGTGTATACAACAAAACTATATGTCAAATTAATTAATCAAGCTTTTGTATAACATGTTAAAGGAAAGAAGGCAGTGTGTATGCACATAGAACGTAGCTCTCACACCATCTATATACACACACACTTTGCCTTTTCTCAGTAATCCACACAAATGGCAGTGGATGGCAGAATGTAAATGAGCTGGTTATTACACAGCAACGTTCATCAAGCTGAGCTGGAAAGACTTCAATGGCCCTGATGAATATGCATGCAAATTTGTTAATTAAGTTAATTATTCTGCTGAAAATTCATTTGTCTTCCCAAGGACATTTCTGCAATGATTTTAACATGTTTCCACCATTAGTCATGCACGGTGCTATTGAGAACCACTCCTGTTCACCTTTTTTGGAAAGTTGAGCCAAAGAAGACGGGAGAGCAGACACAAAACGAGGAACAGGATTGACGAGACGACCAGAGGAAAACATGTTAGGAGCTTGGAGTGAGGTCGGAGGTAGACGGCAGCTGGTGCAGCCCGAGGATAAGAAAGGACAAGCCAAAACGTGGGGTCTGCAGGACATGAGCTCAGTGGGAACTGGTCCAGGTGCTGAGACCCAAGATTCGAGATAAATATGTTTTTATTTTCCAGTATAACAACCATTTTAATAAAGAGGTATGCCACAGGTATGTGTTGGAATGTAGACAGATACAAAATTTAGTATACGCTTATTTAAACATTTCATCTGGATTATTTAAATTAGAATAGCTGAAACTTTTAGGAGTAGACTCATTCAAACATATACATTGATTGCACACACAGTGACAAGTTCAAATCTTTTCTTCAGTTAAGTTTGATTTACTGCAACTTGCAGGTAAAGAAAATTATTCCTAAGGTTTCTGCAAACCTTGATATTACATGATCAGTCATTTAAGCAAATAAATTAATGAACCTTGCTCTAAAGAAACATATGTCAGTCTACTGTCAAAACTTCTTTGAAGCTCATACTTCATCCTTCCACTCAGCTTTCCATATGTCACTTGCAGCTTATCCTTGTGAGGATGGCACACAGCTGTCAAGTTGGTAAAGACAAAAATCTTTACTTTTTGTCTTTATTAGCTTTATTCTTCAAAGTTTTGTAAAGTTCAGACATAAATTTTATGTATACTTCTATAAATCAGTTAATTTTCTTAAAACAACTTTGGAGTTCATTGTGTGGCTCAGTTACAACTACAAGTATCTCTCTATGTTTTTAATATTAAATATGACAAAGGCAATAGTTAAATAATGCACAATGAGACATGCTTTGGAGATTGTTTCCACATTTTTGACACCTTCACTCTTCTAATGTCTTAGTTTTAATTGTGGAATTATTCCATTATTTTAATCATATAAAAAAACAAACACATGAAAGGAATAAGAAATTTGCCTAGATATCAGATATTCAAACCTACAAAGTCTTAGCCGTTGCCAGAGTGTGAAGATTTTGTAGACACAGCCTCTCTCATTTAAACCTTTGCCATCTTGACAAGTGTGTCGTGTCACCATGCCAAGATGTAAAAGGCTCTCTAAGGTATTCAGGAAACAGGTCGAGCATGCACTGGTGTGGCGTGAAATTAATGGAGGTCTGACTATTTTCTTTCTTTTTTTGATAACATTTGTTTTTTTGTTTATTTATTTATTTTTATTTTATTTTTAAGTAAAACAAAAACCCTGATAGGATTTGCCATTCAAGACAAGACTGAGGCACTGTTGCCAGACCTTGTATACGTATAATAAAATAGAATCAAATAACTATTAACAGTTGTGAGGCCGAAGTGAATCTTGAGCAAAATTTTATTAAAACGGCAAAATAAAATTTAAGTACCATCTTAGTCTTCCATCTAACCAACCCATAAATCTGGTTGAAAAGTCTTACTTCTCCTCACCATCTTTCATTTGATATCTTGTTTAACATTTATCTTGACTGGCTTTATAGCTTCAGACTTCAAGCTAAGAAACTTAATCAACAACTGACTGCTTGGTTAAGCAGAGTTCAATGTTAAAACTTAAATTTTTAGAGATATTCCAAGCTTCTACAGTTCAAACATTAATTCTGGCAAAGCAGAATGTTTGTGGAAGAAAATTGTTTTACAGAGTGACTCATTTGTATGAATGTTACTGATATATTATTTATTCTAAAAATATACATTTGAGAATTTGACAATCCAAGGTCTCTTGTGGGACCAAGCAGCTGCTTAGTTGTCTTCTGTTGCCTCTGGCTGCCTACATAAAGATGTCTGAAGATGCATAAACATGATTTGAAGGTAGTGATTATTATTAGTGATTAAACATGCCAACTGAGACTAACTTACAAAGTCAATGTTTAGGGTAAGTCTGACCAGGACCTTTGGACCCTCATCCCAAACATTTTCTCTTGAGTGAGTAGAAATATTTAATTGACTGACGTTAAATGATATAAATCAAATATGGTGGCCATTGTGTCTGTTGTTGTCCCTTTGAGAACCTTTCTTTTGCAAAACAACAATATAAACATTTCATTCTACTAAATGACTGTATACGTATCCTTTAAAATATCAACAGACACTTTCCCATCTGGAGGACATTTGGGGCAACGCAGGTGCAGTTCCTGGCTCATGTGCGAGGTATTCTGTCATTCACCCAGTTAGTAACACTGAGTGTGCTGGAAATGGCAGAAGCCCAGTTCAGGCCAGTTTTCACCTGGCCACCCAAGGTTCAACACAAGCTGGATGCAACAACACACACTGAATGTGTGCTAGTGGTGCACAAAGTCGGGGGAACCATGAGATGTTATTACTGTTAACTTGTATTTTAGAGTTTATAGTATTTTAAGGAACTATTATTTATATGTTAACACAAAACAAAAATTAAGATCAGGCTCATTTGTCAGACCTTGTCTGACAAATGAGTCATACAAGTTTTGTAAAACTCGTCAGACTCTCTTAGCCTCAAGATTTAGACCTTTTTTTTTTCAAACCTAAATTAAAAGTTTTTAAGGATATGCAAAGCAATAAACTGGAATGAAATACTTATGGATGGAAGAATTGCACAGACCTAAAAAAAGATAATTTCTGGATAAAGTTTAGCGAGAAAACAAACCAGATGGGAAAATTTAAGTGAAGCATCAGGCCGCACTGTTTGATACATCAAATGGCTACTTTTTAACTGATGCAGCAAAGCTCAGTCTGAATATCCAGATGTTTGATTTCTTAATTAAGTCTCCACGGTAGTTAATCACTGTGCTTTTTTCCCGATCTGACAACAGCAGGTAAAAAGGGGAGGATGACCCTAAGATATATCAGAGACAGGTTGCAGTTGTTCTTCATGGTTTGTGTCTAAAACGCACCAGGAGCCCAAAAACGTGTTCATAAAATTCACATCAGAGAACATATATGTGTATGGACCAATAACTTCTTGTCAGCTTTGTTACAGTATGTGCAGTAAGACGGAACTGTGATATCAAAATGTAAAAACTGCTTTAGTCCAGTATAAGTTGCCCTCTAGCGGAAGACAGCAGTATTGCAGAGGAAATTGATAAATCACAACGCTTCTTTAAATCAAGTCTATATTTTAAAGAGGTTTTTAAACATCATTTTGTATTTGTGTTTGAGCAGCATTTTTCATTTTTTCAGTATTTTTTTTTTTTTTTTTTTTGCTTTTATGTTTGAGATTAATTTGTTTATTCTCCTTTTTTTGTTCTGTTTTAAATTTCCCATGACAAACTTGATGAGAATTTCAGGATAAGTTCCATTAATGAAATGACATAAATGTCGGCATTTGCCACATAAGGATTAAGTTGTCAATATTTATCGAACAAAACAGTTGTTAGAAAGGACTGGCACACTTAATCGATTTGCATGCGTTTTCCTGACAGTCCAGATTAACAAGCAATAAGACTTTATTAGCAACATGAACAGAGTACGCACACACATTTCACACATTTGAAAGGCATCAATTAAATTCACATATGGTCAGAGTAATTATCGTTACAGATAACTGAAATTAAAGGGGAGATATTGATGTGCGACTTGCCTGGGAGAAAATGCGAGAATGGCAGGAATTTTAAGGCCATGGAAGGCTAGTAGCACTGACTACATAAGAAAACAACAACAGCTGTTTTGCTTGTGGCTAAAAAGACGAGTGAACAACATCATTTGCTGAGAAAATGAACTTGGAGATGAGAATGCACTGACTCAAAAGAAGTGGGATGCTCTGAAATTGTAAGCAGGATCTCTGCAGGATAGAGCGTACATCTCAAGTTTGACTCGTTCTTTCTGATCTATGAGGTGATGTTGTAGAGTTTAACCAGTTCAGTCAGTTCCTTTTATTAAAATGTTTAAATGTAATGTACCTTTAAATGTAAGTATTAACAACCTTTGAACTTTTTTCACGTTTTGTATTATAATGTATTTTTCAGCATGATTTGGTCATCACCGTATTTACCAAGTATATTCAAGATGGTGTGCAGAGTCCTTTGGTCTTTATGATGCTGTTTGTTCTCTGAGGCCTTTTTAAAAAATTATACTGATTATACACAGTTGGACTCAAATTTACTAATTTGGAGATGTTATGCAATGGCATCAGAGAAAGGCCAAAGTAATATAAATTATTTTTTTCCTGTCGTAAAATTCTGAAATCTATATCTTTCACTTTATAAATGCACTTTCGTGACTTGGTCTGCTACTTTAGATCTTAATTAATAATGTGAACACTTTTCCCAATACGGAAAAACCTTGAAGTGATGCTTTCAGTCGTTCATAGATCAATGCAATTAAGGCAGAACAAGCCCTGTTTATTGTACTTGGCCTTAAACATGGCTTTGAACAGCTAGAGTGTCAAATTTTACACATCCAGTTAAAATCCAACACAAAGCTCTTTCATGCCAGAGAATGTGCGATCGCTCCTGTGACTGCTCTGCCCTTGACTTCTATCCATTCATTCAAGCATGCTGGATGGTTTAGTTAATTAAGCTTAATCTAGCCCCAGAGATGTGGCTGCTGTTACAGAGACCCACTGAGCTGTCCCTGAGCACTCCTCTCCGGACCCCCGCCCCCAGACGTTGAGCAATCGGGGCCAAGTTTGAGTATACCTACAGGACTCCAGAGAAATGCACTGCAGATCATTTTCCCAGAGAAAAAAAATAAAGAAAATCATATTTCTAGAGAATATACATAGAAATATCGCTCTGTTGTAGACTTTCTGACAAGACACAAGTTCATTTTCTCATGTAGAATTACAGCTAGTAACTTTGGTTCAAACCACTTTCCAGCATTCAGTCTTCCTGAGTTTACGCTGAATCCGATTCACCTTTAGCTAAGGTACGGAGGTATCAGGGCAAAAGCGCAAAAAGTCCCACTGTATTGTTATCATTATTATTTTATTATCACTATTACTGCAAAATACAAGACACACAATACATTTCTTAGAAATCATTGATAAGACATTTCAGAAACTAGCTGGAGGGGGTTGTTAAGGAATTAACAGCAATATTAAAATAATTTTAAAAACTTCCAATGACTGCTTTTCATAATAACAGAAATTCACTGTGTTCTCTTTGTCTAATTAAACTAAGGAGTCGATTTGACAGAAGTTGAAAGACAGAGGTCTTTCTTCATAAGAAAAATTCAGGCTTGACTGTCATGGTCATTGATCAGAATAAAGGTTACAATTCTTAAATCTAGCTTCATTGGGCATCAACCAAAAGATTTCTATGCACACAGTAAAATATGGCAGCAGAAGCATCATGCTTTGAAGTACAATTTCTATGAATTGCACAACATCAGGATGTGTGTCTCATAATTTAACTCTGAGATGATTAATCAAAAGTCAAGTAATGTAACACTGAAAAGAAATTATGATTACAGGCCATTACTAGAATTACATTTCATTCCTTTTTGTTGCCCCCTTGTGGGTTAATTTATTCACCACAGTATTTAAGAAATGAATAATGCATTCACCAAGAGGAAGTGAAGAATAGTTTAGTTTGTTCATCATGTGAGAAAAAGTTCCTTTTGTAATATAAAATGTTCCTCTTGTATCTTCCTTCTTCTTATAAAAAGGACTTGCAAAACTTTCACAATTGGATTACTTAATTTGTGTATTCTACTTCCCTCAGTGCTAGTTTACATATCTACAGAAACAATTAAATAAGGCATGGCTTACTGTGTGTAATAAATAAGGAACCTGTGTCTGACAGATTAATAAAATTAATCAGAAGGAATTTAAAACCAAAATTTGGAAAACTGGATTTCCAATCCATATTTTGTTTGAACAAATCAAATAAATTAAATTCAATTAAATCATTATATGTTATAGCAAGCTTCTTAAAGGGAGAAGCTATTTGATTTGTTTGACCTTTTTGGTGGTAGGAACTACCAGAAAAAAAGGTTTCATAGATTTACACTTAAGTTTTTATTAATTATGTTTGCAAATAATCCACTATCATGATTAAAATGAAATCCAGAATTTAACCAATTCCAAAAATTTTGATGGGTGATTTTGTTGTTTCTGCACTGAAAAAAGTGATTTTGGAGAGTGGTAAATATGATGAGTGCACAAATTATATAAAATGTAATTTATTTTTTCAGTCAGTCAAAGAATTATAAAACAATGAGTAAATTATACATATGCTACCCATTCGTTAACATTAAAAATCATTACATAATACAGTAAAATCTACCCCCAAATCTTAAGTCCGTTGCTCCAAAGTTGCGCATGCGTCAGACTGCGTTTTTGAATGAGCGGCGGGACAAGAAGATCTTCATGAGATTGGACATCCCTTGCACCTCTGCTCTTCTCTCCTCACTTCTCCTTTCATTTTCTCTTCTCTCCTCACTTCTCCTTTTCTCTGATCTACTCCTTTCTTATTGAGCAATCTGGATGTCCTAAAACGGGGATATGTTTTATTGTCCAACATAACTGAAACAACATTTGAAGTTGTTAGGTTATAACACAGGTTCATTATTTGAAATGTTGTGTGACACTGTTGTGTTGTAGTTTATTCTGTGTTTTTGATGACTTTATGGATTAAAAACATTGAGAAGGTGTACGATCTGAATGTCTTTTTTGGGGGTACATCTGACCTTCTCTGAAAAAGTAATGGATATTAACTGATTTTAATTAACTTTGATTTGTAATTATCAGGTATTACCTACTCGCAAACAAGACATAGTTTTACCTAATTTAGCTGAGTAAGTAGCTGTTGAATATATACATAAATATGAGGCAAATTTTACCCAATTTCTTTGAGTATTTCATATATTTTTTGTTAAATTATTTTATACTCAATATATGGAATTGAATCTACCCCAAAAGAGTCAATGCGAATTGTTACCTCAGATTTATTAGGTAAATTCAATAAATTAGATTTTACAGTGTTTTTTTTTTTACTCTAGGATAGATAAAAAAATGATTATGCACACAAAAGACACTGAAACATATCCTCATAAATATGATCTGACTTACTATAAGCACAGGACATGAGAAGTCATCCAAACATGCATGTATTTTAAATATATGGGAGAAAAGGTGTGTGTAAGTGGTCATTAAAGACTTTTTAATCACATATTTCAGTAATAAGCCTGTTCCCCCTTACTCAAGAAACACTACAAAGAAGCATAGTTTTTCCTAATTTTTTAGAAAATTGGGCATATATCTCTTTAATTTCCTGAGGGAGTCTTCCCAAGGGATCAATAAAGTACAAGTCTAAGTCTATATATGTTGAGAAGACTTTTTTTCCCCCAAATAAAAATATTTTATTTACTCAAAAACACACAAACCATAAAATGGGTAAAACAAACTCAGCCCATGCACTAATAGCAAAATTTAACATAACTCAGAACTAGTCAAACAGCAGTTTCAAATGATTGAAAATGCTACATAAAGAAGTAAAAAAAATACAAAACAATTTTTTTTCATTTATTGCTCCTCAATCATAGAACTGTGCTTGGTATTGCCCTAACAGTATTACATTTATAGATGTAGTCTTAATCACTTATAAAACAAATCAAAAAGCAAATAGAAAGAAGAAAATAACTGAGTTGACTAACATTGTCCTCACAATAAATTGTGTTAATTTGAAAAAAATAAAATAAAATAAATTCAGATCCACAGACCCAACATGCAAAAACAAGATTTGGTGTCAAAAAGAGAAATATTTTAAGAATGCTTGAAACATTACTCTTCAGACTTTTAAGATTCTATATTTGTGTATTATAATTAGTACTTCTGGCTTTCAGATGCACCATTTAAATATAATCTGTGCAAACCGGTACAGATATAAATTTAAAAAAGAGAGTTCGTCTTGTGTAAGCTGGTGTTTGGGAGTTTCCTTATCTGTTGTGCAGCTTACGCAGGACATGTGTTTTGCGAGCTGGACTGGTATTCTCAACATGAGACATGTTCTGGTCAGTTGGCTCTTTCTCTTATAATACCAACTCTGTGGCATAAAAGATAAAACAGGTGACTTCGAACCTTTTGGTTGAGCATACAAAGCAGAGGATTCATACAGCAGTGGGAGAAGGCAAGGATTTGACAGACCTTGTAGACAATATCCAACCGCTCCAGTTCGTCACAGTCTTTGGGTTTGTACAAATCCTTAATGAGAAGTACAATATTGTATGGTCCCCAGCAGATGATATAGGCTGCAACAATGCAAAAAACTACACTTAGAGCTTTGTGTCTTGTTCTGTTTGCCGTCCGTAAAATAGTATATATAATGGCACAATTGCAGAAAATAATAATGGCAATTGGGATGAAAAAAAGCAGAGGAACTTGAAAATAATATCTAAGATCATCAGAATAAGAAACTTCACAGTAGTAATCATCAGAAAGCTCCATTTTGAAAGCGTCATACACAGATATACCAATACTGATCACCCAGACAACTACACAGACACCGATGGCATACTGTTTCTTCCTCTGATTGTTGTTTCGCATTTTGTTCAGCACCACAGTACAAAAACGATCCACAGTCATTGCCATTAGTACAAAGATGCTA
The DNA here is from genome assembly GCF_027474105.1 of Poeciliopsis prolifica. NCBI lineage: Eukaryota > Metazoa > Chordata > Actinopteri > Cyprinodontiformes > Poeciliidae > Poeciliopsis > Poeciliopsis prolifica. Next base: position 16,389,618 of record NW_026562383.1, on the reverse strand, counting down.
CTGTACAGACCAGTGAAGTGCATCCAAATGATGAATTTGCACAAAAAGTCCCCAAAGACCCAATAGTGAAGGTGGTAGACAGCCCAGAAGGGGACTGAGGCAGTGAAGATCAAATCAGAACAAGCAAGATTTATAATGAAGATTTTTGTGGAGAGATAGAGTTTTTCAAAAGTAAAGAGAATCCATAAGAGGAGGACATTGCCGACGACGCTGAGGATAAAGATTATGATGAACATGGCTCCAGTAATGGTTGAAATCTCCAAAAACTGACAAGGAACTTGGAGGCTGTCCTCATCTTCATCTGTGCTGTTGTAGATGTAGTCCATTGCTGAATATCTAAGGAATATGAGCACAAGTTTAGAGCTTGTCAATTTTTAATAAAAACACAGCATATTATCTCATCATACCCTTTTGGTTTTTACATCGTTTTCTGTTAAATCTTACTGAAAAAGAACACAATTCTTCATCAAATACAAAACAATGTTAAGCAACTTACCCCAGACAGCAGAAACCTCAAGCTTTTGCTTTGAACTGCACTTAAAGGAAGAGTAAAAATAAGAAGACAAACTTCTCTCTTTCTGTTTCAGATTACATCAGATGTTACTGCTGATCCATTCTGACCCTTTATGGTGTTTCAAAACAAAAATAAATGGTAATAGATCTCACTTTTTCCATTTGAAAATGTATATTTTTCACCATGGAGGTTTATTTCTCTCATGCTACTTGTTCAAAAATCCTGATTAAAGACAGTTTTAATCACATTCCTTTTTTCTTGTAGTTAGCTTCTCATGTTTTGACCTTCAGATTTACATCTATTAAGATGCTTAAACATAACAAAAAAATAAAATAAGGATGGCAAACGTTAAGCTAAAACAAGTTATAAATCGAACGCATTTTGTGAGCAGTCATTTCCCCTTTTATCTATCTGTTGTTAATAATCAGTGACATTTGGAAATGTGTTATTTATCTTAAAATCCAACTTTCCTCTTTCTTATAAAACAACCTTGTGAAATATTTCAAACTTAAGCTTGATGCTTTTTTTTTTCGGCTTCCCTGTTTGTTTAAGAAGGTTCACCAGCCACACCGTGATACTGGGAAGAAATACCGTACTCTAAATTAGCTTGAGGATTGGTTGTTTCAATGTAACAGTATTGTGGAAGGTCATGACGGTGACGATTGAGAGATTTTGTACTCTCGGAGTACTCAAAGTCCTGAGGTGCCTCCACAGGTCCACTTGTCAAAGATCCATCCATGGAGTGGACTGCACACAGAAAAGTTAAGAATTGCCACGAAGCATCGTCTTTCTGCAGCTTCTGTAAGCTGCAATGTCAGACATTGTCTGACATTGTTCTCCATGTTTTGTTCCTCAGAAGAAACCTTGAGAGGAAGGAGTTTTCAGGCATGCTGACAAGAACGATTTTGTTTTTGCATACAAAAGCATACTGAAGTCTTCCCGTTTATCGGAAGATTTTCCGTGTGACTATTGCTGTCATTCTCGAAGAAGTAAACAATCATTGTTGGTGTCCATTGCCGACTTTTTATGGTCATGAAAGAAAACCACAAATGATCTAATGAGGAAATAAAAAAAAACAGGTCAGAGGGATTTTTTTTTTGATGAAGCATTTATGACTGAACCTACAATTCAAAATACATTCAAATTTAATGCAGAAACAGTCAAAAATACTCCAAATACACTAAACAAATGACATTTTATTCATGAAGCCCATCACACCCTGACAATAATCTCAAAACAAAAAGCTGAAGAGAAAAAAAATCTTAAAGTTTCTAATGTCATAAACTGTAACATATCTTCCACTCTGTCCTTGGTAAGGCACAAAAACGTCACATTATTTCAAATTCAAGTGAAACATTCAACTTATACAATTTCCAATTATTCAAAAAATAACTGGATTACAGTTTCTTGAATCATTACAACTTTGATGAAGTGTCTGTTTTGTAAGAGTTTCACAATGTCCTTACAGACACAAACGCAGGTGACATTATCTTAGTGGTATGACATACTCCAGCTAATGATGTTTGGATTATGACCGCATTATGTGTGTCATGTATACATTATTTCCTGTCTTGGACTTAGACTTTGTTTCATGTGGGACAAAAAAAGTGTGCCTTAGCATTTTTTTAAGCTTCAGACTATCCCAATGTGGTAGATTTTGTTTAGAACAGGGAAGTAAAAACCCAACAAAAATGAAAGAAAAAAAAGTCCCAAACATGTCCGTGCATCACAGTATCTTACAGCACAGTGATTACAAAAGAAAGGAGAATAACATTTAAAACCAGACATGGAGATAAACAATGTTGCAGAGGAAAATGTTGACAGTGTTTACTCTGCTGGTTGACAAAGTAAAAGCTGAATTTGTGTTTTTTAATTAATAAATAAACTGAGTTTTTCTCTCTGATAGGTTAACAATGTGTTTTGTGTAATGGACAGTTAATTTTTAACTCTATGTGAATGTGTCTTAGGTTGTAAAACGGATATATTTTATATTAATTGAAAAATAAATATGATGCTATTTAAAAAAAAACTTCTCTTTCTTTCATCCCCTTTTTCTTCCTTTCGTTTTTAGGATTTGCAAGATACAATCTACTTTATGATCTTACTCTACTTATTAAAGAAGATAAATTTCTCATCAATCAAATTGTTTACATATAATCAAGGATTATTTTTCTTATTAGATACACTAAGATCCATTTTCTAATGATTTAACTGGAATAAAAATACCAAGACTAACCCCAGAACCCAAAAAACTATTTTACCAACTACTTTTTAAACTCCTGTTCTTCCAAACCAGAAAAGGAATTAGACTTATCTAGCAACCCTGAATTGGAGTAACTACTTAATTTACTTTGGATCAACATTATTGGCTTTTTCTTCTTTTGCTTTTTCCTTTGGTTTGCTATTTTGTTTGTGTTTCCTTTTAAATCCTTTAAGGCACTTTGTATTGCCTTGTTGCTGAAAATCTGCTACATAAATAAAATTGCCTTCACCTTTTAGCATCTATTTCTACTTAGAAAAGGGGTACGCTATTTGCATTAGAAACATATCAATATCATGATTAAAGGACCGTTATTCTAATAACGGTTACATCCTATGTAAACGTTATAAGATGTAACCGTACTCTGCGGAGACAGAGTTTGCTACTCTGTCAGGAGTTTAATTATTTATGACCTCAAATTCTGAGTTTTCATCTAACCACCTTTCTGGGGTCACTACAGTTTTAGGCAAACAAATTTCCACTTATTAAAGAAAACTGCAAAGAGAAGCAGAACAATATGGGTTTTTTTTTTCAAGCTGAAATGATTTATGTACTCAAGCAGAACACCCACAAAAGAACTCCAAAAACTGTAACAGGTACAAAATAAACAAAACTACACTGAAGCAGCAACAGCAATTCAGCATAACTCAATACATAGTTAATTTAGCAGTTAACTATGTGCTGATGATTTTTGGTTTCATATTACCAAAAATCCATCAAAACAAAGGATTAAACTAATTTAAACATTTAAAAAATACGAAAATTTTCAAATAAATGACTAATATATCTTTCCCTTTTTGTTCTTGGTATTTCCTAATCAGCAATATCTGTTTGTAACAGTGCTTTTTGTCCTGTTTTATCATTCACATTTACAGTACACGTATCCCTTACCATTTCTTAAAAAAAAAAATTAAAATAAGAAATAGAAATAAAGAGAAAAATAAGTTGAACATAAAAAAGCTGACTATCACCTTTACACTAATATTACAAAACTGTATTTTTTGATCCATTTGTTCTCATCACCCATGTGCAAAAAAGTTTTGTTTTTCTTTATTTATATATACTTCCAACTATTTGAGCGTGGTAAGCCATCTCATGCCAATCTATTTGGAATAATATTCTAGATTCCATATGCATGTACTATATAACAAGTACTCTTGAATTTCAGCAATGTTGCTTAAAGACGTGAACTGCGAGATTCACTGGCATTCTGAATATAAGCCTGGCCACTGCCTCTCTCACTGTTTGTTCTAGCAACTCGGTAGCGCAAAATATAAAGCAGGTGATTTCGGATTTTTTGTGTGAGCATAAATAGAAAAGGGTTTATCCAACAGTGGGAAAAGGCAAGCATTCGACAGATACTGTAGACAATATTCATCCGCTGCATTTCTTCACAGTTTGTGGACTGAACAAAAAGTACAATATTGTAGGGTCCCCAGCAGATGATGTAGGCTACAACAATACAACAAACTATACTTAGAGCTTTGTGCCTTGTCCTGTGTGCAGCTCGTAAAATAGTATATATAATGGCACAATTGCATAAAATAATAATGACAGTTGGGATCAAAATCAGCAAAGCAACTTGAAAATAATATCCAACCTCATCAATACGATAAACTTCACAGTAGTAATCATCAGACAGCTCCATTTTGGAAGCATCATACACAGATGGACCAATACTTATCAGCCAGGCAACCACACAGGCACCGATGCTATAACGTTTCTTCCTCTGATTGTCGTTTGGCCAGTTGTTCAGCACCACAGTACAAAAACGATCCACAGTCATTGCCATGAGTAAAAAGATGCTACTGTAGAGACCAGTGAAGTGCATCCAAATGATGAATTTGCACAAAAAGTCCCCAAAGACCCAATAGTGAAGGTGGTAGACAGCCCAGAAGGGGACTGAGGCAGTGAAGATCAAATCAGAACAAGCAAGATTTATAATGAAGATATATGTGAAAAGATTATGTTTTTCACAAATAAACAGAATACATAAGAGGAGGACATTGCCGATGATGCTGAGGATGAAGATTGTGATGAACACAGCTCCATTGATGGGTGAAAAGTCAAAAACCTCACAAGTCATATTTTGAATGAAGAGATTTAAGATGTCCTCATCTTTGGCTGTGCTGTTGTGGATGAAGTCCATTGCTGATTGTCTAAGGAATAGGAAGACAAGTTTAGGACTTTGAGATTTCCAATAAAGACCAAGTATAATTTCATTCATTCAATTTTATAGCACCTTATTCCAGATTAGTTACAAAAAATGTACAAAAAAAAAAACTTACCACAGACAGACACTGCCAAGCCTCATCTGCACATCAAAGTAAAAGCAAAAATGAGAACAAAAACTTCCCTTTTCTGCTTCAAATTAAGTCAGATGTTATTGTTGACCAATTCTGACTTCTAATGAGTTGTCAGAACTAAAACAAATAACTACCTTTCCATGTGAAAATGCAGATTTTCTTGCCATTGAGACTTTTTTTTCAGTCATATAACTTGCTGTACAAACCCAATTAATAGTTAAAGATTGCCCTTTATTTGCTGCGTTTTTGCTACTTTGCTCTATAATTTGTCCATCTTTTTATTTTCATTAATCGTTTTTTCTATTATATTTATTTGCTGTTTAATAATTGTTGCTTGGTTTTGTTTTGATCTATTATTTTAACCTTGTCTTCCTTTAGGGTACCAACATGAATTTTGTCTGACAATATTACAGTGACAATAATCTTGAATTATTAAATAGGTGTTGAAATACAGCATTTAACTGTACAAAAGCTGTAAGTTAAATGAAGTGATTGTGCTGCACCTTTTTTTAACCTGCATTTGTCTGTCTGCACATGTTCATACATTCATGGGAGAAAGGGGATGGTTTTCTTTTCATAGTTCTTTTTTTATCAGACTCCATGGGTTTTTGTCTGATTCTTGACTTTGATCGGAAAAATCCAACATTTCTTAAAGTATCAAACGTTTTGAGCTTATCTAGAAATCTCTCCCAAAATATATATTTTGTTTTTAAACCAGTTTTGACAAGAGAAAGAAATGAGACATCTCTTCATACTAACATTACCTCAGACAGGTGCTGCCATCTTCAGTCCAACTATCCAACATGGCAGCTTAAACAGTCAAGGCAACATCACTGTGGCTGAAAATGAATCCAAAGGCGCTGTAAACAGAAAGGGGGGCAAGGTGGGGAATGTTTTAAAGTAGTGTTTCCGAAACTTTTCCAGGCTGAGGAACACTAAAGCTATTCAGCAAACACCACGGACCCCCAACTTGAAATTGGCCCATCAATAACACAACATATTACAACACTTGGCAGCGGTTGACGGCAATTAACCGCAGTTAGTAGCAGTTAACGGTTCTAAACTTTAAAAAACGGTAAGAGTTAAAAACATGCACAGAACATAGTGGAATGACACCGAATATGATTTAATTTGTCTAAAATATTTGTTAAAATCCAGTACTTGTAAAGGAAACACATAGCTGATCCTAATACGTACCGCACGTAGCGACGGCCATAGAATTTTCAGCTCCAACCTTTAGGCCTCTCCTGGCACGGCGCCTCCTCTGGCTGCAGACGGGACTGCAGGGAGCCGCTGGGCCAAGAGACGTGTATTGTTTGCTATGGTAACCATCGACCTTCAACGAATGTCAGGAGAAACAACTTCTGGACTAAACAAACAGAAATTAAAAGAATAAATGAAGAAATTTATGTAAACTCACAGCCATGATTTTGTTAAAATATTAGGCTCTTAACACACTTACTGTCGTGAACAAATCAAATCGAGGCATTTTTTAGTTATTTACAGATTCTAAATGCTTTCCAATTGTGTCAAACACATAGAAATCAAAGTGCTGTGCTAATAAATAACATTCAGACCCATTTATGTGGAAGCACAATAAAAGTAAAATGATTGCTTTTAAAGAAACAAAAAGAATCTTATTTATGTATTGTATTTAATTAGTTGAATTTAAACTTTTTAAATAAAATGATAATAATAAATAAAAACAACAATAGATATTGACGTGCGGGTAGAGCATTATAAGCAAGCAAAATCGTAACATCCCCCTAACCCCCCAAAAAACAAAGTTCTCTCTAACTGAAGCTAGCAAAGAGCCGTTTTGTAGAATCGAATAACTAGTGAACGATTCATCTCAGCAGGTACTCCGGTCATATAAAGTGTCCTGCTGGTTTTATTCCACAGATATCTTCAGTTTTTCTTTTGAGTGACTGGGTTTTAAGCCACTTATCCACTATTATTTTGAAACACAATTCTTTGATTAACTGTATGCGTCGCACTTTGAGCTGACGTCACAAGAAATAACGATCGTTTACATGGAATACCGTAAGGACCACCAGGGGGCGACCGCGGACCACCTGTGGTCCAGGTACCAACGGTTTGAACAAGACCGATTTGTCCATCTGGCTATAACACCTTCATGGTGGTTTTCTACTTTCTTCTCTACATACTGCTTATTTTCAAGTTGAAGTTTGCTGAATACATATAGTTTACTATAATTTGACGAGTGCAAAAAGATTTTAAATTACTTATTTCTCTAATTTTTCATATCAAAATTTGAGGATTCTAAAAGTGGTTCACTTTTGAGAGCCACTGAATATGCAGCTGATTTGGTCTGGTAGATGCCAAAAAGTCCCTGTTTGACTTGGTGTCTAGAGGAGTCGTATCGTGTATCTATCAGAAAACATCTTCCTTGGAGTTTATTTTAAAGTAAATTGATCAATGACCTCAAATAATAAGATTTATATAATGTAATTCATATAATTCTGTTATTGCTATGCTTAATACTAAATTAGTGTTGATGTAATAAAAATTGTATTAAATGTTGAAACAGTCATCATAAAATCTGCTTGTGTAGAATACAAATATAAATGAGGAACAGGAGGCAAGATTACCAAGAGTTCTATTTAATTTGAACTTCAAATCAACAAGAGATCAGTAATACAATAAGTAGAAAGTATACACGTGCATATGTATATGGGGAATCACAGAATGAACAAAATGATCTAAATGTATGGTTCAAGTGTACAATGAAAAGCCTAAAACAAAGCAGTTTACAGGTACATGAAACCAAGCATTGCTAATTTACATTATAACAACTTTTCATCCATCAAAGAACATCATCAAGTAATTTGATTTAATACTAACATAGAATCACCAAATAAAAACTGATGAAAAAAAAAAGAATGTCATAAGCCCATTTTATTTTGCTGCATATGTTCCAAACGTTTCTATTATATGTTACAGTACAAGTAGACAAATAAGTTGTTTTCCTATCAAATTAGCAGTGCATTTACAAATATTTAGTATGGATTGATTGGTCAAAGACTCATTAAAAGTATTTAAGTTTAGCTTCTGATAGCTAGGACCATTTACACATTGAGGAGTCTTCAGTAATAAAAAAGTCCAGTTGTTAGATCTTAGAGGCACAAACAGCTCCCACTGTGTCTGAAATTAAAAGCAAATATTGGATTTCCCCTCTATGTAAGAGCTGCAAAATAAAAAAAAAGGATTACTTAAATTTGATTTGAATTTGTTTCATGCTTTCAAATACTAATACATAAATTTGTATATTTCTATAGCTATGTGGAAAATTCGTTGCTGGTTAAAGACGTGATTGTGATCCTGCTCACTCTGTTGGAGGAGGTGCTGCTGTTGCCACGATCCAAGTTCTGCAGCAGTTTTTTTAAATGGGTTTTGAATTTAACTCCTGCAAACACGTAAAACACAGGGTTCAGGCAGCAGTGCGAAAAGGCAAGGAGTCGGGTGATGTAGAGGGCATATTGCATGTTTATGTGTTTTTCACAAGCTATTTTTATTTCATAATCATTAGATGCAATTGGTGAGTGCCCATAAGCCAATGCCCTTAGAAAAATTACACAATTATAAGGTCCCCACCCCAAGAAGAAGACAACCATAAGAATGAAAATGAGTTTGACAGTTTTGTTTCTTCTTCTTTGGGCAGTTGGACGCTGCAACTTATATATGATCTGAGAATAGCAAAACACGAACACTACGGCCGTTAGGATAAAGAGAATAATTTGTTCACAGATTCCCAACTTTGCAGAAAAGGAGTCCTTATATCCGCAATATTTCTTGTATGTTTGACTTTTGCTGTGATCATCTGTGACTTCGACGTAGATGAAGACAGGACTGGCTGCCAACATACTAACAATCCAAACGATGAAACTTGTTAAAATCCCAGAAGGGCCTGTAGTGGATACAATGCTAGACAGAGGATTTATGACGGCTATGTAGCGGTGAATCGTCATCAGGATGAGGAAGAAACCACTGCTGTAGAAGCCAACATAGAAAATAAAGTTGATGACTTGGCATGCAGGCTCTCCTAATGTCCATCCATGGATGTAGTAGTAAGCCCAAAAGGGCAGCCCTAAAGTGAAGAAGAGATCTGACACAGCCAAGTTCAGGATAAGTGTATTGGTGATGGATTTGACATTCTCGTACTTGAACAGAATTACAAGAACAAGAATGTTGCCAAAAAGACTGAATAATATCACGAAAGAGAAAAAAGACACAGTCAATGTGGATCCAAATTCAATCACATTTGTCTGGTTGCAGTTTTGATCCTCATAATCACCAGTGTAATAATCAAAAGGGACTTCGGTATAGTTCTCTATGAAGTTTTCAGAGATGTCCATCTTCCTCCAGAAGGTAAGAAGTCTAAATACAAAAAATAATAATTAAAATTTGATTTCTTTTTTAATTTGTACATTTATCTTTTTCATTTGCTTGTTTGTTACAATGTAAACTAGTATGTGGAACTTTCTTTCTCTCACTTATGTCTGAATCTCTCCTGTATACTAAGAACTGGACTATGCTTCTACATGTTAGAGGTGAGATCTGGTCCTTTTTTATGCACTATTGTATGTTGGAGTAAACAAATTAGAGCAAGGCTACTGTTTTATTTCTTATCCTTTTAGTCTCTGTTTGCTGTGCGATTATAGTCATTTTGAAACACAAACAAGAAATTTAACTAATTACAAGACCTGACAATACGTAAAAAATTAGGTATCATATAAACTTAAATGATAGGGATTTGTAAATAGTTTTGTGTAGAAAAGCAAAATACTATAATTATAATATTATAACGTATTTATCTATAATATCCACTTTATGTAGTTTTGCTTAGTATTTAGGTGGAAGTGTGAAAATTAAACTGGCTAATGTCATATCTCATGAGTTAGGTAGTTACAAAAGTCAGAGCTAAGAACTATTTTATTGCTAAAACATAGTTTAAATATTCAACATATTTGACTGAATACATTTTATTTACATGGAAAAGTAATGCAGTGGATAAAAATCAAATCTGTCATTTTTCAAACAGGACAACTTGAATTTCACTTGCTGACACCTAAAGCATTGCAATTAAAATGCATTAAAATGTAACTCTAAATCTTACAAATATAAAAGAGGAAAAAACATGGATAATATAAAGAAACATACTGCACCTGCACACTGATGCAAAGGGATGTCGGGACCAAAAGCGGTGAAGAACTGGGCAGTAGGTGTCACCTTAAGTAGAAATCAAAGAGGAACAGAAACAACACGTTTTCTTTGTAACCCTTATGTTTATCATTTCAGAATAGAAAAAAAATAAATAAATAAAAACAGTTTTCAGTTCTGTGAGACAGAAATATTTTTAATAAAGTCCTAATGAAAATCAGGGTTATATACTGCTTTTCATCAAAGTATAAAAACCTGTTATTATTATTATTATTATTATTATTATTATTATTATTATTATTATTATTATTATTATTATTATTATTATTATTATTATTATTATTGTCGTTGGAAGTGTAGTAGTGGTAATAATATATTTTGTCTAAATTCTTTTTTCGGGCTTCCGCAGTCATTTATTCAATGCTTTGTTTTCGCCAGATAAAATTTATATTTTCCCTTTTTCAACCCTATGTGGATTTTAATGTTTCATTAAATAAATACATAAACAATTTGCTGCTGTCATGTCTGCCTCTCAGCCGAACTACAATCACGTCGCTCTGATTCGTCAATCCGCCTGTCAGTAATTCTTGAGCCCGCCTCCAAAGCCAGCAACGTTTTGTTTTGGCTGAATCAACAAGAAACGAGACGTTGCGGACAGTTCTACTTAGAGGGTTTGTATTTGATATTGTGTTTTTATTGAGAAGGCGTCTTTTTTTGTGTGGTAATTTTAGTTAAACTAACGACACAAATTACGGAAATGTGGATGAAATCAGAGCAGGAAGTTGATAGCTTGGAGCAGGTGCATGCTCGGACACAGCTGTTTATGTTGCGTTTCAAAGCTATTTATTACTGTTGTCAGGCATTATTTCTGATTCCAAATCACATTAAACGGTATATCAGTGTTAATATGGCTGGATCAATACACGGTGAGATTCGGTCAGCTGTCCTCGTTGTTTCTCTGCTTCCCAACAGCAAGAGGACTTTGCTAACTTTGCTCAGCTACAGCATCCCAGTCCACAGAGATACATGATGGCTGTTTAATTTGTGAACACAGTGAATGTCAGAGATGACATTCAGATATTCTTTTGAGTGGGAAAGCATTACATCAATTCGCACTGTGAGCCGCAAGGAAGTAGCCTGAATCTGTTTTTTTTCTTTGTGATTCCTTATTAAGTCCCTGTCTGCCAGCCTCATCCCCTCACAATGGCCTCCTGTTCATCGGTTGGAGATAAACAGCTTCAGAGGATAATCAAAGATCTACACGGTAATTAATATATAAACGCACATATTTCAAATACGACTGTTTTATGTCATGTCAACTGAACAAAATACGTCATCCCTCAGAAATGTTATTATTAAAGGGCTACAAAAGAAAATTTCGCCCATGGCAGTTGTCAAAGTAAAATCAAAGTGATTGTTTTTCCAGTTGAACAATGTATTGGCTAATAGGATGCAGATCAAGTAATGAATTGCTTAAAGTCTGAAGAATAGGGATTTTGTCAAAGGCGGAGCAATCAATTGGCCAAAGATCTGTAATGGGCATTTCAGACACAGAAAAATGTTTTTTTTTTTTTCTGCTTGATTATTCAGTTCATCATTACTGAGTCTTTTCACCAACAACAACATGAGCTTTAATGCCCTTTTTATGCTGATAAAGTCATTTAAAATTTTGTTGTCTTTTGAATTTACAGGTGCATTTATTAAAGAAACCTGCAGCAGTTTATTTTTGTCTTTTATGTCTTATAAACTGCATCATTTAAAAAAAATGGAATTAGTCCATATTCTTATCTTGAAATCTAGATTTATTTTTATTGGTATATTGTAATTCTGCTCTTACTGTTTTAACACAGATGCTGTGATGGAGTTGACTAAAGAACACAAGGAGTGTAATGAGCCTATAACAGACGACAGCGCTAATCTGCACAAGTTCTTCTTTAAGCTTGAATACCTTTTGCAGGTATGGTGTCTCTACCACAATATAGCACATATTTATTTGTTTCAAGTTTCTCTATTAAATGATCCGAGTAGCTATAAGAAGCCCCCCCCACCCCCCCAAACACACACACACACACACACACACACACACACACACACACACACACACACACACACACACACACACACACACACACACACACCTCCCCCCACCCACCCACCCACCCAAAAAAAAAAAAAAAACCCTACAAAGTCTGGAGACTCATTTTTATACAATGACCATGATGAGTTTTTCAGGACTTTTAGTTATTTAGTTATTTGAAGAACGTATAAGAGGGATTTTATTTCTATGAATTTTAAGTTTTGCTGATTAAAATTTAGCATAAACTACAGACATGTCAACTGTTTACAGTGTAACAGACAGAAATATTCCGGATTGGGCTCTAAACATGACACAATGCACAGATTCCCCACAACCATTACGGAGGAAACATTGTTGCAGTTCTATTTTGGTACTATTTTAAACTTATTTGTGAAACTGATCAGTCATCTTGACATGCTTACGAAACATTTCCATTTGTAATAGACAACAGCCGATATGTTTATGGCTTTTCCAATCAAGCAGATCCAAGTTCCTCATTTTCAGAACTATGTACAGTGACATGTGCACTGCTTTGAAAACTAAAACTGGAGTTTAATAGGACACTAAGAAACTCATAATTGACCAAAACCAATATTTCTGGCCTACATTCAAAATGCTAATTGACAGAATAGAAAAAATTGCATCCCCATCATATAACATGGTGATGGCAGAGTCATTCTGTGGCAAACGTTTCTTCAACAGAAACAGGACAGCTACTTAGAGCTCATGTCCTTCTGAACGGCACTAAATACATTACAGATCATATACTTTCCTGTGTTATAAACTAATGATGAACATGTGAATATACATTATTTGGGTATTCATGATTACGTGATATGTTTGTTTCATGCCAACAAAAGTACAGTATATGATGTTGAAGAATTGAAGTGGGAAAAGGATATACATGGATCGACTTGATATAAACAGAATTTAAATGTTTCTATCATTTAAATTCTGTTAAAATGCCCACATTTAAAGCACAGAGCTGTTTGATAATCCATGTCACACTAAGGACATTTTAACATGCTACTGTTTGTGTGACTCAGTTTGACCAGAAAGAGAAGACAACCTTTCTTGGCCACAGAAAAGACTACTGGGATTACTTTTGCGACTGCCTGATTAAGATCAAAGGAGCTAACGATGGCATCCGTTTTGTTAAATCCATCCCTGAGGTAATCCTCCCATGTAACACACATGTACGTACACACACATCCACACAATGTGCCCCTGTCCTGTCATGGCATGCATCACATGTGCTCGTCCCGTTACACAGTGACTGTTTAATCATCTAGGTAATCCTCTGTTAGTCAGGAGGACTAGAAGACACTGCTAATTGCTGCAACTCTCACATCTTTCTGCAATTTCTTCCTTTCTCACATTTTGTGCTTGGAAGTCACTGTGGTGAGCTTTAAGATTGGCATTACACTATGTTCTTTGTAATAGTATTTAAATTATTCATTGTTTGACAAAAAAACAGATTTACTTTTAGCAAAAAAATGTAAAAAAAATTTAAGGTGTAGATTTGTTTTTGCCATTTGCCTTTAGGTTTTGGCAACCTAAGGTGACATTGTTTGTTTCTTAAAGGTGTGCTACCGCTGAATTACCAACCTACAAAATCTCTTCATCATTTACTTAATCATTTGGCTAAAGACATATTGTGGAATGTGCATGTTTTTTTTTCTGATAAGTTGAAATTTTAGTTTTAAAATAGCTCACTAACTTTATTGCCTTTCTTTGATAAACAGTTTAGACCTTTGATGTATAGGATTGTGATGCAATTGTTTACATAAGTTTTTTTACTTTACTTTCTGCTTGTTGCCTTTTGTTGAAACTGCTGCTGATGCTTAAAAAAATATCCATCATTCCAATTTAAACCTAAATTGCTTGTTTTGTCCACATTCCTTGTTATAATATTCAGTTTGATTCAGTCTGTGGTACAGAGTCATAATATATTAAAAGTTATTATATTACATTGATTGTTTATTTAGTAAAACTTAACATATACATTTTAATCAGATATTAGGGCAATTCTCACATACAAAATTATGTTTGTAGTATCAAAACATGTCAATATGAATTAGAGATCTGCACGGGTCAGTGTGTTATTTTTTTCACTAAAAGTAAATACTTTGATCTGTGATCACTAATAAATTCTTGTGGGTTTTTAGTGTTCTTACTTCAGCTTCACTCTTTGATTGCGAACTCTGAACAAGTCCAAGAACTCCAGCTGGTGTCCGTCTGCTAGATTGTTGTATCCGTCGTCTTACTTAAAATCCTTCCATCTGCTAATGTTTTTAGAGTCTTTTATTCAACATAAATTGCATGCTTACTTCTGTGTATTATATGGTTAAAAGATAAATTATTTCATCAGTAAATGTACAAGGGAACTATTTCTGCAGTTGATCAGTTAAAGTTCAGACAATAAAGCAAATAATTCCCAGTTGCATTTCTATGTTTCATAGACACAAATGCAGGAAAAAAGGTCTGACATAATTTTTTATGGGCTATTTTCCCTGTGTTTAAATTTTAATCAAATACAAAATCTCATTTATTGATATTAACCAAAAGAATGTGAGGTGTTGAAAAATATAGTTACAGTGCCTTGGAACAGTTTCCATTGCTCTTGAATGTTAATAGTCTGCCAGATTACAACCACAAACATTGGTGCTTTATTTGGATTTGATACATAAATACAAAATAGTGCATAAATGTAATGTAGAAGCAAGGGATACTTGTTTTAGAGATAAAAAAAAAAAAAAAAACTAAGATAATTGTTGCATTCAGATTTCCCAAAGTACATACTTGAGAGTTGGGTAGGACCTTTGGCCCTGGTCTGGTGTATCTGTGGTTCCATAATAAAATGCATGTTTTTATTTTCTCAGTTGAAGACATCACTGGGAAAAGGACGAGCCTTCATCCGCTACTCCCTTGTCCACCAGCGTCTTGCAGACACTCTGCAGCAGTGTTTCATTAATCAGAAGGTTACAAGGTCAGATAGGTCTGAAATGCTGTACTGTACTGTTGTTGTACCTTTTGTTACTTTTGTTTTGTTTTTCTCCATTAAGCTGGGTATGTGTCTATGTTCATTCTTAGGAACTGTTTAGTTTCCATTCCCGATTTTACGTTTTGTTTCTGTTTTTATGGCAACACAACCTTAACCTTAGATCCCAGTTTACATTTTCAGTTCCTGGCTTCCTTTAAACTTGAAGTGTTTTTATTTACATTTGACCTTTTAATCAACTAGGTGGTATATAGAATCTTTTTTGCATGATTTTTGTTGCGCTTACACTTTCTGACGTGACTTTCTTACGTGTTTGCATTTTAGTTGAAAGAAATGCTGTTAAGTAAAAAGTAATTCAGTAATTCTTTTGTAGGGAAATGGCAAAACAGGTAAATGAAACATAGTATATGCAGCCATCAATGTTTGTTCCTGTTTCCCAAAGCAGTGAAACCAGAAATTTACTGCAATGAAGTTCTCTTTTAAATGTTTTTGACAATAGCAATGTGCTTCAACAGAATCCAGAAGTGAATCATCTCCTTTTATCTACAAGAGCCCAGTAGCTCTCCATAACATTTAATTAACTTTCATTTATCTTTACACCATAATATCCTCAGGATGCCATTAAAACCGCAAGTGTCACTGGTGTGACAGACTGAAAACCACATGTGTAAAGAAAGCATTTTGAAAATTTCTATTTTGATATGCGACCATAATTTGAATGAGATATTTTTTCAAATCTCTATGTTTTTGATGTTGGTCTGTCATACCAGCCCTGTTCTCATGTTTTTCAGTGACAGCTCACTTTCATTTTTTTGTTTGTTTTTCTAGCTGAGTAGCATAGAGTATATTGCTTTACCAGGAATGATAGCATCATTTTGGTACTAGAAAGTAATTGTGTGCATCCTACATATTACTTCACTTATCTTCATTCATGTCCTGGAAATGCAGCGACTGGTATTATGCCCGGAGTCCCTTCCTCAAGTCCTACATCACAGCTGAAATAATCAACGACCTTTATGAGCTGAACCAGATCCAATTTGACGTGGCTGCCAGAGGTTACGACCTTGATGCAGATTGGCCTTCATTTGCAAGGTATCGCTTACGTCTACATTTCCATACATTACATTTGTTTGGTGAAGCTTTTATTTCTAGAAACTGGTAGTAAAAGTGAGTTTATAAATACTTCAGTTTAAGATGTTTAAAGAGAATCATTGCAGTTAACTGTGCAAGACCTGGAAGTATTGGGAAATTGCATTTTATTTTATTGGTGAATTACAGACTATTTCACCAGTATTTCACAGTCATTTAGCAAATCCACATGTCTCCTGTTGTCTGAGTGCTCACATTGTAGTTAAGCCATGATCTTTGTTTTTATGCTTGCACCTTTTGTTGAATTATTTCTCCTCTGTCTACAATCTACAAAAATTTGTAGTCAGTGATAAGTTTTTAAAATGGTCACATTTTGCTTTATAATGTTGTTAATGTAAGATAAATTCACAAACATTTTCTCTGTATATATTTTTTCAGATGGCTATTGTACAGAAATAAAATCTGTTTGCAGTTTGCTCGGCAATTTCTGCTTTTCCATTTTCATAAGTGGTTGACAAGAAGTTTTCGGTTCTGATTGTTGTTTCTTGTTTACAACTTGGACATCTCTTGATGGTAATTGTGATTTGGTAGTTAAACCCAAATTGTGTCATTGTAGTGCAGTTAAGGACGTTTTCTTACTGACTTCCACCCCCATGCTAATTTGGAAAACAAGCAGCTGATCAAATTCCAGTGAATTTCTTCTGCAAGAAACTGAATCAGTGTGATGATTTAGGTAAACCTAATACACCAGTTATTTTTGTTTCGTGTCTGCTTTGCACTTACGCTGCCAAAGGAAAATAATGTTCCATCATCACCTATTTAATTGAATTAACAATTCAAGAAATATGATTTTATCATGGTCTAGAATCCAGAGGTGAAAATCTTTTGATTTGCATTACACTTGCACAGAAACAGTAGGCTCGTTTCCACTGTGATGGTACAATAAAATTACATTAATACAATATCTTTTTCTCTGAAATAGCTCAGCAGTTTTCTGCAAATTAATGGACACATACAAATGACCTACCTTTGCAGTTGAAATTACTGTACACTTTTTTTGTCACTAAAAATTTCCAATTTAGGAGATGGAGTACTTTGTATTTGAAATGTGTATTTGGGGTGACTTGGCTGGTAGTTTATTTAGAAGTGTATTTAAGACAAAGTGTCAGACTTCACTTATCTTTTTAAAAGTAATCATCACTTTTTTCCTCTTTTTATGTGAAGGAGAACCTTGGGAGGTGCTTCACAAAATCTCTTGTGGAAGCCTCCAAGTCGCTGTTCCAGCATCACCAGTCTGGTTGGCAGCAATTCACATTCCCAGGTATTTAATTTTGTTTCCCATTAATAAATAAACTTGAATCAAATATTGGGTCAAATATGATCGTTTTTTTCAGCATTTAACAAGAGATTTCTTTTCTCCATTTCAATGTACTGAGTAGGTCCATGAGTGCCTTCAGGTCCCAGACGTAAGTCACAGTCTGCTTGGAGAACTTGGAGATTTGGGAGAACATTCTTCCTGCAACATTGCTGAAAATCTGCGCATTGAACTTGACCAGGCCGAGCTCAGACAGCAGCAGCTTCTGTTACATGTGCAAGAGTTGAGTAAGGAGGCTGCTGAGCTGAAAGGTGTCGTCAAAGACCTTCAAGGTCAGTTATCAGCTCAGACTATCCTTGCCAGTAACTCAGAAACCGTTAATGAAGACAGACTGAATCAGGACCAGAGTCAGAAGGATTTACAAGAGAGACTCAAAGCTGCTGAGAGCAAAAACATGGAGCTCCTTTCTAAATTGGACGAGTCTCTTAATGAAAGGGGACAACAAACAGCCAGTTACTGTGACACAGCCTGGAAAATCCAAGAACTCTTAGAAAGACTTAAGACTGCAGAGGAAGAGAGGCTGGAGGCAAAAACTAAGGCAGAGGAAACAGCCAGACACTCTGAACATTTGTCTCAAGATCTGAAACTCAGGGAAGAAAAGTTGAGGAATACCGAGGAGAAGCTTGATGAAGTCAAAACCAGAGCACACGTTGAACGAGAGGAGGCTCTTGCTCGGCTGGAGGAACTACAGAGTGCAGTCGGTCGAATTCAGGGGGCACTAACTTTGAAAGAGAAGGAGACCGGAAACTTGAGAGCCCAGCTGCAGGATGTGCAAGCCTCTCTGGAGAGCAGGGAGCGCCAGGCAGAGGAACTGCGAAAAAGATTGCAAGAAGAGGTAGAACAAAGATGCGGGATGAGCTATGAGGAACTGGAGGGTCAGATGGTGGAGTTAAGGAAAACTCTAAAAACTAGAGAGAAAGATCTAGCTGCTCACTCAGAAAGAATAAAACATTTGGAGGAACAGTTAGAGAAGCTAAATGCTGATGCAGAGTCTTTGTGCCTCCAAACTGATGATAGTAATTCTGTCTGCGGTGATACTGAAAATCATGTGGACCACAAAAACCAATGCAATCATCTAATGGAAATAAACAAAGAGCTTCTCGAAACAGTGAGGAGGACTGAGGCAAATGTTTCAGAGTTGACTGCAGCCAGGGCTGTCCTGCTGGACCAGCTGGCTGCTTTAAAAGCCTCTGAGAAGCAGTTAAAGGGTAGAATAGAAGCTGCAACGATGAACGTAGAAGACAGGGAGAAGAAACTTTTAGATGAAAACCTGCAACTTGAAGAGACTCTCCAAAAGATGTTACTCCAGAATGATGAGTTAGATGCTCAAGTGAAAAAGTTACAGCAGGACAATGTAGAGCTTTCAAACACTCATTCCTCAATGAAGAGGCAATTAACTACAACTCAACAGGAGTTGGACTTTCTCAGTGCAAAAGCTGACTTGCTGGCAAACAACCTTACTGGGTCCCAAAGAGGCCAAGCAGACTTGCTTGAAAAACTCCATGAAGCCGAAGCCAACCTGAGAGTCCAGACTGTGAGCTGTTCCCTCCTCCAGGCTCGAGTAAGCGAGCTGGAGAGAGGGACCTTGCAGCATGAAAAAGGAGCAGCGGAATGCAATGAAAAAGAGCAAAAGCTTCAAGATGAACAGCAAGCTTCCTCGTTGGATAGCACAGAGGCCCCAATCAGGCTGGTCATCGCTCAGGCCCAGTTGGAGCTCAACCAAAAGGAGGTGACCAGGCTCCAAGAAGAGGTGGTGGAGCTCAGGGCTCAGCTGCTGGGGGCAAATGAGGACAAGTTGAAGGCTCAGACTCAGCAGGAGGTGACGGCGGCCTCCAGAGAGGATCTACGCATGTTATCAGATCAGCTGAAGGTGCAGGTGGAGGAGCTGAACCGGCGGCATGTGGATGAGATTCTGAGATCTCGAGAGCGTGAGGAAGCTCTCATGCGGGAGCGTGATGTCGAGGCACAGGCCCGTGTGGGGCTGGCCGCGGAGGTAACGGCCTCTAGAGAGGAGCTGGACAGACTGAAGCTGCGCTGTGAAGCGTTGCGTCTGGAAAACAGTGACTTACAGGAGGCCCTTCACAGAGCCAACACAGAAATGGCAGAACTCGGTGTGCAAGTCTGCATGCTGACTGCTCAAAACGAGGAGGCTCGACTGCGCTGGGAAGGCCTGTCGTCAAGACTACTGGACCTGGAGGAGGCAGCGGCCCAGGAGGCGGAGAGGCTCAACACCTGCATGGAGCAACTGCGTCAGGAGAACCAAGAGCTCTGCTCTCAACTCCGTGACAAAGAGGATCTGTTGTTGCTCAGGCAGAAACTCCAGACGGAGCTGAGCGAAGCCCAGCAGGAGGCAGAGACTGGACAGAAGATGAGCAAGGAAGAGATTCAGGCCCTGCAGCTCCAGCTCAGCAGTCAAGCCGCAGGCCATGAAAACCAGATCCAGGTCAGACAATAAAACTGAGTGCAATAAACATTAGTGACTTTCTCTTGTTTCTTCTGTGTTTGAGTATAATTACATCTATACATAAACCAGAAATACATTTTGAAGGTCAGTAATTGGTGCCAAGTAGCATATTCAGTTGAATCACTGAGGAAATTGAAATGCACAACATGCAAGAAGCAAGAAAGTATTTAAAATACTTTTCTTAAAAGTAGTTGGAGGTTACTGGATAATTTCATATCTTCAACATATTTTGCAGCATCTAAAGACCTGTGAGACTCTGTCTGACAAGTCTCGTTGTCAGATTATTTATCCAGTGATGTTCTTGTTACACGAGGAATGTTCCGTTGCCATCTGTGAAACATGAACTTTTCTTCCTAAATCTGTTCGCAATGCTTCAAAAAAGAAAAAAAACATCAAAGGAGGTTTTAACTGCAATAATTCTACCGACTAAATATTAAAAAAAAAAATACATGAACATTCTTTACCTGGCAGATTTATGTATACCCTTTTTCATTTTGTCACGTTACGTCTATAACCAATATATTTCAGTGTGTTGTCTGCTAGAATGCACGCAAACCAGTAAACAACTGAGAGACGGAAGGGAAAAGAAACATGTTTCAAAACTGGAGTCTAATGTGGTTTACATTTGTATTCATCATTTCACTGTAACACTAGCACTTGAAAACTGAAAATGAGTGAGTCAAAGCTATTGAGCAAAAAAGAATGGGCAAACATTTCCATATCTACCTGAGTTGAGCTGCCAAAGACCTATGAAAGTGTGCTGGTGTAATTCTAGCAAAAGGTGGTTCTGAAAGGTGCAGCACACGTTTTTTGTTTAATTTGAAAAAATGTAAAATGTTCATAACATTTTGCGGAACAATGTAAAATGTTAGAGACACTCTATTGGCATGTATTTAGTCATTTATTGTTCTCACCTGTTTGGAATTAATCTTCATATTCAAACCTATATACATTTTATCTGTACCACCTTACTACATGAAAATTCTTCTTTATTAGTTATTCTTTCAACTGTCTTAAGAAAATTGATGTTTAACATTTTTTAATTTTGTACACATTTATTCTCCAATTTCATTCTCGTCCAGAGGGTGAATGAGGAGTTGGAAGGTGTGAAGCTACAGCTGGTTAACAAAGAGGAGAAAACAGTCCAACTGGAGAACAAACTCAAGCAGCTGGAGGTCAGTAGTACTTCAAAAGTTGACTCTTATTTTGTAGAAATCTGTTGAATTATTATGCGTTTCATAAAACCAAGAAAAGATTTCTGAGTCACCTTAAGGAACAACAGAGACACAACCACGCAAAAGTAAAGTTTATATGAGGAAATGAAATTTACCACCAGTTTACACCACAAACTTTAGAAAAGAATACTGTAACAAAATTACTTGCAGTAAATTCCAGTTGCTTCGTATAAATTGGCAGTTGTAGTAATCATGATGTCACGGCTAGAAGCGTACAAGCGCATAAAACACAGACTTTATGCTTCGCCTTGCCGTTCTGGATGCAGGCGGAGAATCAGAGATATTGCCAACAGATTGGGGAGAAAAACATCCAGATGGCCGAGTCAGACAATCTCATCCTGCAGAAAGAAGATGAGATAATCCATCTGAAAGAAAATTTATCAAGGTGAGATATTGTATTCCCCAATACACATTCTAAGCCACTTTGAAACTCTTTTAATTAAACTTTTCTAATTATGTATATTTTTAATCCAGAGCTTTGTATAATTTTTTTTTTCTTTTTTAATTTAAACTAAATATTACACTTAAGTGAAAACTGTTTGAGGTGACGTTTGCCTTGCTTGTGTGCTGGTTGCAGGTCTGAGGAGAGCCTGGCTGCAGCTCAGCGGGCCTGTCAGGAGATGGCTGAAAATCTACGCCGGGTCAAACAGGACAAACAGAGCTTTGATTTAAAGACAGCCGCTGAGCTCGATGATCTTTATCGTACCAAAATCAATTTAGAAGAAAGACTTGTGGAGCTTATCAGGTAAAGGAAATCATTTAGTCTAATCTTTACTCATGTTAAGTGATATTTTCTTGATTTACCGTTGTTTGTCTTCCGTTAATTTTCAGTTGTATCCATGTAACATGTATATAACCTCAAGGGCTGTTATAAATGCACTGTTAGGTTTTAATTTTTTTTTTTTAGAGAAAAAGATGCACTGTGGCAGAAGTCTGATGCCCTGGAGTTTGAGCAGAAGCTCCGCGATGAGGAGACTGAAAGGGACGTTAACTACTGTTTGGGTTGTCACACTCAGTTCAGCTGGTGGCTCCGCAAATACAACTGCAGGTCAGATGTACATCTGAGAATTAAACACCAACCATCATAATTTTTGACAATTAGAGACGCCATCCTACAGTGTTATGCAAAAGTATTTATATCCAAAGATTTGTTTTAACATTCTGTCATGCTACAAGCACACATTTCAGTGTTTTTCAGTAGGATTTTTGTGTGATAGAACACATACTATATAGCGTGTTCTTGTGAAGTTGAAGGAAGAATATATACATATAGAAAATAACAAGTACCAGACAGTACACTGAAGACCAAGGAGCACTCCAGGAAAGACGGAGAAAAAGCTTTGGAGAAGGTCCGAGAGAGGTTTAGTTTCTAAAAATATTTTAGGTGTTGAACATTTCACAGACAATCCAAGCAGTCTAATATCCATAAATGGAAAGAAAAAGGTGCAACTGCAAATCTGCCAAGAAATGGCAACTTCATCAAGAACAGGAAGCTGGTGATAATAGAAGAGAGATGCAGGTCAAAAATGAAAGAAAATGCAGTAAAAGAGGCCAACTTAAGTCTGGGGTTGTTAATTTTCTCAGGACAACAAATACATAAAACTATGCATGGAGTTACAATGTAATGCTTTACATCAAAATATCTTAATATGATCCAATATATTTGGGATCTTATTCAAATCTAAATTCAATGGAGAATCTGTGGCTTGAAAAATGATGGTCACAGATGCTTAAAGATGAACTCTAGCAGCAGGTTTGCAGTCAAAGGTTCTTCTGAGTGTTGAAATAAAACGCAAATCACACTTTTCAAGATTTCAAGTTGGGTTACTGTTTTTCCACTTCACAATTATGGATTGATTTTTATTGGTGTTTCACATAGTATTCGAGTAACAAGCCTTGACCCTCCTTGTTGTAACCTGAGAACAAGGGGGAAAGGGCCAACGGGTATGAATACTTCTGTGTTTTCCACATGACAAGAGATGAATATTGAACTGAGTTTGTTTTAATCAAGCAATCCACCATTGCCACTGTTTGCAACACTTCAGTTTGTTCCGCAAGAGAACTTGACTCTGATGTTTACCTCTTGCCGCAAAAACCAAGTTATGATAAGGTAAACATGAACCGACGTCAAACGAGCTCCGCAGAAATCCACTGCTGTTTTTATTTCTGTATTTCACTTCTCTTATAAACTTAATCAGTCTCATAACATGTTATTTCACAACATGCTGGTCAGTTCAATTGTTGTGTTATCTGTCCTATTTCTGCAAATGACCACAAGAATCTGAAATTATCTAATAAAAACAACAAACTTTACTGATTAATTTCAGATATCATTCTGGTTGATCAAGTATGTTTATAAGTCAAAGACTGTTGTGACTGAAAAAAAACATTTTCTCTCTTTTTATAAAAAAAAAAAAAGAAAAGGGAAACATGCAATTTTGAAAATTGAGTCTTTCATAAACTTGACTTGACAGGGTCAGACATAAATAGAATGACCCTGTAATAAAAACTGCTTGTCTTTAATTTTTGAAGGTAATTATTCCAAATATTGTTCAGTTTTTCTTGTACTACTACTCCCTTTATAGTAAAATGCAACCATATTTTTCTTGCATTTTATTTTACATTTTAAACCAACCACAGCTGCCGCCCATACTGCATCATACCATCTTTATATTTGTATTTCCAGGCTGTGTGGGCGTCCCTTCTGCTACTATTGCTGCAGCAACGCAGTGAGCACCCAGCAGGGCGGCAACAGAGAGCGCTGCTGTGCCGACTGTTACAACCAGCATAGCGCAGTGGTTGAGCGCCACCCACAGGTGGAGGTCACTCACAGCGCACCGGGGTCTCCGTTCAGCCGCTTGCTGCAGACTGGCCGATCTATGGCTGGCGTTGCAGGTGAAACATGATCTCACACTGTCTGAGGTCGTAGCTGTAGGTTTACATTTTGATCATACGCACAATTTATGAACAGTATAATAGTAAAAACACGATGATTATGTTTTTAGGGGGAGATGAAGGTGATAAGCCAGATGATGGTGTTTTCGACATCATCACAGAAGAGGAAGTCAGCGGAGTTTATGACAATGACTCTTTTACCACTGCCTGCTCTCCTGGACACGGCCAGCAGGAGGCAGCACAACTGTAACTATCCTAGACGTAGCAAGCACACAGACAAAAGAAATTATAAATACTAGTGAATATTTAATGAAATGTAAAGAAAAATACATTTTATATTTACATGTGTATGGTACCTGGGGCCTCACTCTCCTTTAAGTCAACTATTTGAGATAAAATTTAGATTAAGTTGTGTTGCAAAAGACAGATTAAAGCAAAGAACATTAGCTGAGTGATACATTTAAGACATTCGCTACTTGAACATCTTGAATGTTTAATTTGTCAACCTTTGTCCAACGTTAACTCGAAAAGGTTAACGATGGTGGTTTTCTGGTGTTGCATTGACAACACTGCTGCTCTTGTTGACACATGTTTCCTGATCCATTAGATTTCCAGTACTGTGAAATTTAATGCCTGTTATCAATAGCTCTGGACATAAGGAACTGCAGTTTTTCCATTCTGAAATATGTAGATATTATTTTGAATTTATTAAACCAGAAAAGATGCATGGAATTTTTTTTTTCAATCTGGTTCAGAAACAACAGTGCCGGCACAGGAGACTTTCCAACAGAGGATGCCGGGGACGTCAGCACCGCCTTACAGGATGCAGAGATCTGCCTGCTGAAGTCTGGGGAACTAACGTAAGTTTCGCTTGAAGTGAAAGTTACCCAGGAAAACCAAGAGTGAAGTAAAATATATTTACCATGCCACAAGATGTTGGCTTTTCTCTTGAAACGGAAGTGGCAGAAATGTATTCTTCAAATGAAGATAACCTCTGAAGTGGGAAGTGAAAGCCCACACTGTGTTCCATGAATATAGGAAAGAATATTTGTTTGGGTTACAGCAAGTTTAGTTTGTGGTAAGTACTAAAAATCCTGAAGTCAGGACTTTCTACCTTATCCAGAAGCTGCTGATCCATGTGCTAAATCCTTCTACTGAAACTAACATTTATTTTTGTACTCTCGACAAACGTTATTTGACTTGTGCTGCCTTTTTTGGTTTGTGACCTTTGCAGCCAATCTCCTTAAATGAAATTGGTTGCAACATCTTTGCAAACTAAAGTTTTGTATTTGTAGGCAATGCAATATACTTTGGAATGATTTTAAAAGCAATTTGTGTTCCTGAGTGTTTCCTTTTCTTTTCTCTTATCTCATGTTTCCCACCTTTTACAGTGTAATATTTTAATGGCAC
Organism: Poeciliopsis prolifica; assembly: GCF_027474105.1. NCBI lineage: Eukaryota > Metazoa > Chordata > Actinopteri > Cyprinodontiformes > Poeciliidae > Poeciliopsis > Poeciliopsis prolifica. Next base: position 16,363,811 of record NW_026562383.1, on the reverse strand, counting down.
CCAAAACTTTGACATTTTACCAAATTTTGCATAGAAAGAATGCACTGCAACTGCAATATTTCCCACATTAACTTTACTGTCCAATAGAAATGCACTACAGCAACTTTATTGTGTCAATAGCTTCTACTCAGGTTCAGACTCCAGGTTTATGGAGGAACTGAAAACCACTGACCTTTAGGTTGTAAGAAAAACACTGTATCACTAAGGTACATGCAGTTCCCTGCTTTCACATTTTTTCACAATTTGTCAAATTAACTTTAAACATCAATATATTGAGATTAATGTCTTGCACACACGAAGTAGTTTTTAATTGTTTATTGGAAAAAATGAGTCATAATTTCCATACAATTCTGAAAACAGAAGAACACAGCAGACAAGTTGAGTGTATTTTTGTGGAGAGTTGGAGAAGTCCAATTGTTATGACTTAAAATTGATGTTCACAGACTCCATGCATTTTGGCATAGCTTGAGGTATTTTGAAAATAAAAAGGGCAAACAATTTAGTCACTAGGTGTGAAACCCTGGTGGGGTCTTGAAGCTCTAATTGCAGTAAAAGGTTGTTCTGCCAATTAGTGGTTGTCATATTTATGTGGCAGCAATGAGTCCAGGAGTTTTTTTTCCTTTATAATTTTCTTTCAACAAAATCAATTCAAAATGTGGTTTGGTGTGTTTGCTATGCCATGTCTTTGGGAACTGCTTGTGTGTGTATGCCTGTAGGCTCTCTGTCTGCCTAACGGTGGACGACATCTCAGGATTTGGGGAAAGCTCTCGGGAGCTCTTCATCAAGTCGAGCTGTTACAGTATCGTCCCCGTTACTATGACTTCTGCTGGACCCACCGTGTCCTGGACTTTCACCTCGGAACCAAAGAGCATCTCTTTCAGCGTGGTCTATAGGGAGAGTGCAGAGACTCCGCTGGAGCAGGCCAAGGTAATACTGACTGATCATTCTAAAATACATATTACATTATTCCCCAAGTGTCATAATTTTAAAATATTACTATGATGTTCAGCACATTTTTCAGCTTTTCAGACATAACTTTTACAGTAGTGTTTTTCTCTCAGCACACTTGTGCTACAGACACACTGTAATCACGGCATTAGCATAATAAACATGTTGCTGAAAAGTGTTTCTGTCAGCAGTTCAAAATGAGACCAAAATATGGCTCTAAATGATTATTCTGCTCCAGGCTAGCAGCAGCAACTGTTTGCCATCAGAGAAATATGAAAAGCTGTTTTTAGTGACAACAGATGGTAAAAAGTAACCCAGTTGTTGCAGGTTTAAACAAAGCAAAATGTCAGCTGTGAGATGCAAAGACTATAAAACGCATAAAGTTTTCCAAGTCCCTCAGGGAAGTGGTCATCTGTATAACGACAACAACTCTGGTGCTTCGCTCCATTACAAAATGCCTGCCTTTAAGTTAGAGTAAATTAGGTTTGCATTTGCAATGAGTTGGTAAGCAGGTATTTCCTCCTTCGTAATGTTTTACATTCTCTCATACAGCTGCTTGTCTGGAATCAATATGGATCGAACACCGCTACAAAATTATTTGGAAAGAAGCAGGGTTGCCAAAAGTTATTAGTATTTTAAACTCTATTATATGTTGCCCGTAATTTTCTTCTTTCATTGAGTCTTTTAAAACCCAACAATATGTGAACTTCTGTGTGAATTAAATGTCAGTGTCTTTTCGATAGGTTTTAATTCCTCTGACTCGCTGTAATTCCCACAAAGAGACGATCCAGGGGGAGCTTAAAGTCAGGAACCCAGGAGAATACATGCTCATCTTTGACAACTCATTCTCCAGGTCAGTCCAAATAACTTATTCGGGTGCTGGTCAGTTCACCTCTTCACTGTGTTGTGCTTTTAAAATCTTGTGCATTTGGTTTCTGACCTTTTTTAAAATACAAAACAGTGTAATTTGACGTTTCACAGTGACCATGTGCCACCTCCTGGTCAGTTTTGTCCTCTCATCTAATGGATGTTTTGTATTTCAAGTGTTTAACACAATAATGTAAGAAAGTGTTAGGTTTCCACTTTTTATTTGCTTTTTTGACGCAGTTTAATGTTTCAAACCTTTAAACACATTTTAATATCAGATTTTCAGAATGCATAGAAAACGTAGGAAAGGATTAAATGGCATTACATCAGTAAATAAATTGGGGTGCAAAATAATGAAAAAGTGAATTTCCTAGTAGCCATTTATCCATCCTCTCCTGTTCATTCCCCATTCTAAACATTCCTTTTGTTCATTAGGTTCATTTCAAAGAAAGTGATGTATCATCTGAGTCTTGCCAAGCCAGTTGTCTGCGATTAATCTGGCCGTCTCTGATTGGGACAAAGGAGGACGGATGCGGATGTGACTTTCTGTGTCAAGATGTTTACGTTCACGCGGATTGTTTCAAGGTAAAACGGTCTGACTCTTCAGCTGCGGAGCAGCCTCAGTGAAAGGTTGTGGCATTTAAAAAGTGTCTCTCGGTTTTGCACACGAGACGTTGAACGTCAGATGAGGTCTTATCAAAGAACAAAAGCGGCAAACAACTCACAAGAACTGTTCTTCTCTGCAGAAGGTTACGGATCTTAGCAGTGTGTTGACAAACCTAGATTAAATGTAGCGATGAGGATTTTCATAGGCAGCTTTGCAGAAGTAAAACTGTAGTTTGGTTTATCATGTGGTTAAGTTGGTTTTTATTTTACTCTTATTGTAGAAGAAGTTCACTTGGATAAATGGGTTTTATATTCTACAATTCTTCCACAGTACTTGCAGTGTTGTAAAAAAAAAAAGAAAGAAAGTATAAAACAGGAGTAAATCAGTCTGTTACTGTCAAATTTTTATCAGGGTTTCTACAGGGTCTTAAAATCCTAAAATAAACTCTAATTTTCAAAACAAGATCCTATAACTTGAAAATTAATTTCAATATTTGTTCTTTGATTGCTTTTTATCATAGTTTATTGGGTTTTTGTGTTGTTTTTTTCATTCTTTAAGAATACAAAAACAGCATTCTTTTGTTGTAATTTTGGCTGTGCAAATGTGTCATTTTTGCACTTAATTTTTACATTCCTGAAATAGCATTTGTTCTCTTAAAAGTGACTTACAGGTTTTTTAGGGGAGGAAACGGTCTTGGTAATAGTCCTACTCCCTTATTATAAAACATGTTTGTTTAAAAAAAGGTTTTTCTTTTTGTTCAGTTGTTCGCTAAAATGTTTCAAGAATAGCTTTGCAGTATACTTTATATTGAATGGAGGTAAAAGGGACTTCAGCCACAGGCCATGGCTGAAAGAATACAATCTTAAGTGGATAAAGTTACATTTACTTCATCGGGTTTTCAATAAGTTTGATAAAACCTATTGGATTGGATGTGAAATTTAACTAGCTGCCTTAAAATGTCCTAAATGGTTTAAAACCCAGTGAACATTGTTACCAAGCAGAAATATGTAGCAGATCTTGTAACATCTTTTTATTAGAAGATGAAAAGTAGTTTACATGACTGAAAAAGGAAGGTCAAGTTTGTTACCCAAATTTTTATTAGTGGCTTATCTGTTAAAGCCTGATTAACATTTCCTTTGTTAGACTCTTTAAATGACTCTTTTAGTTGAGCTTTGGGTCTTTAATGATCTCTGAAACATGCAAACAAAAACCGTATTTAACCTACCTGTTTTGTTTGTTTTGTTTATTTCTCAAGATACTTGAAGGATAGAAGAAAAATATGCTCTAAAAAAGCAATTATTGCATTTCTCTGAAATTTACATAAATGGTTTTCTTTGATTTTGAATGATTTTATCTGGAAATTACTTATTATGTGTGGCCATATTCTAACCTACATGTTTGAAATGAAAATAGTTCAACTAAAATAATGCAAGTTGGGATTTATGCTAATTATATATTTTATTTCATATTGGGTAGACCTTTCAGGTAGATATCTAATGTTTAGATTGATGATGCTCTGTCCAATAGCAGAACATTTAAAAAAGTTCATCCCACAGACTGAAACCCATTTAATATTGTGGAAAAAAGTGAATGTTTAAACAATTATGCAAATTTTATGTTTTGACTGACAATTGTATGTTGCCAAATATTCATTTTATATTTTACTCATGCTAAATGGGACTTTCTCTTTATAGAGGTTACAGAAGGACTGCTGTGTAAAGCACTTTTCAAAAGACTGAATGGCCTGCATCCCTTGAGTCATTGTGCCAGTAGATAAATGTGTTTTTATCTTAACGTTTTATCTGTGAATGTGTTTTCAGTGTCTTCTACTGGATATTTGATGCAGGAGCTTTACATTTATGATTTTACTTGCAACTGTTCAAATGTTTTATTAAAATATAATTTACATAAAATACATTTAAAAGTAAAATGTTGAACAGTTTTGTTTAATAAATGGGATTTGTGTGAAAATCCTTATCTGCTCGTCATTTTTTATCTATTTGATCCTATTGTGCCGTGCACTGTTTTCAAAAAAAAGAGCCAAAATGATTAGTAGCTAATACTTTTAAATTTGAACGTGCTCACTTGTAAATCTTTTCAGAATTAACAACTTCTGCACTTGAAAACTTTATGCAGGGTTTGTAATGCTTTGTTCTGCTTGGGGAAACTTGGGGAAATGTAGGGTTTCCCCAAGTGTATTACAGGCCTGGCGGCCCCCCATACTTCACTAGCCCCACCGCCAGGCTAAGCCTTTCTTGTTTATGTTGTGTTTTTTTAGGAAAAAACATAAACAAAACTCTGAACATTTCACTCGCTGAGCAGATTTATTCCTAAATTTCTAAAATATATGTTTATAGAAGAAAGTTGATAGTGTATGCATTTAAGCCGGACCAATCGCACTGCGCTTTGCCTCGTGCGCTGCAGCAGCTGGGTGTCCTAAGTTTACCTCAGCAGGATCGTGCACGCCCCCTTTCACTCAAACTGGACACAGGCTGGCCTCTATGGATATTTACATCAACCCCCTGTGAGGAATTCTGTGTCTTTCCAGAGTTTTTGATCAAGGTAAGAGTTTGAACCTCACCGTTAGCTCTGACGGTGCATCTCTATGTGAACCGCAGGAATAACTTGTAGTTGTGCGTTCAGAGGTGCGTTGAGCAAAATTCTACGTCCACTAAACTCTTTGTGGACAAAGAATTTTGTGCGGCTTTTCCATGTCAAAGCCCGGCTCTGTCTACGTTGATAAAGTTTGTTCCCGGTTGGTTAACGAACCTCATCATGTAGGTTCAACCCAGTATTCATACTCGTATTTATTTTATTATTATTTATAGTATTATTTTTCCAGTTACATGATGCATCAAACCATATCAAATGCTTTGTCCACTAAATCTGTCTGTGTGCAGAGATTTGAGGAACTGGACCAAACAAAATGGTCTAATTCAAAGGTCTATGTCGAAGTATATACGGTTTCATAGATACTTCTCTGCATAAGAAGCTGTGACTGTACTTACTTAATCAAGTTTGAAATCCTGAACCTAAGCTCTGTGTGGCACAGTTAATGTTTTGTTGGAAGAATCACTGAACACACTTATGCATGCTTGACGCTTTATTTTTCTCAGCATTCAAGAGCAAATTGGGTCTGTCTACATGCAGAAGGTAGCACTCTGTCAGAAAGACTGTTTGTGTCAAAGAGGCCTCCGTTTCTCAAGGTTAATGATACAATTGTAAATCATGTCACATCCACCCTCCCTTTGCCTCCCGCCGCCTCCCTTCTCTCTTTCTCTCCTTCTGACTGCTATCTTCACTGAATCTGTGATTTGTACCATCACTTGGCACATGTATGACCCTGTTACTTAATAAATATGTGTGTGTGTGTGTGTGAACAGCATTGTAATGTTAGTAGGTATAGTCTCATGTAATTGTATTCCGATCACAGATGGAAACATCCACATGTGTAAATTTTCACACGTGAAGAAATTGATTCATGTACTTGCATAATATATACAACATGCTCTCCTTTTCAATCACTAATCAGTTGTTCATATGCTGTTATTGACATTAACATGCACCCTGTTTGTTTGTTCATAGCTTCTATGAAGATTTTAGGATTTCATACATATTTAACAGTATTTAACACAAAGATAATTGAACAAATGAATCAGATAAATAACAGAGAGATGTCAGAAAAGAATGTCTTGGACAAACAAAAACCCTACAATTCAGTATTTTACATTTAATTTTGATTTAATAATACATTTCTAAATAGAATTTTCTTCAAAAAATCCAAGAAATATTGTAAATCAATATTTTTTTTTTCCGAGCAAACATTGATAAAATATTTCTTTGATGAATATTAGCATAACAGGGCCCTGTGCTTTTTGGCTTTATTGGAATTAGAAGTATAAAACTGTCTAAGTTCAAACATTACGAGCATATCAATTAAGCAGGAGCATAATGACAACAATCACTGTTGCCCTGCAGCAAGAAGGTCATGGGTTCATGCATGTTCTGCCTCCCACAGTTCACAAACATGGCAATTAGTTTAATTGGACAATCTAAACTGCCCTCTAGTTTGTCACACAATTCATTCAAAAAGGATCAGATTAATGATAAAACACTTTATCAATGGATCAAGTTTATTTGTATAGCACATTTCACCAATTTATATCATAAAACTACAAAGTCATGGAACACACAGTCAATAATTGAAGCGTTACATTTTGTCAAGTCCCATCATTACACACCAGATTGTCAATTAATATTTCATTTATAGTGTTCCAAATTCAACTCATAACAGGTGGCTTTTTAGCCTGGATTTGAAGGGACTCAGTGTTTCGGCTGTTTTGCAGTTTTCTGGAAGTTTGTTCCAGATTTGTGGTGCATAGATGCCGAAAGCTGCTTCTCCACGTTTGGTTCTGGTTCTGCGGATGCAAAGCAGACCAGATCCAGGAGACCTGATTGGTCTGGAAGGTTGATCCAACAACAACACATCTTTAATGTATTGTGGTGCTGAGCCCTTCAGTGATGTATTCTAAAGTCTAAGATTTCTTGGCCCTTTCTTATATATCAACATACGATCATTTCAGTATAAAGTGTGAGGCCTTTATTGACTGAAGGTATTTAATCTGAATATTTTTGTTGTAGCTTTTTAATGAATTCTTTATTGTACACATGTATCTCCAAACCACTGTAAGCTCTGATACATCCCAGTGTCCTCCCTGCTTCAAGGGCTCTCCTCCTCTGTGAAAGCCGTCCCTTCAGACACCTTACCATAATCTGCTGCCTGACACTGTATTATCATAACTGAATAAAGATGACTGAGCCTCTTTGTGCATGAGTGGTGCTGATGCAAACCTGTAGGTTGTATCGGAGGTTATCCGTACAGTCATGCTCGTGAATGCGTTTGTCTGCCTGTCTGTGTGCCTCCATCTGTTCACCTGTTTGCGTGTTCGTGTCTTGGTGGAACAGTTTGTCTCCTCGGACATTTCACCCCCATATAGCGCTAATAGCAGGTCTACTTGGCTCCTCTCTGACAGTTCGTTCCAATCAAAGACAGTTTCATCCAAACAGTTGCTGCATTAAAACCCACCATCACACGCTTCAAGTGTCAGGAATTTTCACAACACAGCTTCAGCTGTCGTTTCCCCTGCTGGACACAAGTTATTTTAACTTACTGTCATTGTTTTCTTTTGAGTTACTATATATTTTATTTCAAAGTTGCACTCAGAGCTGGGCCACAGGTGTAAGCAGACTTTGCAACTGATTTGTGCCCTCCATTGGTCTGCACTTGAGTTCACGCAAGACATGTTCACTAACACATTATTTGTATAAATGGTACTAGAGGAAGCCTTCATAATTTAAAACATTTACTTTAGAGGTCATATTTTAATGATAATTGTATAATTTCTGCTGCTCTTGTCTGAGCTAGGATTGTATTTCATAGTCATTAGTCCTTGTCCAGAGGAACAGAACTCATCTTGTGCACACAATGAGAAGCATCGGCATTCCTCTAAGTCTTCTGAGTCTGCAATAATTCTAAAAGTTGCACATTACGAACAGAATGTCATTTTTGTTACTTATCTAAAAATGTTCACTAATATTCAAAAATCAGTCCCAGCAGCTCGTGTCCATCTCATAGTTATAAATAATCAATCCTCAGCTTTTAGTTAATCTAATTATTGGATAATTACGCCAATATAAGTAGTTGCTATTACAGCTCAGTAATAAGGTTGCAACATTGCAATTGCAACGGTAATTGCTTTCTAGTGACATGCAACCATTGTGTAGCGTCATGTTTTCTGTGTTATTGGCATTCGGTTATCTCACAGCATCATGTTGCAATAATATGGAATTAATGACACAATAGTCTGTGATTCTGGGAATGTGATACAATGTAGTAAAATAGAAACAATTACTTTGTCATTCAACAGACTTTACAAAAACTTTTTATTTAGCTTGTGCTTAATTTGGGCTTTTTATAGTTTTTTGCATCAAAAAACACATCAGGTTGTTAATTATGACCAAAGCAGTAGCCTAATAAAAATTACTAAGTGGCTCAGTTATAAAACAGTTTCTTCTTTATTAGTTGATTACATAAATTTCACTCAGGGCCTTGAGTGAAATTGAGATCTTAATATAATTATAATTACAGCATTTACTGTCAAACAAGAATTTCATAATGAGCTGATCATAACTGCTGTTAATATAAAATGCAAAAGTAATGCAGAAATCTTTGTTTATATTTTGAAAGTGTTTCAGAATAAACAAAACAAGCTAAGTTGGTGCCAGTTTTGAGATTCAGCCTGTTTTTTTTGTTGTTTTTTTTTTACTTAAGGTTGTCTTCTTATGGTGAGAAGCTGAACATTTTCTTCAGGTATCAGCAGCCACAGTGAGGTTATTATCCTCCTCTCGCTTGTCATGAGAAGAGTTTGGCTTCTTTGCTTCATTATTTATTTCTTTGCTACCCTGCAGCATCTCAACCAGGCTTGGCTGAGCTGCTATGATGAATGAGTAAGAGATTCAGGAGGTCTGGAACATGGATCCAACACCAAGATCATTAACAGAAACATGTTCATGAGGAAAGCCAGGAGCGGGTTCAAGAAAGGAAATATAAATATTTTGCATGGATAGTTATTTATACAAGTCTCTTAGCCTAAAAGCTACATTTATATATATATATATTTTTTCCTGGTTGAACATTGGTCCACCCACAGGCCCCCTGCTGCTTTAAATCTAATATAGATGTAAAGGAGCACCGAAGTGGGGGCTGGAGGCGGAGGGGGTGAGCAGAGGTGTTCATTATAAGTGGAGGTAGAGGCTGGAAGAGTGTCTTGATGACTGCTGTTTCCATGGCAGCGCTGTTAAAGCAACCTCTGCACACAACATCTCAAAAGATCAGAGACGTCGTGTCCAACGTGTGTCTCACTTGGAAAATTAAAAATTCTCACAGAGAAGCAGCCAATGTTGATTTTATCTGTCTTCTTCTTTTGGCCTAGCAGAGGCCATAAAATCTCTGCCCTTGTGTGGGACAGTTAAAGGAACAGTGCCACAGCTCTGATAGAAAACTAACAGAAAAACTATTTCATGGTGATATATATACTGTATACAATAATACAATCTTTTCCTTCTCAGCTATTTTTGCAGTTTTTTTGTTTTTCAATGCCGTTTTAGCTTCACAAATCACAGTAATCAAACTGTTTATGGTAGTCGTCCCTCTTAGGGTTTTTTCCTCAGTCTGTATTGGCAGAAAATTAAATGATTTCACACTAGGCAGCCTCAAGTGGCACAAAGTGATGGCTGCGCTTCTGAAAGACTGAACCTGTTGGATTGAAACTCGGTTTTTCTTGCTGGGTGTGAAAATTACAACAGGGAAAGTACAAATATCTGTACAAAATTTTTTGTTTTATTATTTTTACATCCTTGTCATAAAAAAAATGTGGATCACAGAGCAATGTGCATAGGTTTTTTAATACAAACACCATAAAGTCAAAATAACATGTACAATGGGAAATCTATTTTTACAGCACTGCATATAAATGCTATTAGATTAGGATCAACTCTGGTCCTCTCACTGAAAGGCATAATTTAGACGTATCCTGTACAATATTGTAAACTTATGATATGTAATACTACAAATGACAATAAATATACCTTGACCTTGTTTAGACAATATTTACTTAAACAAATACAGACTCTGTGTGTTTTCACTTATTTTGACTCACACATTTATAAATCCTAAATAATAACGAAATAATAATCATGTTTATCAGGCTGAGTTGGAGTGAGAAGGGTAGTTTTATATTAGTTCTAAGCTTCAGTTTTTATAGAAGCTTAAAATCAATTTTACTCACTTTTTTTCTGAGCAGAATATCCTCACAGTATCATTTTATCAGTGAACCATGTCAGTTCAGTCAGTCCTTTATGTTTTTAAGTGTGTGCTGATGCCCAGTCACCACAGTGTTTATCTTTGTAATGTTTATTTTTTCCTTGTGTTGACATGAAATTTGTGATGTCGTCCCCTTGGCCACACAGAGCTTATGTCAAACAAAAGTTTATTTTATTTCATAGTTTGAAGAGTGCAGTTTGGTATTATCACCCTTAAGAGGCATGATTTATGTAAATCATCACTCTTGTGCTCACTTATAACAATTTGTTTCACGAGGCGCAGGCTCAGGTACGATTTGGATGGGTATCAAGTAGCTTACATTATTAGGTTGACGCAGTGGAACATGCAGCCGTGAGTCTTACTGGAGAAAAGCTGAGGAGGCAAAGCCAGAACATTTTCTAACAAATCCGCTCTAATGGGCTTCACCAGCTGTTCAGACCAGAAACAATTCGTGGCAGCCAGTGCACCAGCATGCAGGCTTTATCTGTACTTTAGATTTTTAACAGTTAGCAAGAAAGATTTGACCATTTAGTCATTGTTTATTAATTTAGTAAATATTCCCCATCAATGTGGATCCTAAGCCCAAACTCATCACTTGTTTGAGATCCTCTCTTAAATTTTTGACGTGTTTCGTGTATCTTTACCAGGTGAGAAAGCAAACACAGTTTCCTGGTTCCTGTTCTGCATATGGGGCTTTTTTGTTGTTGTTGTTTGTTTTGTTTTCTCTCTCTCCTTTCTCATGGCGAGGCTCTTCAGATGATTGCATGTCGCCATTCGGCGATAGTACTGCAGGCTCCTCAGTGGACACGCTTACCAGCGTGCGTTTCCATGGAGACGCAGTTTGTTCACGCGCCCCGGCAGCTTGTGTCATTGACTTCAATTAGTGCAGAAGGCCGTCTTGCCTGAGTACATACTTACGCAGACAGGCAGCCTCAAAGGGTTGGTGAAATTTGTCAGAGGAGTCTGAAAGTGGAGGATACATTCAGGGATGGCGGAGCAAAAGCTTTCTTGTCCTCCTTAAAGTACTGTGGCCTAATGCAAGATCCCTTACAGCTCACTGTGCGTGTTAATCCAGTGAGTTAAGAGCAGCAAAACATTGGTGTAACATCTACTTAAGATATTCAGCAGATTTCCAAAAACTACCCCAAAGGAAATAGGACTTGTTTGGTGAGTTACGTACGGAACTGTTTCCCTGCCGAAGTTCAAAGAGAGAAAATCATAGACATGTTTTAATCTTTTGCATTTTCTGTCAACATTTAGGTTTAGCCATGAACGCTTCAAATTAGCAGAACAGTTACACTTCACCTGTCTAATTTTAGTTAATTTCCAGAAGTAAGACTTCCCTCCAGGGAAATTTCCAAACCAACAAGTATCTGTGCATTCAATTTCAGTTTCTTATACATAAAATAAACCTACCATAAAAAGAGAGAGTGAAATGGGCCGAACCTGGATCTCATTTAACACCTGTGAATCAGTTTTGGCACTGCTGTTTATGACAAATGACCAACATAACAAGTATGATCCCAATCCATCACAGGATATGTCTATCTTGCTATAAAAACCATTGTTGGAAAATAAATAAATAAATAAAATAAAAAAAGTAGATTTATTTTACTTTTGTGAGGCATAACATTTTTGTAACTATTTTCACAACTAACAAAAAAAAAATCATATCAATTTAAATTCAGTCTCTGTAACTCTTCAATTGCTATGGTTGCTTTACAAATGTGTTCACTTGGTGAATGATTAACCCAAATATGCTACTCAATTTGTTCCTTATTTGTGGTTAAGACAAAGCTGGTAATTTTTCCAAATGATTAACAATTTTTTTTATTCAGCAATTTAACAAACTCATTATTAGCTGTTATCATTATTAGCTGTTATCCCTCATTGAAAAAGAAATAAAGTATTAGTCAACATTGCTTCTAAACATTGTGTAACTGAATTATTCGACAATTTTCACCATATTTTCCCCTACAATACAAAGCTAAAGGGGAACTAAAAATTCCTCATTTTACAAAATACAGTTTAGGGCAGGCAATTCATAAGGAATGATTAGATTAAAAAAATTATGTATATATTTTTGATCTCAATATTTTGGAAACCAAATATAGTTTCCATTTGGACTCCCAAACATATTTTTAACAAATTAGTAGGATATGGCTTTATTGCAATTCAACCTTGACTATTCCAACTCATTACAAGCGCACTCCCAGGCCGCATCTGTAATTACTGTGAACAGGTGCATCACTCAGCCACATCGCCATGGAGTTACAGATTTAATTTAGAGATGCTGCCTGGGATATTAACCCCACTAATTACAACGGCGAGCTCCACTTTCAACCATCGTGATGAAGCAATGGGGACCTCGGGGCGCCTAAAAGCACACAATTACTTTCCTTTTTATTCAGGGGGAGGAGGACAGGCTGAAGGAGGAGGTGGTGTTTCCACCACTGAGGATGCTGTCGGACTCAGAACCTGAGAGGAATTGACTCAGGCACAGAGGAAGACGAGAGAGAAAACCAACTGCTCCTTTTGTCAAATAGAAATATTCTGCTCAGTTAAGCCTTTGTGCAATATTAACAGACGTCTGTTTGACACTTATATGGAGCTAAATATTTTGGAATGAGATTTTGTATCTGCAGTGCCTTGCAGAAGTACTCATATTCTTGAATGTTGTTGGTTTTTTCAAGCTACTACACTAAACTGATTTTTTGAGATTGACCAACCATACAAGTGAAAAATAAATCCACTTATATGTAATTTATTTGAACAAAATATAAATCCAGTTGTTTTGTGAAGACTACAGAGGATTGTTAGAGAACATTATTGAACCGCCTGCTTGATAAAAACCAAGGAACGCAGCAGAGAGCTGAGGGTTGAAATTATGGAGATGTTTAAAAACAGGGTTGGATGATAAAACAGTGTCCTGAAGTTACAGTAACTCTCTGAGCACTATTCTATAATCCAAAAGTAGAACGAGTGTGGCACATCTGCAAACCAGACATGGCCATCCGCTTAAAACTGCAGTTCAGACAAAAGAGCATTATTCAGAAAAGCAGCCAAGAAGCCCATGTTAACTCTGGGAAAACTGCCGAGATCTAAGATTCAGGTGGGAGAATACATTCAGAGGGCAGCCAGATATCTGGCATTTATACAAGAGTGGTAAGAAAAAAGCCATTGTTGAGGGAATGTCATTAAAAACACTGTTTGTAGTTTGTCACAACGCATGAAGAGGAAACAGAAATTATGGAAGAAGGCGCAGTGGTTCGATCACATCAAAATGAACTATTGTATCTCCACCTTGTTTAGTGGCAAACCTGATTCTGGGAAAATGGATAACATATCTCAAACATACAGCTATTGATACAAATCAGAGCACATTAGGGTGTTTAAATGGTCCAATCCAAACCCATGACTAAAGTTAATCTGTGGTGAACCCAGAGAGTTGCTGTTCACAGTGGCTCTGCATTCGGTATTACTCAAACTGGGATTTTTGACAGATCACCGACAGATTTTAGGAGACTTCAGGACAATCCCAGATATTGCTTACCAATATCTCGACTCTCTAAGAAAAATGTTTGAAATTAAACGGTAAACATACATCTAAAACTGTTGTACATACTGTAGAGCAAGCGTTTTCCTGGAAGTTTTAAGTATTCTGTCAGATAAGGTTAATTGGTTTTAATTCTGAACAGAGAAAAGAACACAGGGATGTGTGTAACACACACATATTGACATGTTCTAGGAAAGGGCTTTACTCATTAACCCAAATGTCAGACTCCAACAACAGTCGAATGTTTTCACTGATCGCTGCTTTTAAATGGAAATGCTGTTTTTCTTGTCACCCAAAAGATTTTATTTTGTCTTTTTTTACAAATTTCTCTGATAATTTTCAAATACATTTTTATTTCTATGTCTATTTCTTGAATATTTTCTTCTCTGGGAGTCCAGAACACTGTTGCATTTTATTACTTCATAAACATCAATGCAACCTTTTTCTTTTTCTTTTCTTTTTTCAGAGAACAAAGAAGGGTGAGAATTAGTCTATGATCTTTTATTCATCCGTTTGTCCCCGTCTCCTCTCTCGCCCCCACATCACAGAGCTGATCATCTGACAGCCCTCATCGAGAATCACCAGCTGGAGTGACAACAAGAGGAAAGGAAGAAGAGGAGGCGGTGGTGGGGGAAAAAAACACAGCAGACTAAGTGTGTTTGCACTTTTGTGTGTGTGAGTGTGGAGAGTGTGTGTTTGTTATAGATAGAAGGGCAGACGGGGCACAATGTGCTGACAGCGGCCCGGCCTTCAGAGCCGAGCAGATGGTTAGGACAGGACAGAATGTAGCTCCGGATCAAAACCTCACCAAAGTTACAAGCTTTGGACAAAATGAAGTTCTGCGTGTCATTCAACCTCAGTCCACTTTGAGATTTTAGTCTTGGCCCCATTTTGCAATTACCCTGTTTGAAACTCTTCTGCTATTTTATTAGAGTTTAAAAGCTCAGATTTATTACTTAGTAGACTACGATCTGACAGTTAAATATAGTTATAATCCCACTATGGCATTAAATACCTGAATGTTAGTCAGTTATGGATAACGATAAAGACGTCTGTGTTTTAAGACGAAAAAGTGTTGGCGAATTGTTAAGAACTTTGTGATAAATAGATGTAAAATCACCTGAATCTGAAATAGGAAAAGCTTCTGGACAAAGATGTTGCAGGGGAGAGAACGGTGTCCAGCAGTAGTGCAGTTGGACAGGATGTTTGCCAATTTACTCATTGCAGCAATGATATTAACACTAGCACTCACTGATATTATTTTTACATATTTTAATTTTTCATGAGGGCAAAACTATAAATTTAGTTAATTTTTTATTTTTTCCCATTTCAATCCTCAAAAAAAAGCAAGCATTTCAAAACAGCACACAACCATTGAATACTGTATAAATAAAACACTTCAGACACTTTTGTCTCCATGACAACTGAGACATTTTTGCTCCTTGATTTTTCTGATGCTGTGGGAGACGCTTTCTTTCAGCACACCATGAAACTGACAGAATTTTTCTCTGCCTGCCTGCTTTTTCTTCCTGTTTGTTTCTTGTTTCTTTTACACACCGTCTTACATTTTCAAGACATACAAACATTTTCATGATGCTTTTGATGGTTTTTTTTTTTGTCTACCTAGAGGTTTATTTGGTACAACTTTAAAATGTTTTTTTTTCTTTCCCCTTGCTAATAAATCTAGAGACAACTGACTGAAACCCTCTATTTACATTTTTAAACTTGTGAATATTTGTTGTTACAACAGAGATTAGATAATCCCTATTTTTTGTTATAGTAAAGTAATTTTTCTAAATCTAAAGAAAAAAATAGCTTAGACTTGATGTACCTTTGACACTTTAGAAAAATAATTTGGTCTTTCATGCCACATGTGAAATAGGGTAAGAAGTATAACACTCACTAAGGACACAGTCTTGACAATATGAGGACACCCAATAAAACATGTATTTCTGTCAAAAGCAATCTTCCCATGATGTCCAGTCTTTTTTCTATTCATTTCTCCAAAAGAAAGTTATTTATTTTCTGGAAAACATCAAGTAAACATATTGTTTTTCTCACTGGGCCAAGGGAAAATCCGCTAAATAGGTAGAGGTAACTTCAGTCCTTGGTTGAAGTAACTTCAGTGATACATTACAACCATCTGCCAGTATTTTGCATTGATCTGAGGAAAGTTTCTCTAAATCCTGACTGTAGGCTTTGAGATATTTGAATATTTTCTTGTACGTACAACCTATTTTACATCATCCATGAGCAACTTACAATGATCCAGTCCAGAGCTTATTGTTTTTTTAATTCTCAATCAGTCGTTCATGGATTAAATGGTACTGTTTGTATGATTTTTATGTTGTGGTGTCTAGTGCTGCATTCAGTTTAATTTTTACAGACGGTTTCACATCAACCACCAGTACTGTCCAACACACGATTTATTTCAAGGTGGATTATTTGATGGTGAGCAGGTCAGATTCTGCTGAATAAAACATCCCCTAACCATAACACTCCTTGCTTCCTGTTCGGTGAGTCAAGCCATGTTTATTTGCATAGCACATTTTACAGCAATGCCGTTCAAAGTATTTTGATTAACATAACACATTAAACAAATAAACATTGCATTGCAGTGGCTAAACAAGAAGTATGAAATGTTGCAATTCAGACTAGAGTTAATCACTGTTCACTTAAGCCAAGATTTCAACTCAGATTTTCAGCTGTTGTGCAGATTTCTGAAAGTTTGTTCCAGATTAGTGGAGCACAAAGATTGCAATGCAATTCATTATTCATTATTTCTTTAATCCTGGAAATGTTCTTCAGATGGCAAAAGCCTGACTTTGTAAATGTCTTTGTGGCTCTTTGAAGATTCAGGTCTGAGTGCATCTCCACACGCCTTCAAGAGGGTCGTCAAGAGGGAACCTTGGCGTCCCATGGGATTTTTGATCACTCTAAAGAAAAGTTACCTACTAACACACACAAGTCCCTGTTCTTTACAGAAGACTCAAACCAGTGAGTATAGTAAAAAAATAAATAAAAAATGTCTGACCCAGTTCTTCAGTTACTTTAATAGTATGTAATGAGAGTACAAATGCTGTTGCTCCTCTATAGTAAAAGCTTCTTTTGGTTGAATGCTGTGTTTGACATGAACCCCAGAGAAGATAATCACAGTGATTTTTTTCTCTTTCATAAGTTATTATGAAGAACATTACATGTCTCAGCCTCTTTGTAATTTTTCTGTGGCAAACTTTATGTCTATGTAACAGAAACAATTTTCTTCTAACAAATCTCCAAAAGTTAAACTTGTTCAGCCTCTGTTTGGCTAAAGATGGATTTTGTATCGACAGAAGTGAGATTAAATTTTTGGATGATCCATAGGTTTTCTATGTTCTCGGGTCGACTTTAACTGTATCTCAGGTGTTTTGAACATTGACTATCTTCTGTCCAGTGAATGAATGATTTCAAATTCTTTTGAGATCTCTTTAAATCCTAAACCACACTCATAAGCTTCTGTAATCCTTTTTCTGAAGGCCTGAAACTGCTCCTTTAATGTCAGCATGGTATTCACTCTCACTTCAACACCAAATTAAATGTCTGTGCTCTAAACACGACAGGCCTGCATATTTTGTCCAATGTTAGTGACAGCAGTGGGGGTGTCCTAATTTATTCTGGGTTTTTTTTTTTTTCAAATGTTACCAAAGCACACAGGCTGTTGTAGGGTGTCCTGATTTTTCATGACTGTACACTCAAGATTGTATACAGCATACAAGAATGAACAAAACTTCAGACATTGAATCACTGTCTGTTCTCACAAGGTCAGACCTGTTTCATGCTAAAAGTCACAAATATATAAATATAGATTTAAATATTAACTAAAGATTTTTGAAGTTCTGGATATAATATAATGGACAATATTTAGAAATATTTTAGTATGTTATTTCACACCCTTTAATAGTTTTTTTTATATTATTTTAATTTCTACATCCATTTATAATGTATTACTACGGTCAAATCAGAATAGCTACAACCATCAGCTGTTTTGAAGTTGTTGTTTTTTTTTTTTTCTTTGTTAACTTTGACTTCCATAACTAAACTGTAGTTGATGGAAAAATAGTAATATATCCTGACCTGTACTTTTTAGTTTTTTATGAAGATTGCATGTTCTCTCTGTACATGGATGGATTCTTCTGGGTACTCTGACTTCCTTCTAGGCCCCAAAAAACATGCAAGTTAGTTTAATTGATCACTTTAACTTACCCATAGGTTTGTGTGTGTTTGTACATGATTGTTTTATTATCCTGTGCCAGAAAGAAATATTTGATTGGGTATTTACACTTTCTCATTGCATTATTACAAACAATTTTCTGAAGCAGTGCACTCTACAGTCAAATGATAAACAGGTCCTAAAACATCTTGACTTGCACATCATTTTGAAGGCGCTTATAAACCAACAAATACATTTTTTGCAGAGTTAGGTGATTGAAACCCAGCTGAAAAGCCATTAAAGTAGACAAAACATGCTATTACTTTTCATGGAGCAGGGCAACATCTTAGTCCATGCATGATAACAGTAGGCATCATTTACTTAACAATTATTAAAAGTAATTATTTAACAGTTGAAATAAACCTTAAAAATCACCAGCTTTCAGGATCTGGTATTCCACCATAGCGGATGAGGGTCCAAGAGAAATGACTGAATGGTCAGTGCAGTGTAGTTAAAGCAACAGCTGCTTGCACAAAGCTTAGGGTCATGCAGCTGGCTGCCACATGCCATGTAATTACTTATTGAAAGCATAATGACAGTGATTACAATGTCCAATGATGTAACTAATAATTAGCTGTGCAACTGTATGGGATTACTGCTGAAGATCATTTTAACACCTTGGGTTGAAAAAGGTTAGAGTTAACCAGATGTTAATAAATTGTTAAATCTCATTACAAATGGTTTAATGGCCTGTACTTTTATAGCGCTTTATCAAGTCCAGGTGACCCTGAAGATCTCCATAATATATTCAGTCATTCACTCATTTATTCACATGTTGATGGTGCTAAGTTACTGGATAGTAGCCACACTCTGATAGAGACAAGGCTGCCATGCATCAGTCCCACCGCCACTCTGTCCACCACCAGCAGGCCAGTGAAGTGTCTTGCCCAAAGATATTATAAGAAGAAGTGGTTCCCAAAGATTTTCTTCTGGCCCCCCTATCACTTACAATAAAATCTAAAAATGAAAAAGAAATCAAATGGGCACACACACCGTTCAACCAGACATAAACTGATACACATATCGTGTTTTCAAACTCCTCTGAAGTTTATTTCACACTTCATGTTGCAACAAAACGCACAACAAACCATCTTTACAGTGAAACACTTTTGTGTAACTTTTTATTTTTTCATTCATCCATACTGCTTCCCGTGCCCCTCCTTCCCCCTTGCAATAGCACTGCGCCGCCTCTAGGGGGCGAGCCCCACACTTTGGGAATCACTGATATAAAGTTAGAATAACTCTTTGTGAAATGTTTTCTTATGTTGACGATTTGTCGAACTGTTACAATTTTCATTGTAAATGCATCCAAAAATCTTTAGACCCTTAAAAAAGCCTGATTAAATAGTACATCAAGTGATAGAGTGATGTGCGTTTACTTCTTTAGTCAGAAACCACTATGTCCACCGCAAAGTTTGAGCATTTAAGATAGTAGGCTCATGTAATGTAATAATTCATAAAAAACGAATGCTTTGCACTTTGTTACAAAAAGTAAACAAATATAAGCACAGCATAGGTTAGTAGTCAGACTCATTTTTTTCTACTTTCAAAATATGTAGTATTTTGAGAGATTGAGTTAATTCCAGAACTACATTGTTAGCCTGCTGCGTCGATTGAAAAATCAACTTTGATATGTGTTGGGTATCACTGTCCTTTCACTGTCCACCACTGTATCAAGATTTACACCATGTAATTGTTATTTTAAGGTGAATTTGAAGAACATTGAAGAAGCCCTCCATGTGTATCATTTCACCTTTACTTCATGATGTTACCATCACCATGCTTCATAGTTGATACAGCCAGATACTCATTTTCTGTGGCACTGCATTACTTATTACTATTCCACCTTGAAATAAGATATTGAAGTCCTCACAGCTCATACATTACACTGTCATCTTTTATTTTGGTGTAGATTTGTAATTTAACTGTTCACAGAAGGGTGAAAACCCCTGAATCCAGCTATAAACCCTAAAACAGAATGCGTTCAGTCTGAAAGCACAAACATAAGTGTACTGAAATCTCTCCTGCTGCGACCTCTAATGCATGATGTGTCATTTTCGTCCCCCACAACAGTGAAAGGACTCACTGACGACACGTGTCATCTATTGCAGAACATTTCACCGAGCTGCTTTTCTGCTTCTCTGACAACCCGCAATTATATTGCCGTGCTGAGAAATGTCGCTCAGCAATGCAAGCCTGACATTAAAAGTAATCAAAAGCTTTTGAACAGACTTGAACAAAAACAAAATGGAGGTCCAGACCTTTTACTGTCATGCTGATAGTGAGAGATTCAGGGGAAGCATGGAGTTCCTAATCCATGACCGTCATTTGGACTTAAATATTTACCTCTATGTCATAATGAAAAGGATTTTTCTGATTGCAATATCTCATATCTCTAGATATGTCAGCAATTAGAGGTTAATAAGAAGTTAATAAGAAGATTGCCCTTCTTATTAACTTGTACTCAAGTGTTGTATGCCTATTCTTCTTCTTTGTCTGACTGTGTTAAATGCTGGCTCGACTTTTCTCCAACCAACATTTAATTCAAGTTCTTTAAAAAAAATAAATAAATAAAAAAATAATTGTTCCAATCCAGAAATCTTGATATAGTGAAGTAATGTTGCCATGTCACTTTTTAGTGGAAGAGGTTGTAAAATAGCAACCCTTTTGAAAACAAGCCCTGCTGGCTTCTTCTTTTTGTGACTGAACTGTTGTCAGCTTGTCATCAGAGGCCGACCACTAGCAGAACTATCTCGTGGGCGGACTTGTATCCATTTTTCCTCCCGTTTCTAAATTTTGTTTTTCTCTTTCTTACATATGCAAATGTGCTTGTAAATGTAATTATATCCCTTCTCAAATTGATGGATAGACACAGCTGTTTTCTAAGGTTACACCAGGCACCCAAAACCTCTTTTAATCCATGCTATGCTTCTAGAGATATTTTTTTCTTGAGGCTTTTTATGGACCATATTTTTACAAACTGTTCTTTCTTAAAGCATTCAATGTGTTTTGCACATTGTGATGTCATATAATTATTTTTAATTGCTGTACGTCAAGTGATTTGATTTGAAATAATAATTTAATTTATGTGAATCAGCAAAATGCAGATTCATAATGAGCCTTAATGGTCTGTACGGAGGAATTGACACTGCTTCTTGTGCAGTTTATTACTGTATGGACTATGTGGTGTTGAATACACGATGATGGTGAATAAACAGTTTTTTAGATAGGTTTGCATTTTTATTAAAATAATTTACTCCAAATATGTATGATGCAAGAGTTTTGAGATTATTTTACTGCTGCATTTAACTTGTGTCTTCTGGCTTTTATAACGGACTTTATTTGTTGTCTTTGAAATCATTTTATGCCATAAAGGTGTTATCCCTTGCTATTTTATTGGAAGATATTTTCGTTTGATGAACCATGCCTTCAAAAAGGAAAAGTTTTATCACTCTGCTTGTGCTTGCATCTTTACAGCTGATTGATTTATCTGCTCCAAGTGAGACACTCGGCGGGGAACTGATGTGTGAGAGAAGAAAGAAGATGGCCTTGGAGTTATCATGAGGTCTTAGCTCCTGTTTTCCCACAGTGTCCTCTTTGGGATGAGGTGGGTAGGTGGGCTTTTTGGCACTCAGACACTTAATGCTTCCCTCCTACACACTGTCAAAGATGAGTCTCCATGGCAATCTAACAGTCTGATCGGTGCGTGATGGAATACGGAGTGGGAGAGACGTCCTGCGGAGAGATTCATTGAGTGGAGGCGCAATGGAGCGTATACACTTTGAGGAGAC
This sequence comes from Poeciliopsis prolifica, assembly GCF_027474105.1. Classification (NCBI taxonomy): domain Eukaryota; kingdom Metazoa; phylum Chordata; class Actinopteri; order Cyprinodontiformes; family Poeciliidae; genus Poeciliopsis; species Poeciliopsis prolifica. The sequence goes on along the minus strand of NW_026562383.1, from coordinate 16,341,911 downwards.
AGCGTGTTATATCAATAAAGCAACTGTGGAGACAGACTGTTCGTGGGCACATTCCCGAATGGTCAAAAGTCCTATTTGTAACTGTGGACAAACCAGTTTACTTTGTTAAATGGATGTGAGGTACGAATAGTAATACAATGGTTAGAAAAGTATGAACAGAAAGTCAGGGAAAAGCCACAGAAGATTTTGTTTCTGAATAAATATTCCACATATACGTGGCATCCACAGTGGATGCCATATATGAAGGCTTCATGTTCTGAAATTGATTAGAGTCTCCATAAATTGTGAATTAGAAGATGGCATTTCCTTGAGGTATGTGTGGAAAGAAATTTAGGTTAGCCAGTGACAACCTGAGTTTTTTCCAAAGGTTTTAATGTGTGTTTAATAACTATTTTCCTCATTACTAAGAAATACACTATCTGTAAATGATTAAAAATGGGAAGAAATTGCTTATTGAATTTAATGTAAAATGTAATGAAATAATTAGGCACTTACTCCCACCATAAAATGACTAAATATATCAAATCAGGAGCAAACAGTGAAGCCCATCTCATTCTGATGACAGTATTTCCTTAACATTACAGAGTTTGTTTGATGATGTGTTGATTGTTGAAGTGAATATTCTAATTGTGATTTAGCTTGTGAGGGAGAAAATATCATCTAACAAAACTTTGTTCTAAGTGAAAAAGTAATTGCCCCCTATAGCTTGTAGTGTCACGCTTGGTGGCAACAATTGCCTTCAAGCATTTGTGATGATTGACGTTGAGTCTGTGGTTTAACTTTGACCCTTGACTTTTTAAACTTTTTGGTGCAGTTGTTTTATTCTGCAACGCTTGAGAGCTATTAGGCATCGCCTCTTGAAGAGAATGCCATGGCTTTACAGTCAGATTCTACTCTGAACTTTAACTAGGTCAGTCCAAATCCTTTACAATTCTATTTCACAAAGAGGCAGATTAGTTTGAATAGCTTTGTCCCTAAAATAATAAAATTATTATTTGAAAACTGACTTCGAATGTGGTAAAGTGGGCAGATATTTTTGAAATAGGAGTCTAGCTTATTCATTTGTTCTTAAAAACACACCATAAAACATCCTTTGTGTTTTAAAAACATATTTTTTTTATTGTGTCTGAGCCTTTTCATCTTCAGATGACCTGGAGATCTGTCCAAGTTTATGAAAATAGGTTGCACAAACTTGTTTTCATGAGCTGAAACACAAGGAGAAAGAAGGTCAGAAAAAAATGCATGTGATATTTCCAATTCTGAGATTGTGTTGAGGGCTAAATATTTCTGCTTTTATCTTTAACACATCCACAGACACCAAGGTCGCAGTGTCCTTTGAGTAAAGCTGAGAGAATTAAAATAATTAATTTGTGCTCTGATCACTCTAGCATCAGAGTCAGAGTGTAAGTCAAAATCAAATTGTGTCTCCTAAAATGTTTTTCTTTTTCTCTTATTTGCTCTGTTAACAAAGAGCTGCAATCATCGTGCAAATACCACTGCTTAGTTTGACAATAATCAAGAACCAGAAAGCAAAAGCATTGGTAATACACTGCTGGATCTGCCTGCCATGGAAACAAGCTCAAACCATTGTCCTACATACTGTTATGCTGCAGAAACAGCCTGACCGTGTTCGACTCTACACCTGAGATTTTTTTTCTTTCCAAGTCATCAATGGGAACATTTCCTCTTGTCCTTGAGGAAGCTCCATTAACAGTGCTGATATTTCCCAGAAGCAACAACAGGCATGCGTCACTGTAGCTTTAAACGCCACCCTCGTTTCATTCATTTTCATTCGTCTGGTTCCTGTTTAGCTCTCTGGTTTTAATACTTTTTATTCCTCGTTGATTGATAACTGAGCCATCAAAAGACCTCATCTGTGTGATCAATCACATGTGTCATGTTGGCCTTTAAACACCAGACTGCATATATAGTAGTTGCTTCAGCTGGGGGGTGATTTTAGAACCTGGAGGCAGCTGGATTTTTATAGAAAGTGAGTTAAATAAGAGATGACGAAGATTTCTAGACATTTTTGTTCCCTTTCATGCAGCTGCCTGTTTAATGTTTATATTTTTTTCATATCACAACTGCATATGTCGCTGTATTCTATTTAGACTGAATGTGACAGACACAAAACACAACACAAAGAAAGAAAAATTAAACACTTGTTAAAAATGTGTTTTATGGATAAAAAGCTGAAAAGAGTGGCACTGATTTGAATTCAAGTTTTTAGTCAGTTGGGGAACTTCAACATAAGTATGTCAAGGTATCAAGTAATCAATCAATTATTCAGGCATCTGAATGATTTGATCCCTTTTGTAACAATAGACCACAAAGTTCGGTTTTGATTTTATCTTAACATATCTCTGCTCTGTCCCTTAAATTACCATTTCATTACAGTAAAGATTACAGCACACGTAATGACAGCGCAACTTAACTGAGCATTTTTTCCACCTAAGCTGCAGATCTCTTTCCTAAGTATCTGTTTGTGTTTGTGATATAACACAAATCCAATAAGTTCCAGAGGTTTGGATACTTTTGCAAGACACTTCATTTGTTGTCATTCGTTTATTCTGTTGTTTTTAGAAGCATCCCGATCTTGTGTACCTTTGTTCTTGTTTTGCATATCTTTGAGGTCTGTTAATGCTTCTCTTGTTTCTTGAAGATAGTTCAGTGATTTTTGCCAGTCGTACCTGTCTTGTCTGGATCAAAACAGATCGGTGGGCATTTGCATACAACAGGCTCTTATTAGTATTCAGATTGGACATGCCAATGAATCGGGGCTGCCCTGAGGCCCTGTTTCTTTTTGGTTCCTTTGTCCATGGTGCTGAAAGTAAACAGGGTGGCCCGCGGCCCCGGTGGCCCCGGTGGCCTCAGCAGATCAACCCGCTGAAGCTTCAGGGGGACCTTCAGTTTAAAGTTTTGACCAACATGCAATTTACACACTGGATTCTGACTCACAAACCACCGCTGTTGCTCACAGAGACTTCTAAAAGTGCAAGCGCGAACGCGAGAGTTTTGCGAGCAGTTTCCGTCCTAGAAAACAAAAAAAAAACGTCCCACGCGTTAAACCTGAACGAAAATACTCTGCTTTCAGTCCTCCCATTTCCTCCCACCGCTGCCTCCCTTCATTTGTAGACATAACAGTCTCAGTTTGTTACCTCCGTGTCTGACGAGGTGCGAACCCCGAAGGAGCGTTCATCCTCCTCCTCCTTCTCTTCTTCCTCCTCCTCTTCCTCCTCCTCGTCGTCGTGCTGCCGCAGCAGCAGCAGCAGCAGCAGCAACCGACGCGGTGAGTGAGTGCGTCCTGCAGCAGCGGCAGCCGCAGCAGCAGGACGTGGTGATACCTGATTCCCGAGTGAAACCCCGCAAATACCGATGGCTTCATGCGTAAACATTTCGGCGTATGTATCGGTAAGTTTTTCTTTCCTGCATCTATGGCTCTTTTGCATGAGCAGCAGCAGCTGAACTCGTAAAGCATCAGATCTCACATGTTTCTTCTTGAAAATGTCAGAATACGCATGGCAGTAATTTGAGTAAGAGCAGCAAATGTACAGTGAGATGTTTTACAAATGAAGGTCACCTACAAATATGATATATTGAACATATCTGGGGATTAAAAAAAACAACAACAAAAAAAACAGGGCAGGGCAAAATTATCCTATTGATTCTGCAGCACTGAGGGAAGAAACATTTGTCTCATATTGATTGTAATTAAGGCTGTTTTTGTTCTGGCACACATCACCTGACATCGTTGGAGCTGATTTACAGGCTGCTGTGTTTTGGGCTGTTTGATCTCAAAACACACATTATTCACATGGAGGTGCTGTTCACATTTACAGCATTGCATGTGGCTTAATTGGAAGCATCCTTCCAGATTAGGCTGATAGAAAAATTGAATATTCAGGCAGCAATGAGGAGGCTTTGGGTGATAGAGTTCTTTTAAATAATATTTACAATTGATAGATTATGTACACAGAGTTCTTCTTATTTGCATAAGCTTCTGTACATTAGAACAGTGACAGAGTCATTGTTGCATACTTTCTCGTCTTAGCTTGGGCATGTTTTTGTTTTTCTTCTAAAGTTTTGGCAAAGAAATATGCTTTTCTCTCTAAATGATTTTTTTTTTCGTTTTCAGTTTCATTGTCTTACTAGAATCAGTGCATAAATTTGCTGTAAATCACACAGAGTGTTTAACACATCACAGATTTCTATGTGACTCTCATAAATCTAGCTTTTTGTCCTCAGGATGATTTAATGTTCAGGCTAACAGCTGTTTTCTGCTTCAGAGTTTTGTTAATCCCAAACATATGTGATTTGTTTTAACCCAATTAAATTTTTATGCTGCAAGAAACTATTGGTGTAATAGTTCACAAGAAACACAGTAAAACCAACTAAGTGCATGTTTGATTTTCTTGGTCTTATTTTTCACTGTTTGGTTCCACCCTCTAAATTTCTGGGTTTTGGCCCCCGAGCGCTGTCTGTTCTATTACTTGATGAAGCATCCGAGAGATGCTTTAGAGGTAATTGGATTCAGTGGTGGAGGGAAAGGACACATAGTGAAATTCATCTGTGTGCATGAACTGTCTCCGAGAAAACATGTCTCCATGTTCTGCTGTTTCAACGACTGCCTGCATGTTATGTGTGTTTGCTGCAGCTGGTTAGAATGCGCTTTATGTTCTGTGAATTATCATACTAACAGGAAGCTGCTGTGTTGTGTAAGGTGATAAAAAAATAAGCAAGAGAAATGAGTTGGTTTAAAAATCTAGCTCTTTACACATGTTTTTTTTTTTATCATCAGAAATGTACCAATCAACTGGACAGTTTTTCACTTATTGGTAGGTGAATAATTTTTTCAATATATACACATTTATATTCACAAGTAGCACGTATTATTACCTTGTGTTTAAAATGCACAACTTTTAGTTGTACTCCAACATTCTTTCATTGGGTTTTGGATTCACAGTTTGATGTCAAGCTTTGCCAGACTGCTAAACGTTTAGCATTTCTGTAGCATGAGTGATGGCCCACTTAGATTTTTCTAATATCAATATTAATGAAAATGCACTAAACTGTAAGCCTGGTACTTTTATATCTATATATCTTTGAATCTTCAATCTTTCAGCTAACAATCCTCCAGCACTAACTTCTGTCCATCTGAGGTAAACACAATTAAATCTCCTGCTAGGGCATTCAGCCACTTATTTTCCAGACATGTAAAAAGATTTTCTGACATTCGTGTCAGAACTTTGATACATCAAATACACTCTGCTCTGTAATTTATAGAAATACAATTTGAATGTCCCTGCGATTGTTTAGTGGCAGGTCCAAACTACAAAATCTGGTTTATTTCCCCTCTTAAATAAATGCATCAAAACTAAAAACTCCCTTTGGTTTTGATCCCTAAATAACTATTGCCCATGAATGAGGATACAGTAAACTTGTACATCTTTCATATTTTGTGAGATTCAGAATTATTTCTTCTATCAAAGAACCTCCTGCAGAAACTTTCCCTTTCTCTGTTTTAGAGTCTGCACCACAGACCTCAAAGAAAAACTGCAACATAAGTTATCCAGGACCTGTCTTATTGATACATATAAGTATTTATAGTTTAGAAGGAAATATACATGACACACACAAACTTTTTCCCTGTGGTAATCACTATTCTTTATTCGTTGGACATATAATTGGTGGAAAAAAAAAAGAAGAAAATCTGGTGTCCTTTATTGTATTTATACAAAGTGCTATGTAAGAAGAGTCTAAAAACTTGATGTGTGTGTGTGTGTGTGTGCGTGTGTGGGGGGGTGTGCTTATGTGTGTATTCCTGAGCACTATGAGTCAGCTAGGGTCTGATGCAAACTCAGACGTTGTTTTTGTCATAAAAGAGCAACATTTGGAGGGAAGCACAATGTACATGTGTTTTAATACCAGTTCGTCATTAATTAAATATCTTCTGATTAAACAGTCATTATTTCATCCATTAATTATCAGAAACTAATGGAACGATTCTCAAGTCCAAGGGAATTTCAGGAAACGTCATGCTCAGTCAAAGCAGAATCGCATAACAGCATAAAACTAATGAGAGGTATTTCTATTGCACTTTTAAATCCACTGATTTCTTTTCATAGCTTTGAGATTTAGTGTGATTTTTTAAAAAAAGCAAACAGTGTCTCTACTTTGAAAACAGTTGTCACAATAAATGCAATCCTTTTGTCCTGCCATGCTGGTGCATTATGTATGCTTAAGTGTAGCGATACTCTTTATATGACACAGACGATTCATTATTTTTTAAGGTGATCTGTATAAATGATTAAAGATAATACAATATAAATAAACATAAGAGAAGAGCTCAAAAGAATGTAAAATCGAAGATTAAATATTATTTAAAAAATGCATGATGAAATAGAATACTTTATATGAAACTTTAGAGGGTAGTTATATAAATACACAAAAAGTTTACTTTTACCCATTTAGCAAAATAAAACAATGCAGTGAAAAATTGTTTTTGCAGTGATGATATGACTGATCTGAATAAAAAAAACATTGCATTTAGGAACAATACGACATGTGCACTTCCTAAAACCCAAACATTTCACACAAGATGCTGAACAATTTTATAATTGTTAATGTCAGCTACAATCAACATGTTACTTTTGATTAGTAGAGGCTCAACGTTTAAAAGAGAAGTGTGGGCAATAAAATGGGATGAATTGACTGAAGTAGTGAAGGTTATGTGTACAAATAAAACACCTTGAAAGCAACTAGATGTCTTTTATACCCTGAAGGATTTAGAGGAAGGAACCACGACAAGAGGGAATCAGAAAACAAACAATATTTGCACAAACTTAACATCAAAGACAATAAATGTTAATAAATATTTACATAAATACAAATCATTACATTTTAAAAAATATAAGTTGAATCCAGAGAAAAAGTTAAGTGAATCTAAATAGGCGCGCTCCAAGAGCTTTTAACTTTACTTTTCACAGTTCTTTGTTTTACATACAATTTAAACCAACAGAAGTTTAGTGAAACACACTTCAACATTTTTTTATTACCGAATGTCTCCATAAATGTCTTAACCCGACTGAAAAGCAGAAATAAGAAAGCATTTGGTCTGCAGCTGAGTTATACATAACACAGCATCCATAATAATATTTTTTGAATAGTGCAACCCTTGTTTCCATTACAATGCAAAAATACCTAAAAATAAATGTCAAATAAGAAAAACAAGAAAGAAAAATCTAATTTTCTGCCATTCGGCTTTTTTGTTTGTTTGTTTTTTTATTTGTCACATTGGAATTCCAAACTTTAATGGATCATTTTTGGTTTTCATTTGATAAATAAACACAAAGTAACAAATAAATGAACTTTTATAGTTAATCTGAACACTTTGTCATCTTTTTGGCTTAAATACCCTTTTTTCTAATTTACCTTAATTATGTCCAATGTAACTAATACACTGGCTGTATCAACTAATATACTTCCAAAAGTTATATAGCCCATCTATTTTAATGTCAGTAGAAATACAATTCTCTAATTCAGGTGATGGGAAGATGAACAAATCTAAATGCATCACAGTCATGGACAAGAGTCTGATAGAGGCTCCAAAGGAATTGGGGCTCAAGTTTGTCCTGTAGTTGGACAACGACATTGCTACATTGCAGCTGCAGCTGTCTTGGCTGATACAAGTGAGGCTGACATACAATCAGTACCACCAACTACTCTGATCACTACCAGCAGGCAAACCAGGGGAAGTGTCTTGCCCATGAACTCAATGATTGAGACAGAATGAGTGAGGATTTGAACTGGCAACCTGCAGTTATAGGAGACTGTCCCAGTACAAATAATAATCTGTGAAAATGTTTGGTGTATAAAACTTATAGACATTCAAAGCAGCATTCACAATGAAGCGTGATTTGTCAAATTATTGACTGGTAGTAGGGAGGATATATCTTTAAGTTTCACATTTGTTTAATCAACAATTTCATTAAGTAAATCTGCATATTGATGCTCCTTCTTCTCTTTTGTGCACATTTCAGAGTCCTTAATGTCGCTGTGAAACCAAGGAACAGATTCCAGAGATTCCCTTCAAGTACCAATCCACATTTTAGGACAAACCGATACTGTTGAGCCATTTGGACACACGCTCTTCATCAGGCATGATGAGAGGCTACTTGTTCACTGCAATTTTGTTCCTGCACTTGGTAAGTCATTTGTCTGCATGTTCTGAATATGTGTGCAGGTTTGCAGTCATGTAAGATGAAATGTTTGCATCACTGGTATCCCATGTCTCAGGTTAATCTTTGGTTTGTTTTTCTAAACATGCCTATGCACATGTATAATTTTTTGTGCCGTGGTTTCAAAAAAAAAAATAAAAATCCCCACCAATAGCATCAGCATACGTTATAGTTCCAGGATCAGCTTTGTGTTAAGCTGTATGCCCTCTTCTTAGAACAATAACAGATGGCCTTGGCTGACCAGAGAGCTGTCAATCCAACTGCTGTGACTCACAGTTATTAGCGCTCCCTTTGCAATTAAAAAGGATGAAAGATGAGTGGGAGGAATCGTATCAGGCGCCCTGATGCAGCACAGCTGGACTTTAAAAGCTGCATCAGTCAGATTTCCACTTGTTTTACCTGATTCTAAAACGAAACCATAATGCAACACTTACTTAAAGCAGTTTGATCTTTTCACACCTAGGATTACATTTAATTAAAAATGTCATCTTAAGTTTAAATCAAAATCTCATCCTAATGTACAATGTGTCCTTGCCATGTCCTTTGGCCATGCAGTAATGCGCTCGTTATTTGTATGGACTCTGATCTTTACGGTGGATTCGATGGTCTGCCATGTCAAATGGGAATTTTATTATCTGTTCTGCACACTGCTGTGGGAGTCACTGAGCTGTCTGGTCTTAGAAAATAGCCTTGGGGAGGGAAACAGTGTGTTCTGCAGTTGCAGGATGGAGGACTTATCTGGACAGACATCTGTTTCAGAGAGGAGAAATGATTGAAAGTGGAGAATAAGAAGCACACATGAAAATCACTTTCATTGATTTCGAATCCCTGCAGTATTGCCATGGTGACTGGTTAAGGTGGAATTTCTAGAACATTTGCATAATGTTCTTCAGATTCTCCATGTCTTTTTTTTTTGTCTTGTTCTGTGTTCTATCCATCAGCTATTATCTTTTTCTATTTCATCATTGTACTCAAAGTAAAACGCTTTTCTAATAATAGCAGATGAAAAATAAAAGCCTTTGTATTATTTGGAAATTACTCTTGTTGAATGTGTGTGCATGTTTTTGTGATAAATTATGAACTTGCAACTTGCATTTCTGCTGTTTACGCCACAAATCTGATTTTTATGAGAGTTGCTAAAAGAAAGCCACCACAGCAAGAAAGCATCAAACAATTTCTAATCCAATTCTATGTCAAGTCATATGTAGTACACAGAGGAAATGTGGTCTTTAATTTTAAACTGGACAAGCTCCACCCACAGTAAGACAACGATGCTGTGGTGATGCTTTCCTCCAACAGTGTCAGATTGGTTAAACTCCATACTGGGGATTACTGAAGGATATCTTTTAAACGACCCAAAAGGTTTTGGGTCATTTAAAACCCACGGTACCGTGACCCTCAGCATAGAGCCAGGAAGTGTGGATCTAACTTTAAATTAACAACATATGAGAATGGCTCAGTCAAAACCCAGACGTAAATCTGTCAAACGACATGAAATTGTTCTGACTCTTTCCATCTGATCTAACAGGCAAAATCCACATTCTCTGGATGTGGTTCTGATAAACGACAAAACACTTCCTTAGGTTTTACAAAGATTGATTACTCTACACCTTTTCAAAGTTGGAGAAAATCTTGAAAGTAGTGAATTATTTTTCTTCCATTTCACAAATAGTATTTACCTGGTTTTTGTGAAATGAAATACAGTCAGCAAGGTTTAGTGTAATGTTATTGGTCAAAACAACAATTTGACGGCTTAAATTATCTTTAATTACATTTGATATACAGCACAGATACACTCTCGAGGGGTTGATAAAATATTACTTTAGCTAATATCAGTTTTCAGATTGAGAGGATCAGAGACAGTTCTTAAAAGTCATATCCTGACTATTTTGTTTAATCTATTTAATACTTCTGATGTTAACACTGTAAATTCCATTGGCCAAAATCTGTTATAAAAGCTGTTTTGTCTAAATTTTTCAATTAATGACATGAGAATTCCCTAAGAAATACTCTGATTTAGGAGCTACTGGCAAAGAACCGTCTTAAATGATTGGAATAAATTATTCAAAGTATAAAAGGATCTGGAACCAACTAAAGACCTATTTTCAATCAGCATAACCATATCTGCAGCTCTGTTTGCATAAATTGAGAATAACACATTCATCCTTTCATCTGACAGGTCTATCTGAATTCATGCCAAACATATCTTAGTCATCTGCATCCAATTATTTCTCATGTGGGAAGCTTTGCCTTCAGTATGCTTGTTATATGCTGCTAAGCAACATGGATGCTACGTGTGAGTTTGAAAGGCGCTCTTTCTTTCAAACAGTATGGGAGGAAATGTTTTATTGATTAAAAAAAAGCAGCAATACGAAAAACAAGCGATGTTTACCTTCACCGAGAAGAAAAGAAGAAGCAGCAGCTGTGTTCCTCCGAGGTTCTGTGTTGCATAATTTGATATGTTAACACAACAGATATTTCTGATGATGCTCATGTGATTCATTCGTCATCGAGCAGTTTTCAAATTCCAGCCATGAGCATCATGATGAAGAAAGAAGGGAACTCTTGTTCATTTTCAGGCAGTTGACGTCCCAGTCGTAGCAGGTCAGCAAGGCCTGAAGTGAATTGATAACAGAGGGTAGAGATGGAGTGACGAATCAGCCGTGGCTCAGAGGGCTGGGATATATTACACCTATCTGTTCACTGTGAGAGGAAAGGTGGGGATGTGGGTGCAAATCAAAGATTGATCTCAAGAGAGTGATAAGAAACGTTAAGTGAGAAAATGACAAGCAGCGACTGCATTCCTTCTGAGTAAATAGTTCCTGTGTCCTGCTTCACTTTGTTTTGCTCTACGAGAGCAATTTCTGCATTTTGCATGTCCCCCAGTTGCACCAAGACGGTAGAATGCAAAGACTGTCAACCTTTCACTTAAGCAAGAAATATTTGTTGTGGCCCGGCAATTTTTTAAAAAAATCGCCAGTATAAGGAATTAGTAACATCCCCAAAACTTCAATGAGAAACAAATAATTGTGACCTTGATAATTATGTCTGACATTTACCATTGGTGTCTCTACTCATGAGATATCTAAATCAGATTTGTTGTAGGTCTCCAACAACTTTCAAATTTACATGTGCACTGTAAAAATAAAAAATAAAAAGATAACATCCAAATGACCATTCTCTTAATATTCTCAAAAATGTATTTATTTAGCATTTATGACTATTTGTCCAGCATACTTGACAGATTGTGTTTGATGACTCTCAAGCATGAAGTTCCACAAAGCTATGTTCTTGGCCCTTATTGTGCTTCATTTTGTGTATCGCTTTATTGGCTGTGCTGGTGCTTTGACACCTTTCACCAGTTTTAAACCCCAGTGCATCTAAAACATTTTCAATCCAGAATTATTCTGCTTAAGAAAAGGACAAGTAAAATTAAAATAAATTAAATCAGGGGAAACATTAAATATAGTTGTTTGACAAACGTGTTTTTCCTTGCTGGTTTTATCAGTTAAGCAATATTAGTAATAATTTGTGTCATTATTTACAAATGTGACACAAATTGGAAAGAGAAATTATGCTCTCCTCCCAAGGTTTATAATTTCAGCTTTTTTCCAAATAAGTGTCAAACATGCATTCTTTCATAAAGCATTAGCAGAATGCGTTTTAATGGTTTCTGAAACCTACTTTTGATGTGACACTAGTTTAATTCTTGTTTCTCTGCAGGTCACCTCAGAGTCTGGGCACTGCATTATAAAGCGTGATCATGAGAAATGCATGGAAATGATAGAAATGCACAACCCAGATGACATTGAATTAGGTAAGTAAGGATATGAGTGTGTTTCTGCAGACTTCTTTGTGCATAATTCGGCATCAGAGTGTTGGTTTTTATGGCTTCTGCTACTGTGATTAAATTTTGTGTCTCTTTGGAAACTCGGTGGAGGCTCAGAAGATCCGTTGATGGAAACAGCAAACAGTTGTTGTTTCCATGTGTCAGCCTCAGAAAATTAATGGAAAAAGCTATGCTTTTTTTCCACTTAGTGATTTGTCATATTTCTGGGTGGTAAGGATCAGAAAGGAACATGTAGGGATGAGAGATGAAGCTTCATGTCCATTCTCAAAAAAACCCTATCCTAGTAAGGCTACTAAGTAGCATATGCTGTTCTATGTTAGTCTACAAAAGAAAATGTTTGCCTGTAATGTCACGCTGAACTGCTTTCAGATTTTTTTCCAATGTCACCTTTTTTAGAAAACACAGGAATCTTGTTATGTGGTTCCTGGAAGCAATTATTTTCTTGGCTATGGATTATGGTTTTCATTAGCGTTTGCTTGAGGTTTCCTGCTGCTAGAAATTTGTCCAGCAGACTGCAACATCCTAACTGCGCTGTGACTCACCTCTCTACTGGCAGCCACCAAACCTCTCCAGCCCCGCACCTCACCCCAAAAAGAAAAGGATTCAGAGTGTGAGACAACAAGCTTAAACAGAAGTTCAGCTTATTTATCAAATGGTGATTTAAAGATGAAGTGTTGCTACATTGCACAAAGAGGGCTGCATGTTTTTCAAAAACAGCAGAACTTTTTCTAATCTTATGAGCTTATTTGGTGCTGTTGTGGTGCTATAGTAAAACTCAAACATCCTGTTGTTGTTTCCTTTGTAACAAAGGGTGTTAAGTCGGGGGTGGTTATATATAACTTCACACTGTCAGTGTGTTGGCCCTCTTTGACCCTTTAACTGATCCTGTCTCCTCTTGTCCTTTTGAAGACGCCATTCTGCTCTTTTTGCTGACAGCAAATCGTTGGTGGAGAAATAAAGGTGCCTGCTTTGCAGAAATTCTGCTTGCAGGCTTAAAAAAAAGTATGAAAAAGAGAAATAGTGGAGTAAAAAAGGGGAGAAAAATAAATTCATATTTATTAAACTGATGTGTTTGGATTGTTCAGGTCTTTTGATAATTCCACATTTACTACCACTACTATGTTCATTTTGGACATTTAGGATGTATTTGATCTAATCTTGTAGTCATCAGCCAAAATGTAGCTTCACTGTTTTAAGCCAAGAAGCTGGTGCACTGGTTTCATGTTCTGAGCAATTTTCTCACACATTACATATTTTAAAAATGATGGACAAACAAGAAATATAAAATAACTTAAGAACTAAAATGAGTAAAATAACACAAATGAAAGACATGACTACAAAATCATTTTTAAATAGAAGGAACATTTTGGAAAATCAAATGTATTCAGCATACAATTTTGATAATACAGTAGATAGTAATTAGTAACAGTATTCAGTCTTGTAAAAATGTTCAAAGTATTTTTTTTTTCCTCCAAGACATTACTCAAGAAAATGTAACAGTAAATGTTTCCAGTTGCTATCCACCTCTGCGGCTCAGTGAAGATTCAGGATGCTTGGATATTGTGTAAGATGGCCAGCGATGCAGACAAAGTCTTTTATTAAGCCTTACCTCTGTGGCTCAATGCGGCTCATTTAGCTCTGATTTGCCCTTTAAAAGGTAATTGGCTCTGTGTCCGGCTCAGCAGACAGAACCAAAACAGATTAGAGAGGCAAGCAGAGAAGCAAAAGGTCTGCAAACACATCCACACACGTATGTAAAAAGACATATGCACACTCAGATGCAGCCACACTACAAAAAGCATTCCATACACAAACAACACAGACTTGGACCTGTCAGCACCCAGAAAACTGCTGCAGCAGAAATAATGAGGCAAAGCGACAGAGATGGAGCAGGTGGAGAGCAAAGACCTGAAAAATGGTGACGTACGCAAATAGATGGAAGCAGGTGAGGGATGATCACCATGGGAAATATAAAGAATAAAATATTAGATTAAAATTGCAATGAAGTAGCTTCAGACAAATGTCAAATATACAGACCTGCACAGGTTTTGTTAGATGTTCTCTTTACAGCAGGAAGGATTTGACATAAGTTAGATTAGTTTATTTTCAGAGCAGTTGTGATTTTGTGACAAAACTTATTTTCTTAAAGCACAAGATACACAAATGTCTTTCTCTACTTTTTCAGCCCACAGTAAATCAAAATGGAAAAATTGAAATAAAAAAACAAAAACAACAACTAAGCTTTAAGAGGAATATATTGAAATATGTTTACATAACTTTGAGGGGAACAATTAGTCAAGCAGAAACAGTGTGAATTATGAAAATATTGCTGTCAGTCTCAGAAAGTTACATTTCTTTTGGTTTCAGTAAAATCCTGTTCGGTAGAGTGGCTTCCTGCTTTTCTGAGAGGATGAAGTACTGCTGTGGAACATTTTTCACTTCAAATAAGTTATATTACAACTTATTTCTAAGAAGTGAACATTTTCTTTGTCACTTTTAGCTTAAATGTGCAAGAACAACCTTGAAATTGTTACCAAAAACAAATAAACAAATGTGGTTTGTAAATAATCAAATTTGCAGATCTGCATCTTCTTTTCTGTTTTCAGTTTCAATGAAAATAATGATAAAGCTCCTGCCTTGAATTTGACTAAGAACAAAGCAAGTTCTCTAATGGTACCCTATACCAGACATTTCTTTGGAAGTCACTTTCACCATAAAATAAAATAAAGAAAAAATATGCAAATAAAATATATGTTTCTGCTGTATCAAGCAGCTGCAATCCAAATTCAGTACAGCGGATCATTTAAAGTTGAATTCCTTGGATTAAATGTTTTCCTCTGTAGTGGATCATCAATAAGAAATTGAACCATAAGCAAGTGATTATTGAATTTGTGTGACTGAACAACTGTGTACCGACAAACAGTTTTTCTACTGTTTTCTCATTGCAATTTATTTGGTGATTAAAAATAATAATAATAATTAAAAAAAACATCACTTGCAGTGTCAGAGTAGGGCTTGGAGTTTTTTCTTTGGTTGTTATGATCATGTCTATCTGATAGATTGCACACAAACTGACCCAGATAGAAACCCACAACCACTTTTTCTGCCATTCACCTCACCGGAGAAGTGACAGTTTCTTGCTACTATGGATAGTTTTCTGAAAACCATCGGCAGCGATGACAGCAGCACCTTTTGGAAAAATTTACAGATTTTCAACTATAAAGCAAGAAGAATGCCAACACTTAAAAATTGTGATTCTGTGGTTTATTCTAGAAAAACACAAGAGGACCTGAAGACACTGGATGCATTTTATTTTCTGCATAACCTCATGCCCTCTCTACAGTCACTTTTTAATTTATGGTTTTAAATTTAGATTTGTCATATTTTTCTTGATGTGTTTTTTCTTGTTGTCTGATTAGCCTCCTAATTTTTGCATGGAATTTGTGGCATTTTCAGATTAAACGGTTGATGAAAAAAATACATTAATATGAAAAAATATTATTAAGACTGTAGTGTGGTATCTTTGCGCAAGAGTCTCATAGTGTTATTTAATTTATGTATTATTAAAGCACTGGTTTCTATATTTCAACTGCTTCTTGAGATTAACTTGTTGCGAACAGACATGGAAAAACTCCATCCATCCATTTTCTTACACCTTTGTCCCTAGTGGAGTCGGGTGGAAAAACTCATGAAATTATAATAAATTAGGCAACTGGGAGAACCAGCTTAATGTGGGAGTAAAATAAGGTTTTCACTCTGCCATGAAGCCAACATGGCAAAAGAAGAAAAAAAAAAACTATGATATCCACAATAAACATTATTAAAAGGTTCCCATTGCTGGTACCACAAATGGTCTCTCCAAGTCACACTTCCTGTCTGAAACTATATGATCAAGAAAAATCTTTGAATTTACTCTTATTAAAAAATATGTCATTTTCTTAACTACTCTACCACAATTTATCTTTATGAATCAAATGCAGTTTGTTTATCATAAAACTGATATATAGTTTGTTTTTAAACTATTTTTCTAAGTATGTTTTTAAAACGTTTCAGTGTGTCCTTGGATGTGGGACAACTTGACCTGCTGGCAGGCTGCCGAGGTCGGTGAGGTTGTAACGGTCAAATGTCCTGAGTTCCTGCATGATTTCATGACACCTGAAGAAGGTGAGTCACCTTGTATGCAAAGTCATTCCATTTAATACTTTTTGAATGACAGAATAAGTTTTGCCTTCCGGTTTCTTTAAGGCATTAAACTTTTTATTTATGTATTTAAAATTTTCAGAAATTGGGAGGGTAAGTCGAAACTGTACAGAGTATGGCTGGTCTGAGCCTTATCCTCACTATGTGGACATCTGCCTTTTTGACGACAACACGACCAAACATGTATGACTTTCTTCTCTTGTTGAAATTTACACATTTTTTCTGCATGGACTCTAACTTTTGTTCTCAATCATCAGGATTATTTTGCATCGGTTAAAGCCCTGTATACGGTCGGGTACAGCACCTCACTGGTCTCTTTAACCACAGCCATGGTCATTCTCTGCAGATTCAGGTGAGTTTGAAACTAAAATAGGAAGAATTGAACATGAAAATAGAAACAGATGAAGTCTGTTTTTGATTCCATTCAGTAAGTAGCTGCTGCTGCTGCTGCAACTCTGCAGGGACCACGTTCCAAAAGACTCGTTTGATCCAAGTGGAAGTCCCTAAATAAACTAATTAAAAGGCTTTAGCTAAGCAATTTGAATTAGCAGTGTTTGTTCTTGTCTATTGTAAATAAGCAAAATATGTTTCAACTGTGTCACAGCAGTCACTGAGGAGTTCAATATTGTGTTTCTTCCTCAAGTATAGTAAGCAATAGCCCATATCTGTACAGATATTCTCATTAGTAAATATTTATTTTTTTTGTATCTCAAGATAAATGGGTGCTTATTAGAACTATATTCTTACTCTAACAGCCTCTGATTGCAAGTGGGCTGTTTTCTACTAAAAATGATTGTACTTTTCTAAAAGATAAAACCTTTTCTATTCATAACTAAAAATAACCATCTCCCTAATGAACCAGTGCTTACAGATGCACATTATTGCATATTATTAAACAGTAACAACAAGTTTAATGTCACATTTCATTTTTAGCTCGATGTTTCTACTGTGTGTAAGTAATTTTACATCTTGGACTGGCCCAACCTGAGTCCTGACTTGAATTTGATAATCTGTGCAGGGAGCTAAAGATGGTGATGGCAGAAGAATCTTTTACTTTAATGCTCTGGGCTCATCACCAAATATTGATCCTAAAAACTAGTGGAAACTTGCAAAAAGAAGACTTTTGTGCAATTACAAGAAGGATTTTATTCTTGAAACTTCAATCAAGATTTTTCTGTTGATCACTGAGCGGGTCTTACTGCGAGCTTAAAATCTTTACAGTTTAAAAAATGTTTAACCATTCTAATACTTTAAATATTTAACTATACTTTTCTATACCATTGTGAAATTCTTCAAGCAAGGATTTTTTTTACCCCTTAGATTTCAAAATTCTGAATATTTGATATTTTACTGGCTACAAAGATACTACTCATCACTACTTGTAATGATACATCGCAAGATGACATGCATGATATGGGTAGGTAATTTGTCAGGAGGTGATTTTAAACAATTCGTTTCAAACTGCTGTTGATTTGGACAATTTTGACTCACAGTTTTAAACATTGCCCTGAATATATTAGATTAAAGTTGATAAAATGTGACTTATTTCTCTGTGAACATACTCACTGTCTCCCATTTCTGCAGGAAGCTGCACTGCACCAGAAACTTCATTCACATGAACCTGTTTGTGTCCTTCATCCTGAGAGCCATCTCCGTCTTCATCAAGGACGGTGTGCTGTACCCTAAGGAAGACAACGAAAACTGCTTCATGCACACAGTCAGTTGCCACTGATGATTATCATATATCCTGTGTTTGCTTACAGAAACAAGACTATGTGTGAGTTTCAGCATATTTCCCCTTGAAAAGCCCATTTTTACAACAAATAATACATTCTCCAAAGCCCGGACTCCATAAGAAGTGTTGTTTTGAGGTCAGGGGTTAGATTCAGGGCTAAAGTGTGAATTGAAGTTACACTAGGTTTAGGGGTAGGCATGTACTAGTAATTATTAGGATTAGGTTTAGGATTAGGGACAGTGTTGGACCACTGAAATGAATGAAAGTCAGTGCAAATCCTTGTGAAAATAGAAAGACATGACGTGAATGTGTGTGGTTTTCACCACAGGAAAAGAAAACAACTCTGCTTATTCAGCTGTTAATAAAATTAATTTTGAATTGCAAAGTTAATTGCTTTATTTAGACCAATTTGAAGCAGATAATTGTCCAATTGGACTTTTATTGTTTACATAGTCCCAGTACATTTACATGTAGAAAGTTTGGATAAAGAAACCTATTTTTCAATAATAATTGGTCAAAGTGCATTTGTGCTTTCACGTAAAAATCATCATCAGTTTTTATAGCTTTTTCTTTTCACATTTTGAGAGAACTTCAGCCAGGTACAAGTTTGTGTTTTATACATTAAAATAGTAAATCTCTATGATTACAAATGCAAAACAAACTCCAAGCCTTCCCGTAGAAACAATTCATAGCCTGCTCTGGTAAGCTGGCATGACAAATAAACCTAATTATAGATGCTAATGGCTTTGAAAAGGCCTCCTGAAATATTCTACAGTAAACCCACTACCATCTTTACCTGTTGCCATAGTGATTGCAAGGTCATCATCATGGAGGGACTCTGAATTAGATCACTACTGTAATTGTCTGACCCAAATCTAAATGTGGACACTATTCATTAACATGGTGTCACTACATTACACTTCACCTGACACCGAGGTGAGTCGTTCCTGTGGGTAGTTTGAATATCCACTTCAATCAGTTCATGCAGCATTTTCATATGATTCCGTGGTAATTACTGACCACATCTGTTTATACAGCGATTAACAAGAATCCAGACGTCACTTATTTTAGAATTTGCAGTCTACATGGCCAAAGATGATTGAAAGCCAATTAAGAACCACAATGTCCCAAATTATTCTATTTATTCAGTTTGCTGCTTACCTTTTACTGCACTTCGTCTTCCTGTTTGGAGAAAATGGGTGTCTATAAATATCTAACTGCTAAATGTAAAGTTGAAAGACAACTTTAGAGATCATTATGTAACAGGGTAAGTCAGAGATAACATTATATAGAACTTCAAAGCAGACTTGGATCATAAAATAAATTTCTGTCAAATGACACACTGGGAAAGGTACATTTACAAAGCAATGCTCAAGTCAAGTTTGTTTGCACATTTCGCCAACAAAGCAGTTTAATCTACTATATATGTTTTTGAAGATTTTTTTGGTTTCTCACACTATTGCTTGATTAAATACCCCCCGGGTCAAGCTGACCCATTAATATTATTGCTGCACCTCAGAAACAAACATAACAGGTTATTTTGGGCCTAAGTCATTTAGTAATTTATAGTATAAGAAAAGCATTTTAAAGTTAATTCTCAAGGCTACAGGGAGTCACGATAGAGACATCTATGAGACACATTAGCGTTCCCTCTGTTGTGATGGAGCATTGGACTGAAACAGTACATTTTTGTACTCGGTTATCATATTCTGTGGTGGAGGGTAAATGTAAGGACATCAGCAGTCACCTGTTGAGCACTTTTTCTTTCAAATATCTGACATTTTTGCCACATGTTGCAGATTAAAACTAGGCAATACAAAGTGTTTAAGCAGTGAGTCCAGCTAAAGATGAGATTTCTCTGAAGATCAAAATCTCAGCGTCCTGCTGCTCTAACATCCTGCCGTTGTGTTTCCTAGGTGGCGTGTAAAGCAGTGATGATATTTTTCCATTACTGTGTCATGTCCAACTATTTCTGGCTTTTCATCGAGGGTTTGTATCTCTTTACTCTGCTGGTTGAGACCTTCTTCCCTGAGAGACGCTATTTCTACTGGTACACCATTGTGGGGTGGGGTATGTAACAACTTCTGAATGGATTAATTATTTAATTGTTTTCTTGTTTTAAGTGACAAACATATCTGCAGCTAATTTTTTTTTCAAGTGGTATAATTTGTGTTCATCGTTCTTTATCTATGTATGTTTATGGATAATAGGAACTCCAACTATATGTGTGACTGTCTGGGCCGTTCTGAGGCTTCATTTTCATGACACAGGGTATGTAGCAACTTTTTATTTCAACCAATGTCATATGTTTGAATATAAAAACATGTAGTTTACTGGCTTTGTTTTATTTTAGAGTTGGATATTCTTATTTGTAGTGCTATGGCTGCCTGGGGTGCCATTCTTTCAGAGAGTATAGCGCAAACACAAAGGAAAAGGATAGTATCAGATGTGCCCATAATAAGTTTGCTATTTCTTATTTTCATGCCCAGTCAATGAGGCATTGGCACTATTGTGGAATGCTCAATGTAGGCAATATAGAAAAATATGACCATCCAAAATTGGAGGCTTAATATGCAAAGGTTGATTACTGACTTTTAGCTTCAAATACAGTACTAATTTAAAAGGTTAAAATTTTCTTCCTTAGAAAATTTTTTCAGTGCTTTATTTGACACCAGAAACCCATAGAATGAGAGAAGCATTTGAAGAGCAAAAACAATAATTATAAAAGAACTGAAATACTCTATAGATCCTCTAAAACATAATTTATTGCAACGTTCAACTTTCATGAAATAGGTCAACAGGGATTGTATTTATTCAGGGTAAATATACATTTGTAATTATTATAGGCACAATTCTATTCAGAGGTAATAGAAATATAATCTGAAATCTTTGAATAGTGCGAGAAAGTTTCATTTGCCATCATGGAAATGTTTTCTAAAAATATGTTGGTCGTCACCGGCAGATGCTGGGAAACAAATGAGCACACTGCCCTCTGGTGGGTGATTAAAGGACCAGTTATTGCTTCAATAATGGTAAGTTCATAGTATTTTCCATTAGTTCTGATTAGTAAAATATATACATCTTTACTCCATATTGCAAAAAAATCCATTAATAAATAAATAATTTAAAAAACTGTCTTTTACCAGCAGTTTGATGCCTGCTCAGTAAAGGGTGGTTGAAAATAACCACAAATGGGCTACTATTTAAAAAACAATTCTACTGCCTGCATAGTTCTTGTTTTTTTTTTTATTTTTTTGGCAGATTAATTTTGTTCTCTTCATTGGGATCATCATCATCTTGGTCCAAAAACTCCAGTCCCCTGATATTGGAGGAAATGAGTCCAGCATTTATCTGTAAGTTGCATCTGCGAGAAGTTATTTTGACTTAAAATTTGAATAGGATGTTTTTTTATACCTTACTCCCATGTAGGGTAATGAAATATTACATTAGCACTCTTAGTTCTGGCAAACAAGTACAAATTGGTAGTTTATAATGTTTTATGCATATCAATTCTCTGAGATCATGTTTTTGAATTGTGGTCATAAATGTCATTATTGTACTAAATTGAAAGTATATTTAATATGCTGCGGGATAATCTTACTGGAAAAGCAAAACCACAATCATGGCTAAAAAGAATAAACCATACGCAGTTTTAAATAAGTCAAGGATTAAAGGTATCTTATAACCTGTTGTGTCCACCTTTCTTTTATACTCACATGTACTACCTGTTGCCAGGAAGCCTGAGCATCTTTATGGAGTTGTAGTTTAGTCAGACATCACTCCTGGTCAGGTCCCACAGGACTGTCTTTCAAAGCCCTGCAGATAATGCCATTTTCATCTGCTGCTTGGGGCCAGGCGTGCGTGACAAACTGAAGATGTGTGAGCATGTGCGAGACTGTGTCCCTAAAGACATTGTCTTTGTTGTATTGTGTGTTGTCTTTGTGCTGTATAGCAGCTGTGCTCAGAAATGCTTCAGTGAGCCCACACAGGCTGTTCAGCATTCGTGCAGGATGTCAGAGTTATCCACCATTACACTGTAAGTGTGTATGTGTATGTGTGCGAATGCTTTTTGTGGATTTTTGTGACTGCTTTTTGTCAGTGTATGCGAGTGCGTATTTGGGTTTTACCCCAGGGGTTCCAAATATTTTAATTGGGAAAAACTTGAATAACAAACACAGAAATGAGAAAGAAAAACTGAGTTAATTTATTGAGAATGCAACATGTAAATAAACATATTTTTGTTTTCTTTAATTTGGGGTTTGGATTTCATTTTTGCTTGTATCTCAAGAGTTACTGGTACATTTTGATTGCAGGAGGAAAATACTTTTGCATTCTTGCTCAGATTTAGATAAGTGGGTTGCAGAAACTATCGAAACTGAAAAAAAACTGCTTCATTTTAGACTGAGCAAACCTTAACACAGTAATCAGTGGTAACTAAAGTATGTAAAACTACTTTAGATAGTATTAGGAAAGATATCAGATTATTTTTCAGAGTAAGGTTATGGTAATATAATGCTTCAAATTCAAGTCCCGAAGATTGAGGAAAATCAACCCTCAGCAGAAAAAAAAAACATAATATTTTTACTACTTTTTATTAAAGCAAAATGTTTTGCAGTGAAATACATTAACTTCCCTTCGAGATTAAGAAAGTATAGTCATTATACCATCAAATCTATGCTACATATGCACAAAACCAAAGACTCAATTTAACAATTTATAGCAATTTCTTATTTTTGCCATGACAGGTCACTCGTAATGAATCTTTGAACAAGCCCTTCCTTACAAAAGCAAAATTAGTCTTTATGTTTTAAAGATATTTTAGCTCCTTTATAGAAGGAAAAAACAGAAGAGAAAAGACCATTTTTTGCTTGTAAAAATTGAATGAGGACTTTCTATGATATACTGTATATTAAGAGCAAAGTATTGATTGAAAATAGGCGGACACTGTATTATCTTAAAGCAGATAAAAGTATTTTTTATTGATACATGTTGTAAACCAATTCAATGTAGCGTTTAACATTGAATCAGTGAGATTAGATGGAGAAGAGCTATAAATATAAATTTTAAATTCTCTTTGCACACTCTCAAAGAACATTTTGGTCTGGACTTTGACTGGGCCATTTTACCACATGATTGATTTATTTTTAAATCAAACTCAAGCAGTAGTTTTTATTGCTTGAAAACTATCAAAGTAAATCATTTAAGTCAACAAGTAGCATATAAAATTTTCTTTACTTTTCAAATGTAACTTTTTTTTTCTTGTGAGCCAAAAAGGAAACTCTATTTCTGATTCTCATTATTCTGACATTGTCAATTGCAAAAAAAAAACTTTCCATGTTGATCAGCAAGTTTGGTTTTCCGTCATTTGAGGTGGATCACGTTGTAGCAAAATGCTTTAGAAAAAGGTGCAAAAGGCCAGAAATGGAATTTTATGTGAAATGTAATTTGCCAAAGAGCTTGGGTTTCTAAAAAATATCTAGCAACACTGAAAGTAACAGTTAGTTATTTGAACACTCCTTGTTTGGTCCAAAATTGGAGTGAGTGATTACCAACATACCAGTTTAGCTTTTCTTGTCTCTTCTAAATCTCAGCAAGAAAGTGAATCCAACTAATAGTTTGTTTATTTTTGGGGGGTCATAAGACATATTGAAATTACTTTTGCACAGCTGCACCTTTGTCCATTTTGTGTTTTGTCTGTGTTATGATCTTTTCTTTTAGTTGTGTGTGTGGTGTTTTTTTTTATTTTTTTTATTGGTCTTTTTGTATTTCCATCAGCCATCAGTGTGTGTGTTGCTGGGTTTCTGATGCATACCACAGAGATAAAGACCAAATAATTTATTTAACCAACCTGATTTACAACTGTAAAGCAACTCTGTATTCTTGTTGTCAACAAATGTGTCATCTTTTCTGACACTCAGTCAAATTATTTTTAGGAAGATGATTTAAATTGTAAGTAATTTAAGGGTATTTAAGTAAGAGTAATTGATGCTTTGTTTCACAATATTTATAAGTTTTGTTAGAGAATGAAAATGAATGACTGTTCACTGATCTTTGCCATATAGCTAAGGGTTTATACATGTCTTTCATTGGATTAGTTGACAATAAGAAAACAATCATTTGAATAATTTGAAATTAAATAGTAATTCAGAGCAATAATTTTTAAAGTAATTTTAAAAGCAAGATTTCATCTTCAATTTGAATTCCTGGCTTTAGTTTGTGGCATGTTACAGTGCATCACTGCATCAGTAGAACAACTTCTGCATCTCACTTGAGTCTAAGCAAAATGAATTAACTTACATAGTATCACCTGTTGTTGTGTACATGATAGTAAGATTAAATAAAAATATTTTCTTTCTGTGTGTGTCTCTGTGTGTGTGTTTGTGTGTTCAGGCGTCTGGCACGCTCCACTCTCCTTCTCATACCCCTGTTTGGTATTCACTACACTGTATTCGCCTTCTCGCCTGAGGATGTCAGCAAGAGGGAGAGGCTTGTCTTTGAGCTGGGCCTCGGATCCTTTCAGGTTTGTTCTTACTCCTCCACTAAACATCACGGTCCATATT
This sequence comes from Poeciliopsis prolifica, assembly GCF_027474105.1. NCBI lineage: Eukaryota > Metazoa > Chordata > Actinopteri > Cyprinodontiformes > Poeciliidae > Poeciliopsis > Poeciliopsis prolifica. The sequence continues at coordinate 16,317,329 of NW_026562383.1, read as the reverse complement.
TACAAAGAAAGTAAACATTTTCTTTTAATTTGGTTCAGAAAGATAAGTTATGGACAAAGCACCACAGACTTTAAGACAGACCCCAACTTGACAAAATGCAAGAAGGATTGTGACCTATTTACGTTTCTTCTCAGGGATTTGTGGTTGCTGTTCTCTACTGTTTCCTCAATGGAGAGGTAAGCTATTATCACTTTAGTACAGTTTTTTTTATTACGTTTTCTTTATTTTTGATATGTTAACACCTTTCACCATGAAGGTCTGCGCACCTACATGCAAATGCATTACAATACTTGAATTCAAAAAAATAATTTACAATGTTTTCAAATGTTTTAGTATTCATAAATATTTAAACTAAAACAATATTTTAAATAGTTTAGATGGAGTAGAGACCAATGTACTAATGTAGTGTAAGAGTGTATCAAGGTTACATTTTCGGACCAAGAAACACTTCAGCATTCTTGGAGATATTAGCAACAACATCAAAATTTAATGGACTTACATGAGGTGATAAACAGACAAAGTCTAAAGAGAAACAAGTTTATTCATAAATCCTTCAGACAAGTATTACATTCCAAGGTCTATTTTATTAAATGGCAAAATCTATTCATTTTAAAACTGGTTATATTCTACAGTAATTAACTAGATATCCTATAAAGTTTGTGTTGTACAGGTGGCAGTTACCTGCAAATTAAATAGACTAAATTGAATAATCTAAACCATTTTGTATGTGGTATATACAACCCCCCAAAAAAATGCTGCCCTTGCATAAAAAATTAATTCTGACCTTCAATATGGATTTTAAGGTCTTGTTTTACCCTGACCATTTTCCCACGAACAGTAAGTGAACCTTTGGTGGAGCTGGTACAGCTTAAAGTACATTAAAAAAATGACCTTGTGAAGTTTCTCCCTGAAGGTGCAGTCGGAGATCAAGAGGAAATGGCGCAGCTGGACGGTGAACCGGTACTTTGCTGTGGACCTGAAGCAGCAGAGGCACCCTTCGTTGGCCAGCAGTGGGGTGAACGGCGGGACTCAGCTGTCGATCCTCAGCAAGAGCAGCTCACAGATACGCATGTCCAGCCCGCTGGCGGAGAACGCCAACATCAGCCTGCCAACCTGAGCGTCTGATAGTCCAGAGCCGACTTCAAGGTGCCGTTCCACTTACGTTAGACCAACCAGAGCAGACCAAAGTGGCCCCTTGTAATTCTTATATTTTCTACTTTATGAAAAGGGAAAGCATTTTACTAGAGATGATCAGTTTTATTTGGGTGTACAATGAAATAGAAATATTTATTTATAAAAAAAAAAAAAAAACTTGATGGTAATTTTTTTTATTATTGTCACAGTACATTATCATTTTAGATAAATAAAGTTAGATTTAAATTCCCTATAAGCAAACCATTCTTAGAAATGTAAGCAAATAAAGATTATATGCCATAAGAAAGACGTTAATTTTCTGAAACATTTTAAGAAAGTGATTCTTTAATATTAAATATTTGGGGGTCACATTTGATCTGTTTGTGAATACTAACTGTGCTTCAAAGTGCCATACAGTTCACCTGACTGGATATCACTATAGTCCAAAGGTTTGAAAAAAAACATAACCAAAAGCTCGCCTTGCTTGTACAAACGCTCAACGTTCATATGTAAATGTTTCATCTTGAATTTAAACATGTTCCTACAATCAGCCGTAAGTACAGAGTATGTCAAAAACACTCATGTGTAAATAGTTACTTTTAGTGTCTAGATTAGATTGATCTCTTTAGCTACAGTGTATTGTAAAGACCTTTTCAAACAAAAGGAACTGGAGCCCAAATCTGTAGATACTGTCATGTATGAAGGGGCCCCAGTGGTTCATGCTTTCTCTAGTCTGGTTTTCCTTTATACAAAATAAGAAAGGGAAACATGTAATCTATAAGCTCAGAGAGCAGCAATTGCCAACTTTTTAAAAAATAAAACCTGTTTTTGTTTTACCCTTCAAAGTGGATGATTGAGACAGAGGTGTTCTGGTCAATCTATGTCATTCTACATTTTGTACATTTGCAGTTTTTGTCATTTCTTACCCAACCTTTATAAGTGAAAAAAATGTGTTATCTGCCAGAGGACATGGTGCACTGGCCAAGCGTGAAAATAATAAATAATCACGCTTTGAGAGCTGATTATTTAAACTGATGTTCTATAATCTGATTATTATCAACTCTAAGGAAATGTGGTTATCTACCAACAGGATGTTACTCAGTTATTTTGATTTTATTAATGCTTACAATATTTCAAGTTTCATAGTTAGGGATTAGAACCAACAGAAATGGGAATTGAGGGTTAAATTATGAGATCTGAGCATTTATAATAATTTATCATAAAACTTAATGAGAACACATACTTGCAACAAAAAAATTATCTGCTGCAGGACTGTCAAAGTGCATCGCTATGAAATGTCTTATGGTATAAAATGGAAGGGAAGAAATGGTACTGCATTTGTTCAAATAGGCGAAGGAAAAGTGGGGCATTCAGCGAGTTTTTACCACCACAAATTTCAACAAACCCAAGATGTGTTGTCTGTGAACATGAGCAGTTTGTGCCAATGTTTGTCTCCAAGCGTACCTTCACCATGCCATGATTCCATAAGTGCTGCATTTCATTATGGGTGGTCATCCTTACTCTGTGCTCATCGACTGAGCTTAAGCCCATTGTGCCGCCTTTAAGCAGCTCCTTGTGCAGTTTGATTAGACACCTCCTTTTCCAAAGTGCCTACTCATACAAATAGCTATCACTTTAATTATCAGTGACCACATGATTTAACGGAGTTATTTTGTGCAAAGACTGAATAATGTGGTGGCTTTATTGTGGGTAGCATGCTTTTTGACAATACGTCTCTGGTAGTTGAATAGTTTGCAATTTATTAAAAGAGTTTAGCCTTTTTTCTCATGAAGTGCAAAATAAAATGAGGATATAGTTGAACATCTTTAACGAGATTAATTGAGGTGTCAATTTTGCATCTACCACACATTTTGAATTTCTGTGCCAGTACCATCACATGTCTGACTTCAACATTAATGTTGTCAGTGATCAACAAAGGCTTTAATTTACTCGCTGCTGACAATCGCGTTTACATGTTGCTCTATGTCCTTTTTTTGTGGTCAAACTAGCTAAAAAGTCATTACTGTACACATTGAAACCATGTCAAATTAAAATGCGAAAGGGTGTACATAGGAGTTTTCCACCATATTTTTAATTTAGATGTTCATTTCTTGTCATACAAGCAGATTATAAGATTGTTGTATCTTTAAATGATGATTTATGATACGCGGAACAGCTATGGATGTATATTTATTTTCCAATGATTATGCGCTATGTAACATATCGACTTGTACAGCTTACAAATTGTTTTGTCTGTAACGTAAATGTCTGATTTTATTACACTAACTGATGCAGACTTGGTCAAAGTGCCATATAGATTGTGTCCCTACATGAGATTATAAGGTGAGATTTGTGGCAAAAGATTTTGTTTCTTCTGACTACATGGAGAAAAACCACAATTTATTGTGCAGAAAAATAGTGTCTAAAATGGCTTTATAAAAAAAATCATGAAGCTAGAATTTTCTTTATTGTGTGGCAGTCAAAGTATGTACATAGAGGAAAAATTTGACCGCTGCAACAGTTGTGTTTGAGCGTGTGATTAAAAACCACTCTGCTGCTTACGTGTTTCTGTCACCAGCATTCTGAGCCTGAACCTCAGAAAGAAACGACCATGTTTTAATGCTGTTACTGTTTGAGAGAAAAAAAAAGAAGAGTTGAAAACTCCTTACATGACCACATATGTGCTGTGTATTTGTCCACCACTAGATGGAAGCAAAACTTTGTAACAGACGAGAGAGCGCGGAAGGAAAGCTTTTTATTATTTATTGATTTCATAGGCTTTGTTTTATGAATTTGCAGGACGAATGTTGAAAAAGAGGGATAATGACTATATTTGTATCATTATTAACAAAATTTCTTATTTCCTATTTGACATGAATTGTCAGACAAGCCATGTGAGCCTAATTAATGTTGATTATGTAATGTTTAGCAGCACTGTAAAGGCTATTCCAAACTTCAGCTAAAATCATTCATATTCATTTCTATTGCTTCAGAGCAAGGTAAAGGAAATCTCAGCCTCTAAAGCAATAGATTTACAGTTACACTTGAAGAGTTATACTTTGTTCTTTGTGACAAGTTTATATGATAATTAAACAGAACTGTGTATATTATCTAACTACATAATATTTAGAGAACATTTTGTTTGTACCTTAATAATAACATTCCATTAGAAATTTTTAGCAACCACTTAAAATATGTTTACAACTGAATTAACCTTTTTCTCTGAGGTAAATGAGCTTGCTAACTCCTTTTAGATTGAGATGTGGAATAGATAGGCTGTTCAACATGAACATAGTTGGTAAACTCAGCATTTTTCTCCAAAACAAAATACATATTGAACACTTATTTTCCCATTAAGCTCAACAGCCCCAATTAAAAAGCTTCTCCATCTTGTGTTCTGTGAAAGAATTGATATGGAGAGAGGAGTTGAGATGGATCAGCCTCACTATGTTCCAACTCTGCTTCCAAAGTGAGGTACTTACAGCCCCAACAAGCTGACCTGGACAGGGGATTGAAGTTGTGATTAATGCTTTGTGCGCCCAGTCAGATGTGAGATTTAAAAGTGTAATTAAGGCCCAGAAATCCCTATTTGAGCTTCTGTTTCTAATAAAAAAAAATTCTAATATTTACAAAAGATATTAGACTCTAAAAAAGCTCCAAAACTCTCCAAAAAAAAAAAAAGAGTAGTCTACCTAGAAAATCAAGTGTCATACTAAGTTACATGGGATATATTGGTATTTCTAGAGGTAGCAGCTAACTCTAGTCTGGATAGTATTGACCCTTTACAGCTACGTCACTTAATCAAGTAGTTGGTCGTGGCTTGCAGGCAGCAGTATCTACAAAATTTGGCAAAGCTCACTCAAAAACCAACGCATATCGTTTCCATTCTGACTGCTGTGTTGGTTTGACCAGTTTGCCAACTTTGCCTGAATTTGCACCACATGATTTATATCTCGATGTCATAAATTGTGTTTTTTCTTGTACCAGAGCAGACTTAAAAGCATAGTAAAGACTAGATGCTTGTTAGTTTTATCATACATGATAGGTTCCATGATGGTGGGGCATTTTCTCTAATGATTAGATGCATACCTTCTCCATAATGCAATATTTTACTGCATCTCACTGAACTTACTTCTGAAGTACATGAACATTAATCATTTTACCTTGTAAAAGGTGCTTACTGCAAAACCACTAATACGCCGAGGGCTGCTATACATCTCCATCATTTTTTCCCCATCGAAAGGTTTACAATAAAATGTCAAGTTTGGTTAGCATCCTTGTCTTTGTGCAACTGACCACATAGCACCCCAAATCAACTAAATAAAAGTAATATTAGTCTACTAACCAAGAGAGTTTCTTTCTGGAGAGCGGGACATCACATGCAAAGGGTTAATAGCCATACTTGATAAGTTCAGCTCTTAGCTATTCTAGCCTAGTTTCCAAGCATATTGATAGCAAAGCATTACTAATCATTAGACTGTAGATAAGTGATTACATTTTAAGCAATTGGTGTACACTTCATAGCTTTAAAATGTACACTAAGAATGTCAAGATTTATGCCGATCTTTCAGAGTGAATCATACTTACCAAAAATGCTACCCATCCTTACTTCAAGAACTTTTTGTACATCATAAACATCAAATCCAGTATCGTTGAGAGCCCTGAGTTTAAAGCTGAAATCAACATATCAGCACATTTTCTCCTTTAAAAAGCTAGTTTCTGGCTAGCTGGTCATATGTAAGCAATTTTTGAATAGCTGGTAGCTTATGAATCCTAACTTCACTTTTCTGTCATTTGCAGTTCAAGTACTAGACCACCATCTGAATCTCACTAAAATATGACTGTAATTGCAAAAATGTAAAATCTTTTTTGAACTGTGTTTTGTGATGCATCTCTGTGTTAACATGCAGTTTCAACTGTTATGGTCTGCTGAGCCAGTTTGGTCAAGTGTGTGTGAGTTTTACTGATTGTCAATGAATTTTTGAATGTAGAGTTATTGCTTCTCAGCTGCTCTTAGATGTTCCCTGCTATCAATTTGCTCTGGTGTACAAATGATGTCTTTTCTCTATCATGAATAGTGTGTATTTTTGCCATACAGGTGGACTTCTTGACTAAAATCTACAATGTTTGTGACAGTGTTTTTGTAAAGTTGTTTATGGTCCAGTTTTAAGAGTGTATGCGGATGACTGGAAATTTGAGAGAATGTATTCTGTATGCATGTATACGTAATGACAAGCATTCAAAAGAATTTAAACTTAGATGTTGAGAAACAATGTAGAAACTTTCACCTTGTGTTCAACCTGTAATACTGAGTCACGTATAAATGTTCTGATGTCCAACATCCACGTCTACTTGTGTGAACTAACTGCAAAATAAATCTGTGGTATGTTGTTGTACTTTCCAAAGACTGACATTTTTTCAGACTTTGTAAACTAATATGAATTTTATTTTTTACCTCCACTGTACATGGACACGTCAGCATGTACAGTGGATTCATTTAATACATAAGCTAATGTTTTCTTGCAAAAAAAGTAGTGTGTGAAATAATTCAGTACGAGTGCTGTGGTTTTCAACAAGACACAGTCTAAGGCACATGTGTCATAATCGAGGCCCACAGGCCAAATCTGGCCTGCCATAATTATTTCAAGAAATTCAAGATACTAGTTTTGTGCTTAAATACTATTTTATCATTCAAATCAAATCTGCTTTATTTGTAAAGTGTCAAATTACTTCAGTGAGAAAGAATACTAAGAATGATCTTTTTTTTTAGAACTACTCATTGATTACAGACAACACAATAATGCTATACATTCTGCCACAGTACATGATTTTAAGATTATCTTGATGTGGCCCCAAATGAAAATGAGCTTCACACCATTGAAGATGGTCCTGTTGCTACAGTTAGCATTAAAATGACAGAGTAAAATTAAAGCTGTGAAGACAAATCAGCTCATTCATTTATGTATAACCTGTAAACTCAAGCATCTGAAATCCTCTTCGGTCCAGAGCCAGCTCTGTCTCGGTTGTTGCTTCCTGTTTTACGATGGCACCATGACATCTCCACAGGTCAGACTCTGTTTTTCTTGTGCTTTCACATGTTATAAAACAATAGTTGAAGTTATGCCGTCATTGTTGTCAGCAGAGGAATGCCACGCTTTTATTGTTTCTTCACATTCGGAATTTTCTTTTTCTCCTTTTACAAAGAAGGACTATACAGCAGAAATGTTGGCACTAGACGAAGGCAAACCCAAGCCCCCATGGGTTCGAATTGTGACCTGAGTGATGCCTCTCTTAGCAGGAGTGAGATTTGGATTGTGGCACCTCCAAAGCCATTTCCGGAGCTCTGCCTGGACCTGCAGCCAAGCAGATAAGGTGGTGTGTAAAGCATCTGTTTGTTCTTCTGGACATTTTATTGTCACAAAACCACAAATTTCCCACCTCTCCATTCATGAAGCAGTAAAGAAGTGCCACAACAAATCCCTGCAACACAACAGAAGTCACTTTAAAATCAGTCAACATAAGTAAATGCTGATTGTGAATACACTCAATTAGGAAATAGATGTCAATCTTTTATTGTGTAAATAATACACACAAAGAAATAAACAGAATAATTAACTTAGTTTGTTTCAGAGCAATATGCTGTTAAAAAGTCAGCTTGGAACACAATCTCTGCATTTTCATGTCTGAAAATGTTTATGCTGCTGGGATTCTGACCACATTTTCTAGATCAGCAAATCTGTATGCCTGGGAATTTAGCCGCTATGCTTTTAACATATAAACAACATAAATCTAAACATAGAGCTCGTGGAAATGAGTTTTGTAAAATTTAGTATTTGTTCCAAACTCTTTGCGATATTTCAAGTCATATTTATTTCTCTTTTTTTGTATTGCAACTCTTCTCTAAATTCATAAAGAGCTCAACTGCGCTAAGGTTTTTGAACCAAAATGCTAAGTGGTTATTGACTTTTACTATACTTTGTTTAAATGTTGCATTAACATGCTCCACTCATAATCCAGAGTGGCTACAGAGTCCATCAGAGAGGATGTCTCTTTTCCGCTTTATTTATGAACAAATATACTCTAAACAGCGTTTGCAAATACAAATCTGATCCACTTTGATAAACTCACATACATATATTTACGAAATAAAATGGTCAAATTGGAATATTTCTCAAATTGTTTTTACATTTAAGGTAAAAGTGAAGTTAAAACCCATTTATATATTCTAAGATATATACATTTTTTATAAATTTTATATAACTCTTGTGCCTAACTTGTCAGGCACAAGATATGTTGGTTAATTTTCTTAATTTTTCACAGAATATTTTAGTTAAATTTTTTTTTAATACACTGCCTCTGAAAAATGTAATTGCTAATTAAAATGTCAGTTTTTTATACTAATTCTATTCAGCAGAAGAAGAAAAAATCTCTGAGGGGAACAGCAGTTGCAGTTGCTCTTAAAACATATTTTGTTGAAGCACCTTTTGGCCTAATTTCACCTTCTCCTCACACCTGTTATCAATTATAGTGAATCTGATTGACCTGAAATGTAGTACTGCAGTGCAGCATGTACTCATTTGTAACCTTTTGCGAAGCATGAAGAAAACAAAAGTATCAAACCATAGACAGTGTTGCATTTATACAATTTCATAGTGAAGTCAGCGATCTACAACAGAAGATGTAGGACAAGAGTGAGAGACATTAAATGGACATTTCACCAACCTTGATGGTAAGGTTAGTGAAATGTGGAACTACCAAGAGTCCAAACAAATACAACATATGCTGCTTAGATTCTTGGTGAGTATTGGTTTTGTTTTATATTTGACAAAAATATTGTGTAGCTTATGAGTCAGATTTGTGAAACAGAAACATTTTCTCACACAGAAAATATTCATCTCCCAAAACCTGGCAGATTCAGATTTGAAGGTTCTAGATTAGATTTTGGACATGCTTTGAACGGCTCTTTTAGTTTTGAACTTAAGTTTTTCTCACTTAAGAGGGACAGAGTCGCATGTCGGGTTGCGCTGTTGCGGTGTATGTGTTCTAATCACACACATGATTAAAAGAACCTTTGAAAGGAGATTGGCTCTGGTCATGCCACAAACATTTACACTGATTTTCATCTGACTGAAAATCAGTGTAAATTTTAATGTGATAGGGACGACCATAGTTGAGTCAACAGGGACCTTCAAAAAAATGATTGTAGCATGAGAATGGCTTATGAGTCTCAAAAATAATTCAAAGACAGGTCTCAAATTAAGCTAAAGCCAGTTTTTCTATAAAAATATGCCTACAGGTGGAGGATAGTCCAATCCTAGCAGGTTGCTAAACGAAGTCTGTAAAACCCCCTTCATGACAGATATGCAAAGAGGAAGCCGTTTCTCTCTAAGAAAAATATTAAAAAGTTTTCCAATATTAAATGAAGATTAGACATCAATGTATGCCATTTTATAGGTACAATGTGCCTGGAAAATATGTAATACTCTAGCTCCATTTAAAAATGTTGCATACCTGAAAGGATCCCAGGCCCAGCTCGATGTACAGTCTGGCAGCCACTCCAGTGTTCTCAGGTAGGAAGGCAAACACAGTGTAGTGCATCCCAAACAGAGGAATGAGGAACAGGGTTGATTTAGCCAGCCGCCTGATGCAAAGACAAAGGGATCAAAAGAATATTTGACAAATTTGACAAAACTTAGGCCTCATGGTAAATAGACTGGATTTACATAGTGATTTGCTAATTGTAACAAACCACTTTCCACCTTTAGCCACAGTCACTCAATCGCACTGCTCACACATCCATTTACACAGATCAATGAGTAACTTGGGGTTGATTGCCTTGCCCAGGGGCACATCGATATACATTTCAGAATAAAGTTGGAGTCAAAACCCACAACTTTGAGCTCTCTCAGTTGCCATCTGTTTAACCTTTAGAATAGTATAGAACTCTGTTATAAGACTGACAGTGAAAAGCAAAGTAAAACAAAATTAAGTATTAGGGCAATTTTTATGACAATAAATGGAGGTTAGAGATGTACAACATATAGGCATCAACAACGATATCGAACGATGTCGGTTTATTTTAAAGATATCTTTATCACTCCAGTAAGTAAAATCAGACTAATGACAACAATTTTTCATTTCCATCTTATTACAATTTGTGTTTCCAGAAGGGAAGGGAGTCAGCCATGTGGTCATGTGACACTGATATTGATGCAGCACATGATTAGGTGTTTAAATGAGGCAGGCACGTGATATCGGCAGTGTTCTAGCTTTTATATGATGCTGAAGGTGTACAATTTTGTAAAGTATATATGTAAATATCGGTTAAAGGCCATAACTGCAGTATTATTGTTTATCAATATCTGTCAAAATTTTTATATTGGTGCATCCCTATTGGTGGTGATTAAAATGCCAAATAGGATTTATTTAAATGCAAGTCAAGTTCAGATTGAATTACTGATGCAATAAATATAAATAGCACAACTTATTCAAAAACAGTAACCTGTAAATCATGTTGTTTTAATCTGCTTATTTTACAAAGACAAGATAAACATTTCATTTCAGTGAAACAGAACAGTGAGAAAGAAGATCAATTTATTAAGAATCAAACAGCCAAACTAACTGATAGTCACTGAAACTGATAGATGAGATTAAATAAATTATTTTACTACAGCATAAATCCACCTTTATGTTGACCATCTCACCAGTCACACAAAACAATAAAAATCAGGGTTTTAACGTGACTGCTTTAAGATTTGAAATACAAAACCCACCTGGATGTTTCATGCTTACAATAGGATTGCGTTTTTCTTTAGTCACACCTGTGCTTTGTGTCTTTTTGTGCTCATGTCTCTGATCCACCTGAATGAGGCTGAAATTTGCAAGGCAGAAGTGAAGCTTTTGAGCATGTTAAACATTCATTGAATGGGTGGAACAATTCTGTCGCACAGCGATGAAAGAGACGTCTATTTCTAGTATCTAGATTCTATTTTTATTTGCTCTGTTTTGAGATGAATTCAGCTCGGCAAAAATCTCCCCCAGTCAAACTGCTAATACGGAAAATACAGTCATTCAGGTGAAGCAGTATTTCTGGGTTCTGTGTTGTACTGAATTAAGCAATTTACAGATTAACCAGCAGGAAAGAGACCATTCATTTTGTGAAAGGATTTTTACATTGTTCTCTTGATGCATTGTTTGCACAACTGTTTTCAATCAAGAGTAAAATGTATCTATTTATCTTATAAAATACTTTCTGTGATTTTTAGTCATGTATCGCATGTGCATATTTGTTTTAGTTGTATTTGTTGATTTTAATAGCTTCTTTGAAGAGCAGAGCTCAACTAATCTCCATAACCCTGATAATCCGTTTCCTGGGGAAATTATTTCATGTTGTGTTTTTAGAGTCTGTGTTCAGGCTTAATGTGCTGTGCTTCTTTGTTGAGACTTACATGAAGTGACCAGTGTCGCTGTTTCCTGCCATGGCTGAAGATTTAAGCTTTTGCACCAGAATCCGGATAACGTTTATGAAGATGACTATGTTGACCTGTCAGAAATATATGCACAAACCATCAACATCAATCAATAGTAGTTTATATAAAACCCAAAGCCTCTATTTTTTTTACAACCAAGTCATTTATGTAAAATTTATATACAAATCAAAGCTTCTATGTTATTCTGATTGTGTGAGTGGGGCTGTTTATGTAAATTATGTCACTTAAAACTGAAATTCTTCTCCTGCCAGAATGCTGCAGCTTCATTGTTGGTAATTTGGGAAGCAGGTCTCTGCCACAGCTAGAGGAAAAACCCAAAGTGTGGTTAAAAGAGAAATCAGACCAACATAACAATGATTTCAAATTGTTCAATCTCAGTAGAGGTTAAAAGGCTGTTAGTCAGTCTACAAACTGGGAAAATGTGCAACTTGGTATTTCCTTTTCTGTTTGAGTCGCATAAGGAAATCCAGTCTCATAAATAATCAGCCCTGATTTTAAGCAACAAAAGTTGAATTCTCTCCAAGCAATTAAACTTATCTAGGGTCATTCTAAACTTCTTATGAACTTATTATTTCTTCAAACTGCAAAACCACAATGAGAGGTTTTGAGTACAAGAGTTACAAGTTTTGAGAAGAAAGACATGAAATCCTGTTTTCAGAGTGAAAATGTGTGCTTTTGGATTATGGCAGACAAATTGCTCCGTACAAATAGAAGTATGTGAATGAAGCAAAAAAAACGAAATAAAAAAAACCACAAAAATCATTTGTCATGTTGCAACAGCTTCACAGCTCATCACTCACCAGCAGAGAGCCTGTTATTGGTCCCTTAATGATCCACCAAATGCCAACGTTGTCATTGTCATCCCAACAGCTGCAAAGAAAGATAAACTGCTTCAGCTTAGCATGAAATGAGCAGCTTTAATGTAACTAATATCAAGAAATAAAATAAAGTTTACGACACCCTCTGTCATCATAGAGAAATCTGGTCAGAACCCAAAGAATGAGAACCAGTGATGGCAATCCTTTAAATACAAAAGCACATAAATTATGCATGTTAGATAAAATATTGACATGCTGTTAGAGCTAAATAAATCTTCATAGGACATGACATTATATTTACTCTGCATTTTAAATTTATCTTTGTCCTACTTGCATCACATTGGTTATGTAGGTATCTGGTGCAGTCATAAAATCAGGTGAAGCAAAATAAATAGCGTAGAAAATGTTATAAGTTAATGGCGCTTGAAAAGTTATTTTTCTCCTTGTCAGCAAAACGCCTCTGTAGCTTTTCTAGTGTCATAAAGAAGTGGAAGGTAATGTGGACTTTTCAATTGACACAAAAATGTAGCTAGTTGCCTTTTATGCAAGCATTGTTAATTACCATGAATACCCCAGTCCTACCATAAAACCTGGTGTGGCATCTTTATTTATATTTTTAAGGGACAGGGAAACATTTTGATTTACAGGGCAAAACTGCTGTAGGAGGCTGCAAAATACCATGTACCTTTATTGTACTTAATTACATCAAATCCAAATCAAACATATAGGTTTATGGTTGACAAATTGTAAAGATACAATTTGTCAAAATACTTTTGCAATGTCTTTCATTTTGATTAATATTCATTTTCATACAACTATGAAACCCATCATGGTTAGACTTTATCCAGTGTTATCCCCGAATATAAAGTACACTTGTACATTTTATATCACCTTAGGAGGTATTTTCAAAACTGGTGAATGTTTGAAACGTTTGATCTGATTATAGTTCAGGAGATTCCTCTAAGGGGTCACTAAAATTAATTGGAGAGGGAATGCAGAATGATTTTTCTTTTTTTCCTTAAGCCTTCACCGACAAGGTTGAAGGAAATTCGTTTAATCCTCAACAAGGTTTGATGGACGGAGGCACAATGCGTTCCTTCTTTATCTCCCGTCGCAGCAGGTGACGCTCTCCTGAACTCAAATCTTCGTGTCTTGCAGGCACTGGCTTGTTTGTGAAATGCCATGGCACGGTGAAGCTTTTCAAACAATTTCACTAAAGCTGCTTATAAAACCTCCTGAGTTGGAGGCATTGTGTCACCCTGAATGCAGGCAACCCAACTATTCTTTAATTATACTGACACAGGGTCTGCACGTTCATCCCCAAGGGTCTGATCCATCCTGTTGCTGCACTTCATCCCATCTAACCGCGGATTCCAGTTGAATCCCTGACATGAAGACCCCATAAGCAGTGCTTGTGTGCAGCACTAGCTGAACATAACCTTAACTCATTATTGACATTACAAGAACAACAAGCCCAGTGTGACCTGTACACTTTTGTTACCTGCTGTCATTTTTGTTGCATCCAACTTTTAAGAGCTTCTCAGTAAAAGGAAAAAAAAAGTGGTGTGCCTTTTTTTTAATTATTATTTTTTTTACTGTTAACCCTACAGCTTCTGACAGTAACCAGGCAGACGCTACCCTCTTATTGTGGCTGAGTAATACTGTAGCATATTGGTGGCAGAACAAATTAAATAAATGGGGCTTGGAAGGTTTCAGAATAGGTAAATGTAGGATAAGGTAACACAAGACTGCAAGAATAAATTCAAAAACAGGATGTTGTTTTGTTTGGAATAACATGCTACAATAAGAACTCTCATTACATTTGTGTGAAGAGCTCAGAGAAACAGAAGAAATAACATTTACATGAAGTGCAGTCGTATCTGCCATCAGCCGCTGTGAGAACATCCTGTCAGCAGGCTTTGAGGAAGCTGATTATCTGAAAATAGATTATCTGTCTGAAGGAGACAGAACTGTGTGCCAACCTGAGTAAAATGAAGAAAAACTTTACATTTTCTAAAACTTCTTATATTTTTATAATAACAAAATCTGTTTTCATTTAAATGTGGCACAGAAACAGTTTTTTTTTTAAATAAGGCAAAGTCTTTTAATTGGCTAATAATTACTGAGCCATTACGTTCCTGCACCATTCTGCTTGATTCTAATCTCGCTTCACAGCTCAGTCTGAGCTTTCTCCCATTGAGATGGATTCCTTCAGTAGCATTTCTACTGAGCCAATCATAAGGTAAAGTTGTGAAATGATATTGATGTTCTGTGTTTTAAAATTGTAATCTGCCTGTAGTTTTAGCAATACATGAACAAAGCCAGTCAATCCTTGTTGGCCACACTTCTGACTATTGAATTAACGTTCAGCTCAGCACTTTTATTTTAAAGTGGAGGACAGTTGTTTAGAGAGCTGCCAATTTCCAGTAAGCTTTATCAAACTGGCACATCACATACATTACTACTAAACAATTGGGAAAAGTTTAAAGCTTGAACAGAGTCCACACCTCCAAGAAGCAATCGTTGGAAGCTCATTGGATATCCTGTGAGTTCTCCCAGCAAAATGACCATAATGTTGTTAACAAATATGTTTTTCATATGTTGCTTCGACATTTTACAGCTCCATGATGTAAAAGCAAGTTTACAGCCCCAAATTATTGTTTTCAGTCAGAAAAAAATAGGACCTTTGGCTTATATAGTAAGCTAAAGGTAGCATGAAATGTGCAGTGTAGCCCTGTGTTATGAAATTTATGAGTGGATGATATTAGGTTTAGCACACCAGGGCCACGCAATGCATAGTCTGTGATGAGTTTGACATGTACAGATGACTGCTGCCTTTCTTACTCACCCCATCCGATGAGAATGTACCACCAGAAGTATTTCCTCTGAGAGACGAAAGTGAGGGCCAGGAGGGTCTGCAGATACATGCCCTCCACCAGCAACCAAAAGTAATTGGCTAGGATGCTGAACTGGAAAAAAGCCACAGCTGACTTGCACCCAGCCTGGAGGATAAAAATAGACACAGAGTTAAAAGCATCCATTTATAAGAACTACAGATGAGCTCGTAACTATCCTGAATCAATGCTTTTGCTTTCAAACTCGATCACGTTTTGCTTTTCACTTATAGTTACTTGAAAGATAATTTGTTAGAACAAATTCAACTAGACCCAGCATTATTTTGATCCAAATTTGTCATCCATTCAATGACACTAACAATCATTTAAAAAACAGTTATGTATATTTCTTAATGTGTCCAATTTGTTCATGCAACTTCCAACATTTTAGACTTTATCACCATAAAGTCCATTAATTAAACTGCAGACAAGTTCTTGTGTTTCACTGAGAGTTTACAGAGATATGAAACTCAAAAAGGGCATTAAAGTAAAGTATTAAAGCTGTGAGAAAAATTATGGGCATTAAACTTGCTCCTGTACTCTGCAACCATCAAGAAGAAAAATGTAATTTGTGAAATTAAAAAGAAAAAAAAAGAAGTCAATTAATAACTGCTGTTCGCAAGTCCAAACAAAGTTATTAGGGATCTATTTGGGATTACAAAGAATATAAAATTATCATTTAGGGCAAGTTGAAGTTTTAACATAATGTATGTTAATGTGATGCCTTATCTGATGATTTGAATCTGACTTGATTTATTTCCAAATATTTTTCTTATGATGTTGCTATGGCGAGTTTAAATATGTTGTCAGATATCCTTCCATGGTCTTAGATGGAACAACAGATCTACTATTTAAAGAGTGCAATTAAAATTCTCACACTTCTCTAACACATTTTTCATTGACTGATTTGGCCCTCCTGCGGTGGAACAGCCTACAGAGGAAGAGAGGAACTTGTGTAGACACTCATAATGGCCCCGCATTGTTTAGAAAATCTTGTGTTTGCTTGTCCTGTCTGCTTACTACTCCTGCCATCTCAAAGATGGATAACTTCTGCTTTTTGCATTCTGATGCTGGGAGAGTTCACCAAAACAATTTCTGTTTTTGTTGATGGTTAACGCAGACCAAGTGCAGTCAAAAGAGCTGAACACCTGAGCTGAATGAGATAGACTGAGGCTGGCTCTATGCAAAGCTATTCCCCAAAGCCAACTCGAGTGACTTTGTGCCAATGCTTCTATATTCTCCACATTGAGAGAAATAGGTGACGTACTGGAGCTTGCTGCTTGTGTGACTGAAGGATGAAGAAGAGACTGACAGGAGGGATTTGGTTATTGATTTGCCAAGTGAAAGTCTAGAACACAAGAAGTCCACTTGGATGAAATTGTCTGCCATTTTTCTGTCTTTTGGTTCCTATTCCTCTGGAAGGTCACGTCATATCAATATATTCATATATATATATACCTGTTGGCATATTTATTTTATATTAATTTTTTTTGTTGTTTTTTGTAAAAAAAAAAAAGTTATTTAAAGTGAGATTTTCTTTTGAATTCCCATCTTTGTCCCTCTTTTTGCTGTTAAAACCTTGTCATAATCCAAGTTATGAAAAATTCCTCGATTAATTCGCAGGCTTACCGTAGAAACAGAGCAGTGGTCCAGAGTTTCATCTGCAAACAGCACAGCATCCTTAATGAACACAGCACTGGCTCTCAAGACGAATGAGGAAAACAGGTTGATGTGGATGTAGTTTCTGGTACAGCGAAACTTCCTGTGCATCCCAACACAGAGTCACACAATAAGGGTCTTCTTATATTGTCTATGCAAACGAATACTCTTCAATATACTCAGAAGTTGGGGGCAAAAAAAGTGTAGGAGAGATAATTCAGATTTCAGATATTAACCACAATGTAAAGTGACCAAGGATCCAGGTATTGATTTTTTTTTTTTTTTTTTTTTTAGTTCTGTCATATCCGTATGCATTCTGTGCTGTTGTGCCCTTACCTGAAACCTGCAAACACCACTATAGCTGTAAGGAGAGTGGTGAGTGAGGTGGCGTATCCTACAGTGTAGACCTGTCTGAACGTATGGAGGTAACTTGTCTGGAAGAAGAAAACTCAAGATTAAACTGAAGAAAGATGTGAGGCAAACAGATCTGTAAGTTTCCCTTTTAAGAATCCTGCTGCAGATGCATCGATAATACAGCGTCATCCATTGGCAGGATTTCTGTGAAAGAAGTCCAAGCTAAAGAAGGTGAGCATTGAGAAAGCATGATTCCAACAAAGTGTGTGTGCATGTGTGTGTGTGTGTGTGTGTGTGTGTGTGTGTGTGTGTGTGTGTGTGTGTGTGTGTGTGTGTGTGTGTGTGTGTGTGTGTGTGTGTGTGTGTGTGTGTACCTCAGATTCAGGCTCGCTGTCATCGCTGAAATGACAGGCGTCTTGATAAGTTGGATACATTTCAGACCAGCCATCAGCAGTGCAATTTCTGTAAACATACCCTGACAAAAGAGCAGACAGCAAGGATGTAAAGAAAAGATGGGAGGGGGCGGGCACATGAATTATGACTGCATTTGCACAAAAACTCCAGATATCAGAAAACCCAATTTTAATGTGATAGTCAATGTAAAGCACAATTTTTATGCATATTCCAAGCGCTCATGTAGTGTTAATTTTATTTGTATGGAGCAATTCACAATCTTCAGGGAAGAAAAGTGTATAAAATTCATAGTCAAGAGTGTAAAAACCAGTATTGTCAAAATAACATTTAGCTCAAGCCAACTTATTCCAGCACAAATTAATCAATCACTTGTGATAGTTATCCTTTTGTCCTTCACATTAAGGACACAAATTTTCAATTGACAGTATTCAAAAGTGGATTAAGATGTTAACTGTAGCTCAAATGTGGACTAGAAAATATTCCCATGTCATCACACTACCAGCACCAGACTAAACTGCTGATTCAAGTGAGAGTGGATCCATACTTCTGAAGAAAATTAAATTATTTTGTGTGCAAAACCCACGACAAGCAGTTTCAGGAAACATTTGACCAGCCTATCTGTCCAACATGATGGATTCAAAGTCATGTAAATCATTCTTCTTCACCATTCTGATTCCTTCTGTACATGGAACCAGTGGGAGCCCAAATATTTAAAACGTGATTGATCTTTGTTTGGATGATCTGCTATTCAGTGTGGTCCACTGTTTCGGTGATGCCAAAGGAGAAGTGAGTGTTACTAACTATGACTTCTAATGAAATGTAGCATTAATTAACAATACTGCAAGGAAAGTGGTAACATTTTAACAGATTTTCAGGTTTTAGATAATGCCAAACACTTTTACTCTCAATCACTGTAAATAAGAAAATGTAATTTAAAATAAATGAATACGTATATGAAAATACTTATATTAACATCCATTTCACCTTATAGTAATGGTATGACATAACATTTTTCTTCAGAAACACAAAAAAGACAAGAATTGCATTATATTAATTAAAACTACATGACAACATTTCAAACTCTTCCTGTCAAAAACATCCCAGGGCAGTGTGTGTTCATGCCAGCAAACATGCATGAATAATTCATACTATGTTTTTCCATTACTATCCTCACTTTGCTTTAGCATTTTGATTATGTTATGTATAATTAACCTTAGCGGCAAAGACATTGTGCACAAGAACAAGTTTCAAACACAGTATTCCTCATCTTAACAGCTGATTAGATGTTGAGTACAAGTGTTTCATTTATTTATATTTTAATGAGGTTGAGCATTTGATGAGCTATGCAAACCAACCTTGATTGCTGGAGAAATGCTGGAAGACCTCAGAGCAGGATAAATTGACAACTTGCCCAGCTTCGGCCCTAAGCCAGCATCCAATCTCATCCCATTCTGTTTTACATCCTGCAAACAGACGGACGAAAGCAGAGGGACAAGTCACTTCAAATCTGTCAGTTAGCACCGGTCATTATTGTATTATTGTGCATGAAAGAGAAATGACAAAGCTCATTGGTTTTCTGGGATGGACCATTCCAGAACCATTCCAGATGCTTATCATTAATCAGCTTTATTTATTCTTAAACCAGTAAACTGATCAGATCTTTAATAGATAAATAAAATGCCAGAAAGGGAGTTCCTACAGGATCATTATTCAAAAAACATATCAAATCTGGTTTTGGGAAGAATAATGAAGTCTAACATTAAACTAAAAGTCCTGATCTTTTACCAATTGAAATTAACTATAACATATCCATACCGAAGGTGACTGTATGTAAACTTCTGATCACCTTGTGCAGTAAAACCATGTGGATGTTAAACAAATGTTAGTCTGTGACAGATAAATATTTAGACTACCATTTTTGCCAATCAAGGAATAGGAAGGAAAAATACATTTTCAGCCAGAACAGCTGAGGCAGATTTAATCTGTTGTTTACACCACAGGAAAAGCCAGAAGGCTTTTCCCACTCATAATCACTGTTTGCACAGATTTTGGCAGTCCATTAGATATTTTTGGGTTTACTCCAATGTGACTGAATGTGAGGAGTAAAAAAGGATCATGAATGAACTATTCCCAAAGGATAAAACCAAACTGGCACGTCAGGTGTTTTCTTCTTTTAAGCTTTTGAGATCTTAAATAATTGTAGAGAAACTATAGAATTATATAGAAATGTCTTTTGAATATTTTTCTATTGCTGAAAAACAGAAAATGTGAAACGCCAGCTGAGTTAAAAAAGAACAACACGAGAGCTGCATTCTCTAGGTTATTTAAATGAGTTTCAGATTTCAGACTATGCATTTAGACATGCTGGTGATATACAAGCAAAAATGTGTTTTCTCTCAGCTCCTTATTTCATTTTTACCAAGCCTCTGTATCTAATCCATTATCAACTCTATCACTCCATCCCATATAAATAAATTAACTATTTCCCTCCTTTTACGTAATCATGTGTACATTTTGTCAGTTTTAGTGTAACACGAGCAAATGTTATTGGAGCTACAGTGTGTTACTGTTCACACAAACCCTGGATTATTTACCTCAGCATCTTCTGTGTTGCTTTCAGCCTGACTCACTCAAATATTCCTGAAGCTGTGGCTCAGAAGTCGTGTTCTTCCAGGTTGGTTTTTATGAGACAGACTGTTTTGCTTTGAGGTTGTGAAACATTAAGATTTTTTTACGCAGCATGTGGCAAACGCCATCAAATGTTGATGTTACATTTGTTACATGCAGATTATGGGTGTGCCTATCCGAAAAGGGAGATTCTCAGATATATCTTTACAGCATCGCATATCTGGTTTTATGTGCACTGGCTTCAGACAAAGGCAGGAGAGTGAAAGGGATCAAATTTAGCAAGTGTACGACTACACAATGAAGGGAGATCTGTCTTTTCAAAGAACGGGAATCAAATTGTTGTGCTTGTTTGGTTTAAACAATGCAAGACTTTTTAAGAACATAACTGTTACTGTCTTGTTTCCAAGCAACTACCCTAGATCTCTGTTTCCAATCATGCATTTGATGATTTTGGTTCAATTGATGGTTTGGTTATTCATCTTTCTTTTCATTTAGTCATAGGGCACCTTGCAGATGTATTTGTATCCCTTGAACTTTTTCACATAGTTTCACATCACTTTACTTTGATACAGCTAAAAAACTCCAGTCTTATAAATTGCCTTTAGAAAACATCTTATCAATAAATAGTGTTTAAATGTGTCTGTCCTTTGAGGGTCTCAGAGAACATTGCTCTGTTCAATGCATCATCTACAAATGGACATGGTAAGGCATAATTGCAAACTGCTACTAAGAAAGGGCCATACAATCAGTTGCCTATGGTAACTTAGGAGAAGCAGAAACGTGCTACTTAGGAGTAGTAATTTGCTCATAATTTACACTTTTAGGCATAAATGGAGTGGCAAAAATGATCCAAGTAAACAGTATGCATCATAGCAACTTGGCAAATGATGCTGTAGATTGGACACTCAAAGGACACTTCAAATATTGACCAGCTGTGTGGGTGATTCTTTAAAAACCTAAAATATTTTAGGTTTCCCAGGAAGCTCAGTAACATCTACAATATTTGGTTTGTTAGTCAAGAAAAATGTTGTAATGTTTATAATGCCTGCAGTTCATTTGGATCTAAAAATTCCTACAAGATTACCTTGTTGTTCTTATGTGTTTTCATTCACTCAAACTGCAAATTAATCACATACAGAAGATGAAACTAAGTCCTTTTCACACCTTTTCCTGTGGAGCTCATCTTGTTGTGAGAGGAGGAAATCCAATGAGGATAAGAAAATAAGAAGATTACACTGAGGGAACTGCACTTTGGAAAATAAATGACATATTAAGTTGCTTTTAGAGTATTTGTTTGAGTGTCGCTGGTCAAAAATAGAAAATTACATTTGCTATATCTTTACAAAGACTTAATTGCTGTCTGGGATTAGGAGATGTAGTTCTTCTGTACTGAGGCTGTTTAACCCTTGCAGGTCAAAAGTGACCCTTTACCATGTTTGCCTGTAGAAAAAATACGCTAAACGATCTTTTCCGACTTGAAATTTTATGACTTTTCCTAAACTGACCCCAACACCACTAAGGTATAAGGATTGTCTTATTGGTCATTTCTGACCCGCAAATTATAAAAACATTTAAACACCAGAAAAAGAGTTTATAGGCCACACACAAACTTTCTTTATATATATATATATACGCACCCACCACCACCCCCACAAACACACATATACACTCATATCAAAGAAACTTGCATATTTAACTTGCATTTTGACCTGCACCTGCCCTCTCAATCTGCTGTTAATAGAAGATGTTCATCTTGTGTTGAGGATGTTCAGCAAAAGAACATCTTCATGAGATGAACATAATCTTGTGACGATTTTCTGTACCTGGACTCTCGATCTGCATCGAACAGATGTTCAACACCTTATGTTGAGCAGAAGATGGTCTTCATCTTGTGTTAAACATCTCGTATAATTATGAGACACAACATAAGAGCTGATGTTAAATTGTTCACAAAATCAAGTTACATTTTGTTTTGTTGTGTTACGAGAGGTATTTTTATAATTCACTTCCTGAACCGCTGACTAAAAAGTTAAAAATTGTTGCTTTTTTGTTCCCTTCCAGTGTAATTAATTCAGAAGTAATTATTTCACATTTATTTAATTACAATAATAAACCTTTGCTGTGTGAAAGAAAACTGCTGCAACACTTGGTTTGTGGTAAACAAAAAAGAGTGTAATCCTGCTGGTTGTCTTTTTGTATTGTATAACAAAAGTGATTAAAAAAATGAATTAAATTGAGTTGAATTGATAAATAACAAATTGTTTCATCATGCTAGATGAATTTTGGATTTAAAATTCTATTAATTTGCTTTATTTTGGGGCTTTTGTTAGGTCGGGTCATTTTTAAATTGGTTTGAAGGAGCGTATTTCTGAGCAGCGTGAATGCACGTTATGTGGAAGGATCATCCCAGGGTTTACAGAGATTGGCTTTAATCTTGACACAATCCTAATTTAGGATGAGACAACATCTTCCAAAAACTGTGTCAACACAGCGATGGTGTGTTGCAAATGAAAGCCATTAGCAATGTCGTGTGTTCAGACACAGCTGTAATATTAATGGGACTAGATTAATGGCAGAAGAGCTGAGGGAAATCTGATTGAATTACTCAACTTCAGGTGCAAAAATCCTCTGATAAACCGAAGAGTAGAACTGAAATCATTTCCTGCAGTGAAGCAGCGGATAAACTGATTGAAAGTGAAAGAGGTAGACAGCAGAGTGCATTATTTGCCTTCAGGATTTGCATGCAGCACCAATTCATCACCAAGTCTCAATATGGAGGATTGTGCAGGAAATCCTAAATGTGGGTGTTCTGAAGCACATCTAACACTGCCTGGATATCACCTGCTTTTTCACACAAGCAAATCTGGTTAGATTGGATTTTCATTGAAGAAATACCAAGGTGTTTTGTAGGTATGCTAAAGTAAAATTTATTGCCAATCATATTCAAATGTGTAAGTCATTTTCCGTGCAAGTTACATTTACCTAGCAAGTGCTCGTTCATGCTTTAAATTATTCAATATTTTTTTTAGAGCAGCACAGCAGAAAAAACTCTAACATGGTATGAAACTTTAAAGGGGGGAAGAATTATATGAAATTGACTTTTTGAGCTTTACATCATGTTAAAGGTTTGTTTCCTCATCAGAAACAAACCTGCTTTGATTCTTGCATGCGTTTGAGGAATCCTTGAATGTTCCACCTCACAGAGCACTCCTCACACAAATCATACAAAATACCTCTCAGCCCAACTCTCCGAAAAACAGTTGTAAATGGCATAACAGAGAAGCATTTTTAGAATGTAGTGAAAGGCCATCCAATTGTGAAGTTACATTTCTTTTTGAGTTATGTTTGACGTACACAACTTTTTTATTTTTATTTAAATCAAGTCACTTCATTTACCACTCCTTAAAAACAATAAGATTGTGAAATCGTTTAAAAATTTTATCACAAAGTTACAGTGATGTGAATAAGTATTTTCTCACGACATATTTCTTCTGTATTTGCTACACACTTAAATGTTCAAGATCAATAAACAATTTCTTATATAAATACAAAATGCTTTTTTCAAAGTGATGTTTTTTTCATTAAGGAAAAAAGCTTCCCAAAGCAGTATGGCAATATTAGAAATTATAACTGTCCTGTCAAATCATTCATTAACTGATTGATGCTTCTTAAACTAAAACCTTAACGTTACAAACTGATACCTGCACATTGTGAAGCAGGATTTTCGAGAGAGACGATTTTATTGTTCCGTCAATTGTGACACGTCTTCCAAGTTCCTAAGCTTTGAACTCATTTGTCCTTGAATTTCTTCAGATCTGGGCATGATTTGTTGCATTATGAGATATTTATCCTACATCATGTTGTCTTTAGAATGTGGTCCTGGCAATAATCAAGGATGTTTCTAATTTCACTTTCACAATGTTTAGACAATTGCTGTCAACTTAGAACTTAAAAAGGCAGCTAATTACTTTACCACAAGCCTATTCGTTTGGACAAGTTTTTCTTTAAGTGAAGCAATTGATTATCTATTTAAGTCCATCAAAAAGTAAAACTGGAATATTGCTACAATGAGGGAAGTATGTTTTCAGAGCATTGTGTGAGTTAAACATCAGTAAGTTCCTTAATGTGAGTGGAGGATGTGCTTTCGTCATTAACATGCAGCTAGATTCTCAAGTTCCTTGCAGATAACATTTGTGCAAGTACACTACTTGACTTTTTGTTTAAATCCCTTCAGGATCTTTCAGAAAATGACTTTCTTGCTGTGTGCAACCTTTGCACAAATAGAGCACTGCAAGAGGCCTCAACAGTCCTGTCACATTCAAAAACAGAAACCTTTTCTGTCTTTGCCATGAGGAGGGTCATGACAGTGTCGATGCCTGAAAGAAAATTACATGAAAACTATATCTATGCACATATTTTGCCTTTTTAAGGCTTTGGTTGTTTTGATCGGTTGTGAAAAGGCTTGTTTGATTTTAAATGCAGTTTTTAATAAAATGTCTCCTCAGTTTGCTTTATCACTTGTTCCCCTCTCTTTACTGAAATCCTTTTTATTGATCTTATGTAATAAACAAACATTTACAACATGCCAGCCTCTTTAGTAATCAAGAAGCATCAGAGCTTCACTTTTAAAAAAATAATTGCATTGATAAATTAACTTAACATTCCAATTGACATTCCAATTTATCAAGACAAACTGTTTTTCACATAAGTTTTTGTTGCTGTGATAACATATTAAAAAAAAGAAATGCAATTTTTTCTTCTTTTTTTTCTTATAGTGACCTGTATGGAACAACTTAAAAGTATATCAACTTAAATGCACATAACTGTATTGTAATAGCTGAAATGTAAAAACCGTCAAAAATGTGATCTTCTTGCTCTTTTTTGCTTTTTTTTTTAGCAAAACTTCAGGCGTTCCTCTGGACATTATTGTAGTATGAAAAACATAAAATATTTACGTGTGGAAGCTGGTTGCAAGAGCTCCTTATACTTATTTCACTCCAGATGTCCCCTTAAAAAAACTTGCTTTTTAAAGGCTTGAAAGCTAAACCCTTTAGCTTTTCTCCTGCACCACTGAAAAAAATTTTGGGACATCCTATCCCTTTGATAGAGTTGAGGCCTAGGATGAAATGCAATAGGTATTATCAGGTAATTAATTAATTAAATGAATAAATATAAACTAGTCTCCTTTTCTCTCATACAGTCAGCTTTACTGATTTGATTTGGTGTCTTGATAGTACACAGCAATCACAAGGCTAACACTAAGAAAATGTTCAGCAGAATTTGCCCTAGTTTCTCTAATTTTTGAGGGAAGCACAAGTTTAATTCAAGCTATGTGTGCTTATTTTGGATTCCTGATGTAGATAAAGTTGACAACAAGTTCAAATTAAGGTGGTGAAATATTTCCCAAAGGGAGTTCCAATCATCATGCTCAAACTCGCGTCTGTAAAATCGCGCAGAGAGCAAGAGATATGAAAAATGTGAAGAGCTAATTGTGAAAAGAAGTCATTTTTAGACTCGGATTAGAGCCACCAAAGAGAGGCACAATTATAGGATCCAACAGAAGTATTTGTTCACATTTATCCTCATGACAAAGCAAGAGCATACAAACCATACATTATGAAAATCCATATAGTTTCTGTGGGAATGACTTCTTTGTGTTTAATTACCAGCTGAGGGAAGCTTAAGCTGCATCAAGCTGTCAAGAGTTCAAAAAGTGACTGATGTATAAAGAGGCTGATGGTTCACTTCAAAACATAATTTTTAATGAAAATGTTTCTCCCGTCCCCTTAGCTGTGCTCCATTCTGAGTCCTTGATAAACAGGCAGCTGTATGGGGTGGGAGGGGGCTGCTCACTTTGCCACTTGAATGTCACCTCATTCTGGATTAACAGAGACGTATGAAATGACTTTGGACACAGACTGAGTCCTTTCAGAGCAATGCTGGTGGAGGAGCAGGAAGATGCCTGCAGTCCTCATTTAGTAAACCTCTCAATGACGTTTCACTTGTGAGTGCACGGCAGTTTTTTATATTTGAAATGAATGTTATTCTGTATTTCAACATAGCATGATGATGCCTTTTTGTTGTGTATCAATTTTAAAAAAAGTTTTCTCAGTTTATATCTTCATTCTTTGATATAATTATCAAAGAATGATATGTCAGAAAAAGACTGCTAGTTATTTTTTCTTCAATTTTATGGAATTAAGTCATTAACAAAAACAATTTGGAGTCTAATTTTGACATGATGTTTTACATAGGTAAAGTAAACATAATGTCTATTTTGACCAATTACCACCAGTAGTCACTGAGACCTACAATCTTGCAAAAAAAATTATTTGGAGCCTATTGATTTTTCCACAAATTTTCAAGTGATTTTATCTGACTTTTATGCCCCAGAAGAAACTCACAGTCTTGCAAATTGTGGAATGGATGTTTCACAGACAGCCTGAAGAAATGGCATCTTGGCAAGAAAAGAACAGATAAAACATCAGCAACGTAAGGAAGAAGACACAAACTCTCCAGGTACTTTTTGTACCTTATGATGACGTGTTTTGAATTTGTGCTATATAAATAAACTGATTTGAATTGAACTGACACCCCCCCCCAAGAGTTCAGGCTATTGAAATGAAATGGGCAACATTTTTATTTTTCATATGAGTAAATTTGGTAAAGATATTTCCCAAAAGTTGGTTCTACAAGATATTGACTCAGGAATCAATACCTGACAAATTCACACCACAAGTAATTTTTTTCATTTTCCTTCCACTTTGTAAGTATGTACTACTTTCTTTTTTATCACATAAAATACATTAAAGTGAGTGGTTGCAATGTGACAAAAGGCGGTATGTAATTTAGTGAAGGGTTGCATTAAACTCTGCATGACTCTGGAGTTCTGTACGGTCACATGCCACCAGCACATTGACTGGACACTGACGCTTCAATTCTATCAGAGAAATTCATCAACATTAATTTATTTGCGTAATGAGCCTTGGAGGACAACATTGCACCAAAGTACTGAGTAGCTTCAACCTCAATTAAGATCAAAGTAGTTATGAAATGTTAAAGATCATCATCCCATGTTGCTTGTCTGAGCCAAGTTCTAATATGATGCCAGTTCCTGAGACATTTGAGCCCTCAGGGAAATGCCAGGTTCACTAGTCTATTATAAAGTCAACTTGCCAGATTGGAAGGACAAGATGACGAGGCCTCACCAGGGGCATATTTCACATTGAGTAAATGATCAGTGCAATGGAGTTAAAATAAGGGAACAACACATATTTCAGCAAATCTCTTTTCTGATACATGGTGTTGTGAATGTCTCCATTTTTGTTTTGAAATTCTATCATAACCATTGTACATGTTACATCAGTTTATGAATTACTGTGAAAATCTGATCTCTGTCAGCTTATTCATAGTTTTTTTTGTCAGTAAATGCTGTGTGCATATCATGGTTAAGAATCAATTGTTACAACTATTTAATAAACCCTATTAGCCAATGTGTTTATTTTGCTCTTCTTTTTATCTAAACTTCACCCTCCCTCCTGTTCACCAGGGCTTCTCTTATCTTATATCTGAACAGCAGCATGAAAAACTCACAACTCCCACAACTATGTAATTTTTTTTTTTTTTTTTTTTTTTTTTGTTAGCTTTGTGCAATTTAGTATTTTTAAACCCTGTGCTTTTTATGAGATTTGACAGGACTTTCTAAAATGTTTTACTTTTGTCTTGCCAATCAGCAAAAAATAGTTTTTCTTTTTTTTTTGGTCAGCTGTGGTTTTGACATTGGAACATGAGTGCCATTTTCACTCAGTCTCTTTCTGTTGAATGATTAAAAACTAACCTAATTAACCTTAAGAGATGAATGCAGTGATGTATATGTTGTCTTCTTTTAGACCTCCTCAATGAATCGGTGATACACAATTATAAGCAATTGTTTATGCCAGGGAAGTTTTGCCATTGTTCAATGTTTTCTCCTTTTCTGTGTGTGGATCTCAATATGAGTATTTTGTCCTACTTTGTGTTGTCAGACAGGTTTTTATCTTTTATTCTCAGGTCTGATTGTAGCTAATGAATTTGAACTCAGCTTCCAAAAAATGTAATCAGTAACATTTAATCCATGACTGTATACATGAAATGATTACTTTTCCAATTCAACGAGAATTGTTTGAACCAGTCTGAGCTGCTTTTTTTTACTTCCCATGTTAGCTATGTCTGAGTTATGAGCTGTTTGATTATTTGAAACATTTGAGTATGACAAAGCTAGAAAAAAATTTGGAAATTTGTACTTTTTCTCAGAAATGCAAATCAATAAATTAGTAATAATAATAATTGTATTGTTCTTAAAAACTCAAGATTCACTTTTTCAGAAACTTTGACTGTTACGTGTAATCTATTATCATCACAATGCACAAAAAATACATTTATGAAATAGTATATCAGTTTTAAAAAATATATATTAATTAAATCATATTCTAATTTACCGTGAATCAAACTTGCCGATTTATAACTTTTCAAAAAGAATGCATCGAGAAATCTTTATATAACTTCAAATACTGAAATGACAAACTTCAACCAACATGTCTTTCCCGCTAGTATGTCAATTATATTTTCCTTCCCTGCTGCCAGTAGGCTTTATCTCCGCATCCCCAAACTCCTTGTTCTAGTTTAGCATTTATACTTTCGATTGAAATCATTGTCTCAGAGCGTCAGACTTTCACCGCCATCTCCCTGAGCGCCTGTTTGAGGGACAGGAGCCCCAGAAGCGCAGCATATCACACGGGAACCCACCGCTGTGATCGCTCCGGTTTTGCGCCTCGCTCCTTCTCGTCTGGCTGCAAATCTCTTGAGCCCTCAGGTGCTGAGCGATGATGGCACAGTCCGGATGAATTGCTTCACCCTGAAAATTAGACACACGTCCCAGTTATCTACAGGGACGAGGAGGCACGCTTCTCGCTTGTTCTCGGTGTGTTTGAGGCGTAAGAGGGTGATGCCATGAAGGGGGAGGTACGGAAATGGAGAATTCACTGAATAAATTACTAATCAGATTGGGTTTTTTTAATACGATTTTCCATCATGTTATAATGGAACAAACGGTCATTGAAATTTATACATTTATATCATAGAATTCGGCGTTCATGCCCCCGAAACCTCATGCGCAAACCTGTGCGCTGTCGGACCTCTCATTAATTTCCCTCATCCATGCTGACTGTCGCTTTGATTGAGGATGTTGTTGATGGATGCAGGTGGATAGAAAAGCAATAATGAGAGCCACGCAGCTGCATACTATCATGTCAGTCCAACTGTGACAAAAGCCCCAGGGAGAATCAGGGAGACGGCGCACAAAAAGGTTAACCACATTAGAAAAGCCATCGAAAATAAAGGAGAGTGTTTTCTATTAAAGGTGTCCAGAGGAACAACTTTTGTTGGACTTTAAGGTGATTTCCGCCAGTTATTGGTGTGCGTATTTTTGGCGCAGATAAGGGCTTGTTACTCACCATCGGCTTGGACCACAGCTGGAGGTAAAAGATGAGCAGGATGACTTTCTCATACCCTCCCTTGCAGTACATTCCTGTGCCCTCTGAGTGTCTCATCATTCGGCGTTGTGAGCGCAAATCCAGGTTTGTTTCGGGGCGCTTCTTAAAGAGTGACTTCCTCAGTACAAACATCCAATCTGTCGACCTAAAATAGACGCATCTTTGTCTTTTTCCCCCTCCTGACTATGATCTTCAAACTTGAGCTGCTGCAGTTGCTGCTGCACATCTGCGCACCCGGCACAGTGAAATCAGCTGAAGGAGAAGCTCCATTCAGAGACATCGGGGACGCCTCAGAGCACAGAACAGCCAATGGCCTATTTTCAAGTCACAGCGCGTACCTATGTTTTAAACTGGCAGTGGCTCATTTATTATTTTTTTCAATTCCCCCTTTATTTGTGTGTTGGCTGGCATTCAAATTGATTAAAGGCAAAATGTTCTCATGTTACTCACATGAGAATCAGATCCCATAAAACCTTATAAAAGTTAATAACAATAAAAGTATGTTTGGGTCCTGTGATGTTTTGAGCTGGGGACCCTAATTCTCCGATTCTCCACCGTAAAAAAAAAAAAATAAATTTGCAATAACAGAAAATGAAACGTTTTAGCACACATCAGTGATTCTCATGTATCTTATGTAAGACCTTTTATGGACGTAATGGCGTTTGATTATTTTATTTTAGAAGGCAAAAAGAAACTAAAAATGAGTACTTTTAGAATTAAAAATAAAACATGGAGAAAAAAATCTGTAGTTTTCAGAAGTTTTTAATTATTGAATTTTGTTTTATTAATTTATTTTTTTTTGCTTCATAAAGAAACACTGAAGTAAGAAATGGGAACCATAAATTTAATGTGTACAAGCAGATCTTCAATTAAAAAAAATATATGTATATTTTATGTTGATAAAAAAAATTACTGTTTTCTAAAATATAAAAAGCAACTTTAAAAGAACATCGCAGTTTTTGGGGCAGAGATATGTTCTTGTTTTTGTGAGCTACTGTTGTCACTGTCTTTCTTTAGACTAGTATAAAATCTTTTTCCTGCTTTGAGTGGACCTCAGTCTTTTGTGCTAAACAAATGTGGATTAAAAGTTTCCACATGTCCCATTACTAACTACATGCTTTTATATCTTAAATCCATTAGACTTCTTTCTTACCATTCAGTGGAACTTTAACCTCAAGGTGTCCATCCTTATATCTCATTGTCTCCATTCATCTCCATCAGTTCTTCTCTTCCCATGGATTTTCAACATTTATGTATCTTCAAATATAGCAACACCAAGAACTGATCCAAGCACCATTACTCTGACAGACCTGGCCCAGGATTTAAGGCAGCACTTTTTACGTCAGCAACACGTTTTCTTTCATGGAGGAAATAAACTCCTCCAGCAAAGCTCATCACATGGCAGCAGACCATGCAGATTAGAAAGAACTGAGTTATGCTCCTGTAGGAGTTATAAACTGACCCAGTTCCTGAAAAATAACATATCAAATCTGACCTAGAAAAGAACATAGACACACTATAAACAGGACATAAACTGGGGCAGGTCAACAAATTATGGCAGGTTATGGCAAAAGGGTTTTCAAAATGATTTTGGCAACAGAATGTCATTCCAATTTATTTGACTATATCAGAAATTTCTGCTATACAGATTTATTCACATGTGGTCTTTATTTCATTTCAATTAAAATCTATTACCAAGGCTTTGGTAAAATTCATAAAAACTGACGCCTTGCAGTCCCAAAGACTGATTAACGGTCATTTTGCTTTTCTGGTCCTTGAGGCTTGTTAGAACCATGTAGTCGGTGATTACTTTGTATAATGAAAAGCTAAGAAAGCGAAGATAAATATGGAGAAGAAGTTTAAATTTTTATTAAATTTTCATAACTGATCTTGATTTGGATGTGCTGCCTCCAATTTTGTATGTTCATCATTTCCGCTTGATGGTCATGAATGTTAATCTAAGCGGAAACTTACAAAAAATAATTCAGTGACTATTTATTTATTTAACATGACTGATAAAACTAGTTATTTTTATTTTTTTCTTATTTCAAGGCACCTGATTGTATTTTTGACCATACAACAACTTTTTTAAGAGTGGGGTAGTTCATATTGAGTGATCTACAAATGGGGTCAAATCACATAGTTCACATGTGAATGTAGATCAGGACAGGGCTAAAAACAACAAACTGTCCCCTACTGCACACCTTCCAAGAACAAGAAAATAGGACTCAACCTTCATACTCTGATCCAGTGTCTGAGCCAGGTGATCAATCAACAGAAACTCTTCATTGTAGACTTTTCATAAGAGCTAAACAGTGACTGCTCATAGGATGGGAAATTAGATTTGTAGTTTTGCAACAAAACTCAGCCCTTTAATGAGCCATAAAGTTAACACAGGTTTAAAGATACTCTTGTGTGTGAAAATAGTCACAACCACAAAACATCCATTTAAGCCTCTATTTATTTTGAGTTCTATTATATAGTTTTGTAAAAATAACCTGAAAAGTATGCCTTAATAGCAGCTAATTTCATTGCAAATGTAACTTTCTCTGGAATAATAGCTTTAAGTGTTTTGGGGTTTGTCTCCACTAGCAAAAGACTAAATTTGTTCCCATGTGCAAAACAGCTTAAGTCAAATCTTGTCATTGAATTAAAGTCTGGACTTTGACTGGGCCATTCTAAAACCTTAGCCAATTTTGATTTGAACTACTCTGTATCAGCTCTGGAAACCTTTGACATGTTTTCTTTCAGTGTTACTCAGTATTTGCCTCCAACTAGCTTCCATTAAAGTCTAAACCTCTCCCCTGTGCCTGTTGAAGAAAGGTATCTCCACGGGACAACACTATCAAGACCTCCAATAGGAGTGGAGTACAGAGGTTTTACTCATTTCTTTAACAAGTCCAAAGAGTTGGGACAGTTTTTAACACAAGTGAAACACTGACATAATTTGAATGTTCATATTCAAATTCTCATATCCTTAATAGAAAACCAAAAACTGTAAATAATAAAAGTATCTGGTAAATAAGCAAAAGGAGAAAAAAGTTTGAAAAACACCAAACAGCTTACCAATATTCTAGGTAAAGTCTGCTTCAAATGCTCATTTATTGTCTGAATTATTGATTAGGTATGCATATTTGTAACAAACACCTTTTATTATTGAAACCGAAAGTGGTCAGATTATTTTTATCTTCATTTGTCATTACAATGAACCAATGAATTTCTAAGTGGTAATAAATTTACCATAAAAATCTATGTAACAAAACTAAATATGAAGGGTGATATTATGCTTCTGTGTTGGTTTTCCTTTTTATAAGCCTGTCCACAAAGAATGACTAGAGGGCTTGTGGACCCTGAGACATGTTGTGAGTCAGCCCATGCAGTCGAACTGTACATGTGAAAAGTTTGCTTTATGGCCTAGATGTGAAATTAATTTGATTTGGTTTGACAGGAGAGCTTCAGTGGAGCAGAAGCAAATTATCGCTCCATGGCCTTATTCAGGCACCAGTTTTGAATATTTTAGACCTCTCAATGACATTTCAAATCATCATCATCAAAAAGAAAATTTACTTTAAAAAATAAACAAAATTCCACATATAATTACTGTGATTTATGCCAAAAGGTTAAAATATCAAAAGCAAGCTAATGTTACAAGAGATGGCTGCAACAAATTATAAAGAAAAAAGATTGGATAAGAGAATAAGTTCTAAGATTAATGATATTTTCATATCGTAATGTTTAATAAATGTAAACATTTGTTGGATTCTTTCAACAAACAAAGAAAACAGTCCATATAATAAATGAAAATGGAAATGACAGAAAGATAAGGACTTGATTAACTCTTAATTAAGAATTAATCCTAGTAGATTTTAGAGCTGTCTCTTCCTACAAGAAATCCCAATGAGATGTGTTTATTTCCTAACAGGAAGTTTAGTCCCTCTCTTCCAAAGCAAGGTAATCAAACTGATCAAGTTTTAAACATTGCAGATTTTCTGATGATTCTATAATCTAAGATAGTGAAGCTTTTGAGCACATTTTTGGGGGCTTTTTCTGTGTGTTTTGGTTTGTGGTGCTGTTGAGGGATGCTAAGACAGTGGTGGAGGTTTCTGACACAGTTTAGTATGTTTCACTCTGGAGTAAGTTTGGCACTCACTTTAACATTGAACTGAGTCAAAGTATCCGGTAACAGATTCAGTAGAGTACCCTAATAACAAAACCAAGCCCTGTCTATGTCTCATAATATGAAAAAGGTTTATTTTTCCCTTTGGAAAGAAAAAAAACAAAATGAGGACCGGAAAGCTCCGGTTTAGTCTTGTCCTAAAGACTTTCTACCAGATACTTTGAGGCTCATCAGTAACTATTTTGGAAAATCCCAGCCTGTTTCTTGTGCGATTTCAGCGCACAATATACAAGCTTAACATAATTGAGTTCTCCTGGGTCTTCTTTAGGTTAAAAGGTGACGGATGGACGGTGTAATCAGAAAAACAGCCAAACTTACATCACATTCTATCATTACATGCCTAATCAAATTGCATCCCTCTCAAGCTTCAACTTCAGTTCATGCTTCTTTAAATATATGAACACCTGTGATCAGAGGAATATCTGCATTTTAATATCTATAATCTTCTTTCAGAGCTAATCAGATGGCTCTTGTCTTCTTTGTCTGGTGGTGAACACACTGATACCAAATTACACAGTTGAATGCAAGAATTTATAGTCTCTTTAAGGATGCCAACAAATACGTTCATATTATTTAAGAAAATCTTTATTATTATTATTATTATTATTATTATTATTATTATTATTATTATTATTAATTAGTCTACCATAAAGGCCTGAAAGTATGCTGCAGGCAGTTGCTTTACAATAAAACACTTTTCTGTATGTCTGTATTTGTAGATATATAAAAGCTACTTGAGATGAAAAGAAAAAATATATAGTGTGCATCAGCTTTCAACATGTTCTAAGATACATTTTATTGAGGTTAGTTGAAATTAGATTTCTGGCTGTTTTGAAGCTGTCAAACATGTTGAACATGCATAATGTCAGATTTCAGTGTCAGAAGCAACTCTTAAATCAATTTATGCAACAAATCAAATCAATGTGGTAAAAAGTCATAAAAACACCAGAGAGTCTGCATTAGAGCAGCATGTGGGATACCTTTCGTCTTCCAGCAGCCATATTGTATAAATGAAAAAAAAATAAAATTTAAGGGACACTTATTCTCAACCAAGCGTGGGCTGACAGTTGAAAAGTGGAATAAATGCAAAAACAGGTAACTCTCAGTTCCTTAAAAATCCCTAAATAAAGTTTCACACGTTTCCAAATTCAGAACATACGCTGCCTTATTTTTTACTATTTAGATAAGTGACAAATTATTAAGTTTACTAAAATCTGTACCATTACTTCCGTACTTCATCGTGAAGCATCATGGGAATCGTAGGTTTCCACAAAATGGATCATACCAATAATGTGACATTGTTTTTAAATCTTGTATATCTTCCCTGTTCTTAGGAATCGCTTTAATTTTACTTCCAATAACATATCGCATACATATTTCCATCAACGTTTTAAAAATCGTCGATAAAATGGCAGACAGCCCAAACTGCCCTCCCCTCCGCCGCGGAAGAATACCAGCCTCCGGCTAATGCCTGTCCTCTTCTACCGTCGGATTACAGCTGTGGCGGCACGCAGTTGAAGAATCCCCAAGCCACAAGACGTCGAATAAAACCAAAAAGTAAGTGTGGCGAAGGGAAATGTCCGTCCCCCTTTAACGTCTGAGTGGGTGTTGTTTGTTAAACCGCCGACCTGTCCTGATTTTGAAGTTTGTTAGCGCCACGTGGTCAAACACAAGTTGGTGACGCTGTCAAAAACTTGTGCTGCCTACAATCAAAGCAGACACGAGCTACAGGGGAAACACATTATGGATTTTTATAGTTATATTGTGGTGTCTGTATGTTTCTGGTATTATACTTGGTCACGTGTTTTTCTTATTTTCCATAATGTTATGGAAAGCCGCTTTAAACTTGTTCTGTTTATAATAACCATGTCATTCTCATGATTACTAGCATCTTTCCAGATTCCTGAGGTAAGTTTTTGGGTTTAAAATTGCTTATTTTTAGCCGATATGCTGACAACCTAGTTGCAAACTTTAAATACTGCAACTAATGCAAACTTAAAACTAGTTCAGTCCAGAACAGTTGGTGTTCAAATGCGCTGCTTTAAATTTGTCTGCTGTTCGTTAGCTTGGACAAAGCTTAGCTATTAAAACATCTAACGAAGCTGACATGTTTTTTTTTAACCATCTATGTTTTATGTTTAACATTCTGCTTAAGGAATCTTCAAATAAATTTTGACTCCCTACTGGTTAAACCAAGGTCCCAGTATAACAGGGGTGTCAAACTCCAGTCCTCAAGGGCCACTGCCCTCCAACATTTAGATGTTTATCTGCTGCACCACACCTGAATAGAATAATTAAGTCATTAGCAAGGCTCTGGAGAACTGATCTACACAAGGAGGAGGTAAGTAAACCATTTTATTCCAGTGTTTTGTACCTGTGGCACATCTAAAAACTGCAGGTCAGTGGTCCTTGAGGACTGAGTTTGACACCTGTGCAGAATAAGATCTTTATGGTGAGCGAGCCTCTGTAAAACGCCATTGTTCCAAGCTGTCACTGTTTGATATCAAAATCAATTTAATTAAAAGACCAATCAAATAGTACCAAGATCATATTTTCATTTTAAGAAATAAGATGGATATAATGTTTTTAGTGTTAAAGTTTTGGTGTAATTCTGCTCTTTAATTTATGTTGAAACTTAAATGTATATATCAAAAATCACTGGTAAAAGATTCATTAAGGGGAAAAAAGTAATTGGCCTGAAATATTAAACAGTCATTTTTTGTATTTATAATGAATGTGAGATGAGGGTGAAAGTGGTTACTTTGTGGTTATTCTTTTTGCCATCAATAAATTCAGCTGATGTCTTCTGCTTGCTGCAGTCTACATATTGGTGATTAATCACTGCTAAAATAAATGCAATAACTGGCAAATTATTGATGATTAAGTCAACTTTTATTACTTTAAAGTAATATTGAATGTCACACCAATTATTTATGCATCTTTTATAAGTAAAAGAAAGTTAAAAGAGGTCATGAAGACCAGAGAGATGGTTTCAGAAACGATTTTTGTTTCCCTATTACACCAACCCCAGAGGTGATGACTATAATAAAGGGCCAAAGGTGAAAACTTGAGGGACACCAGAAGTGATGGGTGCTGTTCCAAAGTGTCTGAGTAACTTGAGCTTTGCTGCCCTTTTTTATTTGCTTTTGGAAAATGTCATTATCTCTGATTAATCTCAACCTCATTTAACCCCCATTTCTGCTTCATTACAAGCTTTTTCTTATGAGTCTAACAGACTTTACTCTTAAAAGCTAAAAAGCTAACTGCATGCTAATAGTGCCTTGAATTTTTTTTTCTGCCTCCTTTTCAACTTGAAATTCTGCAGATTATCAGATTTAAATGTCTTACAGATAACCTTTAGTAAATACAAAAAGCAAATGATTTCATTAAGATGAAAAAGAACCAATTTGGCCCCTTGTGAAAAAGGAGCTTCCTTCTAGATATAACTGGTTGTGTGTGCTTTGGCTGCAACAACTGCCATCAGGCACTTCCAACAGTGAGTCTTCTACGTCTTTAACAAGTCAATTTGCGACGGGTCAGACATTGACCTGTTAAAAGTTTGGCCTTCAGAGTGCCTTGTCTTTCAAATATTTTCCCAAAAGTCTTGAGATCCATCAAGACATTTACTTGGCAAATGTGGAATGAGCCTTTGGTTTAAGATTTTGGCAAGATTTTTATGCCAATTGTCTTAATTTTCCCTTCTGAAAATCTTTAACGACGCCCTCTGGTTATCGGATGGCTCTTAGAGATTTTCCGGCTGTATGTAGTGTGTTAAGTGACATGGTCCTTTCAGAAGGACGTCATGACCACTCCAATCATAAATCTGGGAACATGTTTTATTGTATTGGCCTAACATTAAAGTGTGTATGGTGTCCCCCAAGGAAAAACAAGACTTTCAGATCTGAATGTGATGTGTAGCTAATCTGAGAGCAATGTGTCAAGACAAACTGATTGAAGTCAGAAATGCTTATAAGACAAAGCTGCCATGGCAGACCAGAACATCTGTTGGTCCATACGGTTAACCTTTTTTTTTTTCTTTCTTTTCATTAATACAATCATTTAAAAACTGCACTTTTTTGTATTATACAGGTTATCTTTACCTCATGAAAATTTATTTGATCTAAAAGACTTTTGTGACATACGAGCATAACCGGTTAGTTTGTTTTTTATGGCACTGTATTGAACTTCCATCTATTGGGTCTTAATTTTTATTGCCCTTTGATATACAAGTCAATATAGAAGAGACGGCCTTGACAGAAGAATGGAGCAAAACCGTCAACAGCGTGGAGTCCCTCAAAGCGCTGCCCCAGTTGGGGGCTTCAGGCAGGGAAATGTTACCACTTTGGAGCGAGGAATCATTATTGGAGACAATGTCCAGTTTGGGAGGCTGAGACGTCGCTCAAATTTGTCTCAATCTGAGAGCTCAGGGGCCGAAGAGGAGCATCTGGGCTCTTCTGTGGAGGCAAGTGGCTCCTACGGTCGAAGCCCCATCCTCCAGGGCATGCAGGCTGAGGCGGTATGGTACAACCGCACCGCCTATGAGCAAGCTGAGGGAGACTACCAGCGGCGACTTGCCTCCAATGGAAACGGGCCTCTGTCGTCGTCTCCTCGGAGCCCAAGCACTAAAGGAACTTTGACCATCCACTCAAGACGCAACAACGACCAACAGCGGGATGAGGGTCCGGGTGTCATGACTGTGAAGGCCTGCGGTACCCCTCACCGTCAGCTGGGTAAAGGTCGCAATCGCACTTCCTCTGAGACCGAGCAGGGGGGCAAGGGCAGCAAGGGTCCGAACTCGAGAAAAAGGGGCATCTCCGAGACCGAAGGAAGGCCACGATGGGACAAGTATGACACCTCGCACAGAGAATGAGCTCAACATTTGTGTGTTGTAATTCTGGAAACTGTTGTCTGTCTGCATTATTGTCTGGCTTTTTTTTTTTTCAGGTGTGGCTACTCGTGTTAAAACAGTTTTTTTTTTTTTAATTTATCAGTGGATGTCATTCTTGCTGAAATTGCAATAAGTAACGTGATGATGTGCAGTTAAAGTTGCTGGTCAGTTCACTCCTCTGTTTTGCAATTTCTGGTCGCTTAGTGTTTTCTTGGATTTGAAATTGAACTGTCATCTTATACTAAATTTAATTTATTACCACTGGAGAACATTTGTTTACATTTTGATAACTGAGGATTTAAAGTAATCTTTGACTGTCTTAGTCTGCTGAAAGGAAATGTAGCTATGAGTGATTTCTACCCTCAGCAAGTCATTTAGTTTTTTTTTATTTTCATCAGGCATTATGATCTCTGCAATATTGCTCAAATAGGGTTGAGCTGTCTTGAGTATATCAAGACAGCTCAACCAGCTCAACTGGTCAAATGTGGACATTTTACTGAATATTGTAGTTAATAAGGAGGTAGCAATGACTTTATTCAATCTATTGTGGAGCTCTGATTTACAGCTATTAAACCAAGTAGCGGGAAGAGAAACGGCATATGTTGAAACAAACTGGCAAAGGAGTGAACTGACCCAGAGCCACAGCTAACATGGCTGCCTGAATGGGTTTCCCGTTTGATATGTTTGACAAAAAAGTGGGTGTTGTTTTCACTGGCAGACAGCCTTTTGTTTGCTAATCCAGTTTTTGCAGACGATGCAGCTCTGTTTATTTGAGGAATGTGTCACTGCCTGCTGCTGTAACCCCTCAGCAAACAAATCGGAGATGGACCTTATCTTCATTCAATTATTTGTTTATTTCTTTTTTATTTTATTTTGGCTTCATAAACATAACTTGTCTCAAGCATTGAACGCCTTCCTCTCACACCCTCATGGAGTCCATCTTTAACTGCATGGTGTTGTAACACATGACAGCGCACTATCCTTGTTGCAACAGTGACTAACCCCTTTTCTTTGACTGTAAGCAAATAAGCCTATAAAGTGTTTTCATTATTCATTCTTTTACTCCGTCACAGTACCAAGATGAGTGGACTGCAGTGTCTCGCCGCAGAGAACATCTGGTTCGACAAACACCGCTACGATGAAGCTGAGAAGCGCTTCTACGAGGGAGCAAACGGCCCCACCACCCAGCACCAGCAACAGGTAACAACCTCTTTTGTGCTAAAATCCCACTCCCACTAGGAAAGGGCTTTCATGTGTTCTCAATCTGCCAGCAACAAGTTGTTTATAAATCAGTCACAGGCTGCACAGATTTCCTTACTCATATCCTTGCTGGTGTTGGCAACACTTACATCACCGTCTGTCACAGTGGTCAGCAGCCTGCAGCAGCTGCCTGCCTGCATGTTAGTTGAGGCTCTCGATTTAGAAGTGGCTTGTCAAAGTGAGAAGGGTCAGGTGGTTTTGGCAGCTGCCTCGGCTTGTCAGACCATCCCGGCTTCCTGTACAGGCCTGTTAACAGTGGAGTGGAGGTTTGTTTCATTGAAATCCATGCGCTGGCACCTTTAAGGACTTTGATTTTAGGTTTTAAAAAGATCAGCAGTGAGAAAACTTTAATCAGCAGTTGGTTTACTAAAAT
Organism: Poeciliopsis prolifica; assembly: GCF_027474105.1. Taxonomy (NCBI): domain Eukaryota; kingdom Metazoa; phylum Chordata; class Actinopteri; order Cyprinodontiformes; family Poeciliidae; genus Poeciliopsis; species Poeciliopsis prolifica. Next base: position 16,276,710 of record NW_026562383.1, on the reverse strand, counting down.
GTTTTCACATCAAAAACTGTAGTTGACTTTCCCCTCAAGAAATGCAAAAGTGCTTCAAAAAATGTGAACATATACTGTCTACCTACCTCTAGTTTTTTGACTGAATGAAGAACAAGCAGTTTTAACCAAAACTGCAGCAAACAGTGTTACAGCGAGATTGTGTTTTCAATCTGCCGAGCCTGCTGTTATGTGGAGGTCAAGTAAATGTACTTTGAGTATGCGTGATGCATGATCAGTTATTTGAAAAGCATTTACCACTGGAGGAGGTTTGCACTGTTCTTTAAAAATGAGACTTGGACCATTGAACATGAACTGTGAGAAACTTGCATATAAACCGTTCGGCATCTGTAGTTACTCCTGAGTTTTTCCTGCCTTTTTAACTTTTCTGTATTGCTGGGGGAGGAGGGGCAGGTAAAAACGGCGCAGCATGCCAAAAGTCGCCAGCAGAAACCGAGGCACAGAAATGTAAGTTTGTCCTCATCCAGGTTGGTTTTCAGTCCCAGGAATGCTGCATGACAGAAACACCGAGTTGACCCACAGCTGCTGGATGGCTGCAGTTTCTTGTTTTTTTTTCTGTCTTCTCCTGTCAGCATGTGTGTTTTAAAATTATTCAGGCTGCTTTCTTTTAATCTGACAAGCAACAGGGCTCAAGTATCCGTTACTACAAGTCTGAAGTTGTAGTAACGTAAATGAAACCGAAAAATATACAAGATGTGAATTTGGTTGCAAGTTCAGTCAAAAGAAACAAAAGCACCAAAATCACAGAGAAACCAAGGCGTTGACATCATACTTGAGCCCATGGAAAGATTCCTCAATTGATTGAGTCGAAAAACTCTTTGAGGACATTAGAGCAAGAATCTGATGAATTTCCTGTTCATTTTTCAAATGTAATGAAAGATCGCCCACTTGCATTTTAGGCAAATTTTCTTGAGGCGGGAGGCATTATGATCTGCATGTGGGAATTATTAGACCATTTCCTCCTCTATATGGATCTTGTGTGAAACCCAGAAGCATGTTTGTGTCACCAACCAATAGTGACAAACTGTAGTCGTGCATAATTTTTTCAAACCATCCTTTGCATGTTTCTCTTCAGATTTAAGGTGTGTTAATTTTTCTGTTCAAGTTTTGGTGCTAATTTTATTTTTTTCTTCTTTGTCCCCACAGTCATCCTCTCATGGAGCAGGAGACCAGGAGCTGGTTACACGCATGAAGAGCCTGGAGCTGGAGAACCAGACTCTGAACAAAGGTTTTTGTTGTTTTTCCATATCAAAACTTTTTGCAGACTTTTAGGCTATAATTTGTTTGTGCAACAAAATGATCACAAAATGATCACAAAATGATTGTGGGTTTGGCTCGATTTAACTCCTCTTCCAGCTGTCAATAATCCTGAGGCAGCTGTCTGCCAATTTCATTTAACAAAGAATCTGCCGAAACCCAATACCGCTGTGAAGAAGAAAATAAACTGGCTTATTGACTGCTTTATTTCAAAAGAAATGTCTGCATATTGATGTTTGAACAGTCTTTTTAGGAAAAAACAAGTTTTTATTTACAAGTAAACATCCAAGATTAAACATTTTACTCGTAAAACGAAAGACGGGGAAGATGTCATTGTGAGGAAAAAATGAAAACACCAGAACCTCTAATGCACATAGGTGAAGCTCAAGGTCCATGGGCCAAATCTGGCCAGCCATAAATATTTCACCAAAGAGACTTACCTCTTTGGCCTTCATCTCGTTTTTAAACTCATCACAGACGTTGACTCGGCCTCATCGGTGTGGTGTGTTCATTGCTCATAAAAGGATAGACTTTTGTTTTTCTGTCCAGCTGGTCATCACGCAGGGTAGATCACACTTAATCGTATTTAAAATATAAGCTCTAAGAGTTTGTCTTGCGAAAAGGAATAAATCAGTTGACGTGATCTTGTTTGAATGTCAGTGGTTGAGGACATGAGGGCAGCTCTGCAGAAGCTGGAGTCCAGAGTGGCGGTCCTGGAGAAGTCCCCTGCACCAGCAGCTGTCCCCTGTGCTAAGGTAGATCAAACACTCCACTGTATCCTGTCCTTTTGTTGTTGTTGAACAACATATTTGATATCATAATTCAAATTTCTGACCCAACATATCATTATCTTCTTATGTTTGGCATTTATAAAAAGAGGAAGTGGTTTGAGTTTTTTGTTCCCCTTATGCCCTACTTTTTAAAATGCACAGGCTGCTCCAGCACAAGCAGCTCCAGTCAAACAAGTACAGGTGACTAATGGCAGCGATGATGATGACGATGACATAGACTTGTTTGGCAGTGATGAGGAAGATGAGGAGGCAGAACGCCTCAAGCAGGAGAGACTGGAAGCCTATGCCGCCAAGAAAGCAAAGAAACCCACCGTCATCGCCAAGTCCTCCATCCTGCTGGACGTCAAGCCTGTAAGCAAACTTCTGCACTCTGGACACACCGTAGTGCAGTCCCAGGAATGCTGCATGACTGAAACCCTGCTGAGGGTTCTGATGATGTTCACTCTTGATCTTCACCCAGTGGGATGATGAGACCGACATGGGAAAGCTGGAGGAGTGTGTGCGCTCCGTGCAGATGGACGGGCTCCTGTGGGGGGCTTCGAAGCTGGTCCCAGTCGGCTATGGCATCAAGAAGCTGCAGATCAACTGTGTGGTTGAGGATGACAAGGTCGGCACAGACATCTTGGAGGAGGAGATCACCAAGTTTGAGGATTATGTAAGTTAATCCTTGTGGCATCTTTGCATGTTTTAATTTTGCCTTCTGTCTCCAAATGAAGCTAAGTGCTCTAGTAATCTGATTTAATTCTTTGTATGAATGAAAGGCCTTAAAAGCACAAACTTGAGTGATTTTTAATGGGATTCCATATTGTAGATCAACACAAAGCAGACCATAATTGGGAAGAGCAGAAAATGCACTAATGTTTTTAAATGTTTGTGGTGCATATCTTAAACATTTGCATTTTGGCACATAAAGTATAGTATAAATTTTCCTCTAAATAGAAGAAACTAAATAAAATTCTATGAAGCTGCTTTTAGGAGTTGCCTTATCTCTCAACAGTCCAGCTGTGTGTAATATACATCTCTATGAATCAGATTTTTCTGTGAAGACCTCAGAAGTTTGTTAGAAAGAAAACAGATTATAAAACTTTTTTGAGAAATATTCAAAGAACAGCCACTGTCTCTGCAGCTCATGGCTTCTTCTGAGGGAATCTGACAGCTGTTAGCCATGCCCTCTGCAAATCTGATGGGTTTTTTTTTCTTTACTGAAGAGGCAAGAAGAAAACGATTAGAATGATAAATTATTTCACATTACAAACCATGTAGGGAAAAAGCTTCTCTGCTCAGATGAATTCAAACTCTGTCCCAAAATAGGGGTGGACCTTTCTTATAATTTATATAGATAGATGGATCTATAGAAATATATATATCTAAACCTTGTTTGTATATGTTTAAATATTTACTAAAAATATTAAGTAAAATATTTTTACTTTATTTTTCCAATTAAGTATTAAATTTGAAAATGATCAAATGCAGTTACTGTGTGCAGTTTAGTGATATAAATCGCTTACTGGTGTCCCCAAGCAGCATATCTCACATGGGAATGTTTTCTCAGGATGTGAAAGGCTGTGACACACACAACCACCGCTAATGTAAACAATTTGTAGCAGAAAACGAATATCGCAGCAAATCACATTTTCTTATTACTTGGAAAAAGAAGAAAGTTTTCCCTGCTTTTAAGTTAATCTTTATTTCTTTTAAATAAAATGTACATATCAATACATTTGTGACCGATGTAACTTTGTTTCTCTGCAGGTCCAGAGTGTAGATGTCGCTGCCTTCAACAAGATCTAACCTTCAATACCAACATCTTGATGCTGCCTACAGCTTGTGGGGTTAATAAAGCTGAACGTAGAGCATAAATATGTCTCTTATTTCTATATATTTATTTACAAGACTACTTGTAAAGTGCTACTGAAGCAGGGTTCTAGTTTGAAGAGCACAGCTTCAGTATAGAGCCCAAGCCCACCCAAAACACCGGGTACACTGGCTGGGTGAATGTGGTTTTTTCCTCATGGAGCAGAATCATTGAATCAGAAACATTGTAGAACATTAGAGTCCCAGCCCTGAAATCCAGATACACTCCTATCCGGCTCCCACAGGGAGTCTTGATGGCAACGCTTTCCTTGTTGTGCTGGAACGAGCAGGTGGTGTTGACGCAGTCTAAGCTCCAGGATTTAGAGTTATGGCCCAGTTTGCAGTCGCTCCCTCCTCCAATCCTATTCATGTTCTTGTAGCAGATGCCAATTGAGACCCCCCTACTCCCAGCCCACTCCACCTCCCAGTAACATCGGCCAGCTACCCCTGCTCTGCACAACACCTGGGCCCAGCTGGTGAAGCGGTCCGGGTGGTCGGGGTAGGGCTGCGGTTCTGAGCGGCTTGTCACTGACCTCCGGCTGTCGGAGACGCTCAGGTAGGAGTTGGCCGTGTTCATGTCCAACGTCAAGTCGTTGTAATCTGGAGAAGAGAACATAATCTAATCGACTATAGAAGACATAATTAAATCAAACATTTGTGCTCACATTGGAGAAAATCGGCTCTTTTCCTCGGTTCTGTGGTGTAAGGAATGTCGGCGTCTCTTGCTGTTGAGAGAAAAATGCTTAGCAGCCATTTCAACAAAACCATCTGAAAATATCTCCATGCGCTCATGAAGAGCCACACCTTTGGTCTTTTCACTGATGTTTGGATTGATGCTCTCCTTCAGCGATTTTACTAGAAATGGAAACAAAGTTGATTCCAAAATTCTGCAAGATAAAATATTTAAAATGGACATACCTTTCTCTGAAACCCTGCTGGATTCCCTTTGAAATGTTTCGTCCAGACCTCCTTTCAAGTCGCCCAGGCCGTCTCTCATTGTTTTATACATGAAATACGTCAGGGCATCCGTGTTGGGCATCTCCACAGTCTTCATAGGGAAATGGAGATGCTTGCATTTCTGCAGAGGTGTGAAGATAATTGAATCACATTTGCTTTTTAAATGCAATTTTTTTCAACTATTGAAAATCAAATTCGTAGTGAAAATATCGAGGTAGGTGAAGTTATTTAAGCATTAAAATGTATAGTTTAGCTCCACCTTAAGCACCAAGTAAATCTGAACAATGTTTCTTTATCTTAACTCTTATTTAGCCTGGCATTTATTTTATGAACTGACTGGTTGTCTTAACTGAGGTTAAGGGTTCAGGTCGTCAATTTGCCAAGCCTGCTGATTTTCTGTGAAGGATGACAAACTCGTTCTCAAACGTGTTGAATTACCGTTTTCAGGACAGAAGGAATATTATCCAAGTCCAAGAAATTGAGTTATTTAACTTGAAAGAAATACCCTGTGCTTTTAAAATTGTCCCCTTTTGATATTCTTCTCTTCCAATTATCAACTACAGAGAAGGAATATTCGGTGGTTGAATCTGTTCCTAAAGATCTTACAATTGGCTGCTTAATCCTTGTTTTTAAGCATTCAGATGCTGATTTCAGTAGAAAGTTCGTTTGAATTTTATTAAACAATTGATTAAAAAATGTGTACATTTAGTACACTATTTAGCAAAATAGGTGTAACTTTAACCACTAGATGGCAACAGTGTTCAGTACAATCTGGAATGTGTGGAAGACACCTTTACAGGCATGAGTAGTTTACTGGGGGTAAATTTGTGACAATCTTGAAGTACTTTAAAAGTTTACCATTTAAAAATGAATTTTCAGAAACATGTTAGTATTGTAGTGCTAACATTCTCCAGTAACATTCTCCTCTAAAATGGAGAAAAAGACTTGTAACCTATGGTTTCTGAAGGCAAAAAATCTGGTGGAGATGCAGCTCTGTTGGGAGCTGAAGCTTTCTGCCTTTAGAGGAGTTGTAAATTTGAGGTGAGTGTCCACCTGCCAGATGTTGAGGTGTCCCTGAGCAGAACATTGACCCCAATCCCGCAAACATCACCATTATGTGCATCAAATCACTGTAAGTTCCACTTCCATACCTGGAGGAAGTGGATGTGGTCCTCCGTGCGAGACAGCCGCTCCAGCTCAGCCTCCGTCCTCCGGTGCTCAGCCAACTCCCTCTGGATCCTCTCCAGCATCTCCTCGGCCTGACCAACCACCAGTCTCTCCTGGGATTTGATCATCTCCTTCACCTCTCCGCTTTGTTTCTCAATGGATCGAATCAACTTGGAGAAAATCCTTTCACTCTCCTCCACCACAGCCTCCGCAGAATGCTGGCAAGGTTAAAGTTCTTTATTTACCAGGAAAACCGTTTATGTTTTTTTTGTGCTACATTGTACATAAAGAACATCACAACCTCTTGTGGACGAAGTTGATCTCACCTTCATGTATTTTATGGCGTATCTCAGTTCCTTCTCTGCATCCTTCAGCTTTTGTACCGACTTCAAAGAAGTTTCTTTGAGTTTTTTCTAAGAATACAACAGATAAATATCACATGGGACGATCTCTCTTTTTAGTGAAATAATTTATTCCAAGGTTGGCTTTCAGGGTGGAACATTTTGATTCAACAAAGCATTAAGCTACACTGAAAAGGTTTTGATCCATCGTCTGTGTGTTAAATATTTTACATCCTGAAGGCCTCACGTGATGCTGTGGCTATATTGAGCTTCTCAGACAACACATTTAGCATCCATTATCAATTCTCCTGGATGTGAAACGCCCCCGAGATAAAAAAATAAATAAATATTAGTCATCCTAATGTTTTATTTATGAACTGCAAGCATTACTGAGCTTTATTATCCCATAAGCAGAAGGATATATTAGCAACATATGTTCCTGACTTTCCAGTTCTACTGCAGTTGATCCTGAAAGTGGAGATGAAGGCACAAACACTGGTTTAGGTATCAAAGAATTAAATAAGTATTTTATCTTTGATTTGAATTCAATCCAAAACAAAGTCCAGAAAATGCTCCTGGAAACTCCTACAAACCACTTTATAAAGATTTGGAGTGTCAGAGTATTGGTTGTTGCTGCTCTAGTTATTTTTTAACGGACTTGCCTCTAAATTATTAACAGCTTACCTGAGCAGGAAGGACACCAGAATCCTTTTAAAAGTTAATTTTAGACATGGATCAGCAGGGTAACTGAGTAAAACAACATTGGTTTACAATATTTAAATACTTTTAACGTTGAAGATCTTTTGTTTAAAACAAAGATTTGTTCCTGATGCCATTAAAACATATTACTGCTGTAGTGATGTTACTTGAACTTTTATCAAGTATTATTCTAAAATGGAGAATAAATGAATGCAAAACATTTGAAAATTTTATGGGCATATAGCAGGTTTAAATAAATAAAATACATTTTGTAACTTAAAGGCAGGGTGGAGGTTTTGAATAAAAAGTAATGGAGAAGCATTTTAAAGTGTTAGTCTATTAAATTCACTTTGTTCAGCTCAAAGTAAAAGAACAAAACAAAGTATTGCAAGTAAATACTACTTAAAAAGTTTTCTCGTGTTGTCAGACTTTTTGTTGTAGTTTTGGAATTGCATTTGATTTTTGTAATGCAAATGTTAAAGATTTTAGCAAATTCAAGTTTTTCTTGAGCTAGTCATTTGCATATAAGGCCTTTGTGCAGAAGTTAAATATTAAAGTACAGATGACACCCAGCTCAGAATAGTCAGCAAGCTTAAAACAATGTGAATAGTTATTATAAAGCCAGCTGCTACCGCAGGAAGTTGTTTCCACAAACATCGCATTCACTTCCTTAAATCATTGTAAACCTTTTTTGTTTCGAAAAGTCTGTTATAATTATTACACTTTGAGTTTAGTATCTCAATTCAATTCTGATGAATCAAACATTTTTATAACCATTTATACTTTGGCAGACTTCTTTCTTTCTTGTCTAAATTCTTAAGTGTTTGAAATCAAATGTGTACTTTGAGGGAAATTCTTTCCAACAGCTGTATTGTGAATATATTTGTTGCTCTGATTCTTTTAAAGCATTACTGAACTGTTAGTGAGATAATGTCTCAGAAACATCGATACTTTATTATAAACTTCTCTGACTCACCTGCTGATTGGTCCTCTCCTCCACCAGCGGCACGGTGTTGTGGCCCTTGTGCCTCTCCTTAACACACAGCGAGCACACACACTGCTGGTCACTGAGGCAGTACAGGCGCAGCAGCTTTTCGTGCTGTTGACACAGCTTCTCCTTCAGCCTATCTGTGGCTGGGATCAGCTTGTGGTCTTTTCTGTGAAAGCGCTCTTCGTGTCCTTTCAGGTGAGCCAGGCAGAAAGACTCCAGGCACTGGGGACAGGATTTCACAGCTCTGTTCTTCCTGCCCTTGCAGACGCTGCATTTCACCTCCTCGGGTTTCGCCAGGTGCTGAGCCGCAGGCTGAACTTCACTTTTCAGGAACTTTTCCACCACTTCAGCCAGAACAGTGTTCCTGCTCAGCAGGGGTTTGGGATTGAACTCCTGCCTGCACTGGGGACAGCTGTGCTGGTCTTTCTGCTTCGCTGTGTTCCAGTAATCCTCAATGCAGTCCAGACAGTAGCTGTGTCCACACGGGATGGTCACGGGATCTCGCAGAACCTCTAGGCACACTGGACAGCAAAACTGGTCTGGTTCTACAGAGATCGTTGCGGCTGCCATTGCACTCTCACACACACAAACATTGAACTGAAAGAGGAAGGGACAATGATGGGCGTAGCTCACAAGTGTGCAGATATCAGCATCTCAGGTTTCACCTGCTGCACCAGGAAGCCTCCAATCACAGCCAGGCACACCTGGGGAAGGCCCTCCCAGGTAAAAAAAAAAAAGAAAAAAGGCAGAGATCAGCCTCCTGTCGACCCACACCAGGCTGGGCCATCGTAGATGACCTTTAAAAGTAACCTGAAGCTTGTTTTTGTTTCCCAGGGGAAAGCCCTGACTTATGTCTGTGTTTGATCAACAAAACAAGAACCAACCACTAGACAGTCTCTTTTAAACAGAAACTTTTTCACCACCTTGGCCAGAATGGCCAAGGTGGTGGAAAAGGGTCAAAATTTTAATTTTAATTTAAATTAGTTTCAGAAATTTTAAAATCTTAAAATTTCTTGTTTTTAGCTCACACTTAACCAGCCTCTTTACCCAATACCGGATAGAAATGAGTGACTTCTTAAAGTTCAGCTAAAGGCACCTTTTTCATAGACACACCTTTACTTAAATGTACAATTTTAACATTCCCTGTATAACTTTGAATTTTAATCAGTTTGTTTATATGTCTCTATTAACTAATTCATCATTACTCTGTAATTTACTCCCTTCAGTCATCCAGAATCTTTCTCTTACTCTGCACCATCAGCCTGGAATCATCTCTAACTGGACTTTAACTTCCTGATCCGATTCTGCTTCTGTTCTTAACTACAGCTTTGTGATTAGTTCTCATCTTACACATTTTGAGTCCATTCCTTAACATACACTTGCACTGCTGTTTTGTATGTTACTTTTACGACTGTATATAATGTTGGTCTCTTTTGAAAATTAGGATTTATTTCCCGGTGAGATTTATCCGACATAAATAAAGGTTTTCCTCTTTGCTTTCAAGTGAAACTGTTTATAAAATCCTCCAGTGAATAAATAAATGTTTTAATCTCAAAATAAGCGGATGATGTTTTAATGTGTCACAAATGAGTTTACAAAAGAAAATAATTGTTCACATAGCACTGCTTAAAAAATACTTAGAAAAGCATAAAACCACATCACCACAGCAGGCTGACCCTTTTAGCAATACTGAAATACACTGAAGTAGGTTGCTCATGCTTTCAGCTGCTTCACACCAAGTTAAATGCATCGACTGTAAATAAATACTGAAATATAACTGATTAAAGTCAATAAAACAAGTGTCCACAGATAAAATACTCAAAAATGTCTCATTTTTGACTCTTATGAAACAATATTCAGGTTATGTGGGTGCATGTATGACATTCAGTCTGATCTGCAGACGGATTTATCTTCTTCTTGAGTGAGGCCGTCTCTGCAGGGGTCTTTGTCTGGACCCAGTCACGAGTTTGGAACCTGACCAAAAAGAAAACAAGAAATGGAATGTTGCAGCAAGAAACAGCAAAATCTGATCAGTTTACAGCAGGAGATAAAATGTGAGGAAATAAAACTTTTATCGTAAATATAGTGTTAAATTACCTAAGGGTTAAAGCATCTGAATATTAAATTGTTTTGTATCACTAACTTTTTCCATATCATATTGCAACAAGAAATTTCAGTGCATGTAACAGTGATTTGCAATAAATGCTTCATTAATGTGATGACTCTAGTTACCGAACGGCGAGAAGGCAAACGGTCCCGGAGTAAAGAACGGGTTCAGAGGATTGACAGCTGGTTGGTCCAGACCAAGAGGAGGCAGAACTGTGAGGACAGATAAACACAGTCACTGTGGAGCCTCCCAAACTGAAACTGACAGAATCTCATGCAGATTCAGCAAAGTGTGCGGTAAGCAAACATGCTGTGAGAGGAGTTTCGGCTGAAAGGAAAATGTTAGGACAGAAACATCTTTTATTCAGCAGGACAACAAAAACACATCAAATTACACAAACAGGTACAAGGGTAACGTAACACACACCCACACACACACACACACCCCCACACACACACACACACACACACACACACACACACACACACACACACACACACACACACAATACACAACTCGTTTTCATGTGCTCACACATCTCATCAGTGTGTCACTGAGTAAGTGTGTCCCAGAAACCATCTGCACATAAGAAAAACGCATCAATAGAGAAAGGTTTGCATTATTTAGCAAGCATATAAATGACCCTATCTAAGTTATTTTAGGTGTCTGTGGGAAAAATATCAAAAATGAAATCTGTGGTCAATTAAACCACTGAAATCACAGGACTTAACAGCAATTAGTCAGTTTGTTGCTTGCCTTTAATAAAAAAGGTAGATTTTTCTCAGCATAAAGATAAACAAGAAAAAAGATACATTTTGAAAACAACAAAAATAAACTAAACAGCTATGCTCAATGGTATAAAAATTTACAACTTTTTCTATTGGGCTAGAATCAAAAATTTGCCTTCTGTTACTTTTAAAGAAAAGTTTCTTTAATAGTTTGTATGTTAATATTTGTTTATTAACATTAACTAAACCCATTGGTGCCTGAATGTCCATACCATTCAATAAATTTGAATATTATCGAAAAGTTAATTTATGCGAGTAACTTAATTCACTAAGTAAAACACATATAGATTAATTACACTCAGACTGATATTTTCAAGGCCCTACTTCAATGCTTCCGTCGTTTGCATTGATTTTTATTGATTTAAATATGAAAATATGACATATAAAGTTAGAGTACCAATTAAAAAATATTTTTAAAACAGAAATGTGGGTTTAAAAACAAGCATGTTGAACATTTGCTGTCGTTTTTAAGAGCTCTTTAATTTGGCAAATGATCTTCTGTGGGATGATATTCTACTGTATTGATTATGCCTGCATTTATAAGCTAATAAAAATATATGTGCTTTTGTTGTCAAGTAGATGGTAAATTAAATATAGATTAGTACATTGTCTGTAGCACTTTGGTTTATTTTTTCAAATCAGAGAAATTTTATAAAAAAATTATACATAAAAATGGCAATCACGAAATGATCAAGTATACAATATGAAATGCTGAAGAGCTACTGATTTTATAGACACTATTAATAGGTGACAGCACTTGTGATTAAAAAAACCCCAAACAATTTCTATCACATGGAATTTTTCCCTAGTGACTTAAAAGCTATACCCATTTAAAGTCTTTGTACATTTTTACTATAATCAATGCAGAAGGTAACATAACATTAACAAGCTCACTTATTGGTGACTCCATCTGTGCAGCTGCCCCAGCCTCACCAGTGAGGGGAGAGTCACCCTGAGACCCTGAGGACTCAGGATTCTGAATCATCATGATTGTAACATCTTTCACTAAAAAAGAAAAAAAAAAATAGATCAGTCAGTGGTGAGAACAAATGTCCTTTAAAAGCCCCTCTTGAAGTGTGTCTACCTTTCTCATAGATGCTGACAAATCCTCCCTGGCACACTTCTTGCAGCAGTCCCTTGAAGTCGGACACAGCTGTCATCACCGGGCTGAAGGAGGGGCCCGGGTTCGTGTTGAGCAAAGGAGAAGCTGACAGCGCAGGAGAGGCTTGAAGGGACTGACAACTCTGAACACAGACACGGAGAAGAGACGGTGTTAGGCTGAGCGCTACTGAGTCACTGTCCGCAGAACAAGTCTGAAGGAATCACCTGGAGGAACTGGACGGGGTCATCGGTGTGGGACAGGAGGTCAAGTTCGGCCTCGTTCTTCTTCAGTTCAGCAATTTCCTTCTGGATCTTGTCCAGCAACTGCTCGGCTTCACCGATGACCGTCTTTTCCTGTTCTTTGATGAGCTCTCTCACTTCAAAGCGCTTCAGCTCTATCTGGTGAATGAGCTCCGTAAAGATGGCGTCGCTCTCTTCAGCAGCAGCCCGCGCCGAACGCTAGAGGGAGACGCAGACCAACGCACAGCAGTCAGCGAGGGAGGCACAATTTAACACTGGTGCGATCTTAACACTCTGTTTACTTCTCTTGACCTACGGGTCAAAAATGACCCACCCTAACAAAAGCCCCAACAAAAAGCTAATTAATTAAATTTTAAATCTAAAGTCTATTTTACAAGATGAAACAATGTGTTATTTATCAATTCAACTCAATTTTATTCATTTCTTATAATGTATTTTTGTTATTCAATACAAAAAGATGATCAACAGAATCACTCTCTTTTTTTCTTTTTACCACAAACCATGTGTTACAGCAGTTGTTTTTTTTTTACATAGTAAAGATTTATTGTTGTAATTTCTGATCAGTCAGTTCTCACCACTGACTGATCAGAAGTAATTCAGAAGTGGTTACTTCTGAATTAATTAGACTGAAAGGGGAAAAAAAGTCAAAAATGTAGAACTTTTTAGTCAACGGTTCATTCTTTAAATTTTTTTTTGGAAGTGAATTATAAAAATACCTCTCGTAAAACAAAATGTAGCTTGATTTTGTGAACAATTTAACATCAGCTCTTATGTTGTGTCTCATAATTATACGATATGTTCAACACAAGATGAAGAACATCTTCTGATCAACATAAGGTGTCGAACTTAAGATGAACATCTTCACGAGATGATGATCATCAAAAATGACTCATAAGACAATCCATGTACCCTAGTGGTGTAAAGCCCACATGGAAATTTAAACAAAAGCAAAGTATTACTTTTTCTAATGATGGGGTCAATTTAGGAAAAGTCATTTCAAGTTGGAAAAAGATAATTTAGGGTATTTTTTTCTACAGGTAAACATGGTAATGGGTCACTTTGGACCCCCAAGACAACACAAGGGTTAAAACACATCTGCTCTATGAGAATAGTTAGCTGCAGCAGCTGTTATGTAAATAAAGAGCAAGTTACGTATTTTACTGATAATGTGACGTTTTCTCATCCATCATTTAATAGAAAGAATCTGTGTGTCAGCACTTACAGCAAGAGAAAAAACAGCTTGTCTCAGATCTTGTGCCTCTTTCTCTCTTTGCTGAATCTTGAGCTGTGAGCTCTGCCTCATGTCACTGAGCTGTATCTGAAAGAAACAAAAGAAGAAGAAAAGAAAATCCCCCATGTGCCTTTCTGAATCTCCACAGAATATCTGGTGATCATCTAATGTAAAACTTATAAGAGAAAAACAAATAATACTACTTAAATGCAATAGTTAGCCAGAAATCAACTGAACTGCTTCAGAAACACAACAAAACCACAAGAACTAAATCTGTGTCAGTATTTTCATATCAAACCTTGAATTACAGTAAAAAAAAAAAAAAAAAGGAATATAAGCAGAGTAATTTATTTCGTTTATTAGTTGAGATAAATCACAGTCATTTTGGTTTTGTTTGCGTGAAGCACTGCACCGAGAGAGATATGTTCTTGACCAGATCTAAAAAACCAGAGTCTGACTAAATAAAGCATTCAGAGAAGCAGTTTACAAAGGGACAGATTCTTGAACAATAGATCAACAATTTCTTCCCTGGCGACATAAATGAAGGACATGAACATTCCAATTTCAACGTAATTGAAAAAAGGTCTTTGCCTAATTTACTTTTAGAAACTGCTTTCTACTTCTTCAAGGTGTGACAGACAGCCCTGAAGGGCCAGTATCCCAGTATATACAGTATTTTTCTGAGCATCATGGGTAAGTACAGAAAAATAAGAATGGATTCAGAGCCTTTAGCTAATTTAATTAAGGTTAAAAACAATGTGTATTAAAGAACAGGCTACTGGAGTGAGATTGATTTTTACCTCCTTATCACAAATCACAGCCAGTCCACAATACAAACGGTCTGAATCCAATCAATGGCTGAATGCAGCTTTACATAAAATGGTTAGGACTGAAAAATAAAACCAAGGCTCTTACAGACAGTAAAAATTGATCCACAAGTCACCATACTCAAAGTGACTTGTGAGTCTAAGTATCTGCAGAACAAATACTTAAACTCACAGACGACAATTTCAGGCTGAGGTAAAGTGTTGCTACCTTCATGTGTTGCGTTTCTGCCTCGGCCAGCACCGTGTCGTGTCCTCTGTGCTCGTCTGTCAGACACAGGTAGCAAATGCAGCGCCTGTCGGTGCGACAGTACACTTCCAGCAGCTTGTCATGCAGGGGGCAGATCGTCTCCTGGAGCCGCTTGGAGGCCGAAACCAGCTTGTGCTTCTTGAAGGCGGCGGACTCGTAGTGAGGCTGGAGGTGAACGTCGCAGTAGGAGGCCAGGCACACCAAGCAGGACTTGACAGCCTTGTTTTTCCTCCCGGTGCAGACGTCACACTCCACGTCGTCGGCTTTGGCCAGACATCGGCTATCCCTCGGTACCGAGGCAGCCTGGAGCGTCGTAGTCTTGAATTTCTCCACCACATCGGTGAGCATGGTGTTCCTGGCAAGCACCGGCCTCGGGCTAAAGCTCTGTCGGCACTGTGGGCAGACAAAGACCCCGAGAAAGTCATCTTGGTCCCAGTAGTTCTGGATGCAGTCCGAGCAGTAGCTGTGTCCGCAGGGGATGGTCACTGGGTTTTTCAGCACGTCCAGGCATATGGAACAGTTAAACTGGTCCTTGTCCAGAACCACTCCACCCTGAGCCATTTTTAAAAACACGACAGAGGAGCCGGAAAATGACGGAAAACGCAAGAACAAACTGGCTCAGGGTTGCTGCCCCTGCTTTGTTTACAGGAAGTGAAGAGAATGGAGGCGTGTCCTAGCAACGACACCGGATACTGGAGGACATTTAATTTAAAGAGACAAACACAGATTCTTCAAACTAAGAACTGTTTAATAAATGCAAAAACACAAACTCTTTTTGCAAAGCTAATTTAAAGTATTATTAAATTATTATTACAGTTTCATTTGGTGAGTTTACTTTATCAAAGACACTTGCGTTCATGGGGGAAAACTCGCTCTAGGTGCAAAAATGCTTTTTCACCCTCTATTTACATATTAACTTCTTAAGATTTATATGTATGAACATCTAATGTTGAACATATAGTTAATGTAATTTGAAATAGCTGAAATGAATTTTGTGGTCCTAGATCATTTTTGATTCATTTATTATTCAAATGTATTTAACGGACATTGCTTCATGGTGATTATTCTGTTTTGAATTTCAAATATTTTGATCAATTATTTACTAGTACCACAATTGTGAAATTTTGCAAAGCCACATCAAGATTTGGTACAAGAACCCCCAAACTTATTCTGCAAAAAATAATTACTGTATATAAAAACAATCATGTGTATTGGATGTGTTAGTCTATGTGGGTAAATAACACTGCAAGGGCTTTGTTTTAATTGCACAGATCACATTTAATAAAGCTATTTAGCGTTGTCACTTTGAATAAAGATAAATATATTTCATTTTAAAAAAGAACTCTTGTATTGAAGTTAGCTCTCACAATACAGCATATAAAACCTATGGATGTCTGATGTCTATAGTTTACTTAACATTTTCCTTTGTGTCCTTCTCAATGAATCGGTCTGTTCTTTGAAACAGTTTTCCATTGAATGTTTACCTCTAGTCAATGTGTTACAAGTAGTAGATAAGTCCCTTTATGATGAGGAGCTTTTTCTATTTGCTGATTATAAGGACAGTTGAAGCAGTCATGCTCGAACAGCTTAGCTTTCACAATTTATGTAACTCAGTTGAGACAGCCTCAAACGTGCCTACGTGTTGAAACATCCATGGAAGTGGCGTGCTTTTGTTCAGAAGGGGCAGTCAGTCAGAGTTTTGATCAGTGTCATATCTTAAATTTAGGAACATTAAATTACAATTAAATCTGTACTTAATTTGTAAGAAATGACCCAAAAACAAGGTTCAGTGCATTTTTATTTTAAAATGCATTAAGATAATTAAACATAATAAATAGTATCTGACAAATCATTTTCCATAAATCAAAGAACAATAGGTGGAAAACAAACATACAATCCATATCCTCAAACTTCAAGGTTTTAACCAGGATTTCTTAAACAGAGCATTGACAGCATAAATACATAAAAGATTAGGCATACATTTTTAAAAGTGTAATATCTCTAACTAAGGACAATATGTTAATTTGGTCACAAAAAGAAAACTGACGCATAAATGACATGTTTGCACATTTCAATTATTTTCTCAATAAGAGCACAAAAACACTCATACTTTCTTGTGCGTGGCAGGTTTTGAAAAGTTGCCAGCAACCTCCTGTTAGCTGTTGATTATCATACCTGCCAATCAAAAACATTCTCCTAAAAATCACATGCAGCTCTAATGAAGGTCATCCTTTTTAATAATGTCTCTTTTTTTCTCAGTCTGGTGAAATAAAGTGCTGATAACTGTTTAGCTATATTTTTAAAAATAGAAAATTCCCTTTCAGATTGTTAACAGGTAGTAACCTCTTCAAAAATACTGATCATGGGATTAGACCTCATCAAAACATGCTCAATATACCAATTCAAATAATTCATTAAACATGTTTTTGGTTTTTCATTCTAAATCATAACTGTAACTAAACTATAAGAAACAGGCTTGAAAAATATTCAGATTGTTTTGAAACATGCATTTAGGCCAGTAGAATATTAATGTTTGCGCTACATGCTAATCTGAAATTCTGTGACGTTTTCAGATGAGAACGAAGATGTTTGAAAACACCCAACTCACAGTCAACTACTTGGTAAGTCACAAAGATAAAGCTTTGTTTTGGATTCACTTTGTTTTAAAGTAAACGTTTCCTTCATTTCAAGTTTTTTTTATACTTAGCTGCAGTAAATAAAAATTTTTCACATCAAACAAACCAAACAATTAAGAAACAGTGTGTAAGACTGGCCCCAAATCAGAATATATAGAGTATTTGAAGATGACTAAAACACTCTGAAAGGAGCGGGTATGTTTGAGTGTGTGCAATGCTGAGATATGCGTCGCCACTCATGATACCAAAGTATCTTGTGCGCCTTCACTTATTTTTGTCCTCCAGGCCGCTTTCTGCTCTCAGCGCCTGGCTGCTGGCTGAAATGAAGCTGATCCAGTGTTTGAGCTCCTCTGGAAACTGTGGACACTCAATCTGTAAATAAACACAGCATTAAACACACTCTTAAAATTCACATGAAGATTTGAGCCCTGAGTTCAAGTTGCACCAAATAACCAACTGACAGAAACCTTAAAAGTTTAAAGACACACAAAAAAGTAACGATAATACCAAATTACACATTCAAATACATTTTTTCTTGATACATATATGTGCACTCCATGTAAGCTTGATTTATCAAGTGGCTTGTTTATTTTCCAGACTTGTATAGAGGAATGGTTTTAGTTGTTACTTTCAAAAATGAAAGTTGCTTTTATATTTTTGCTTATGAAATATAATTATTTGAAAATGACCTTTGATGAAGCTGGTGCAAATGCTGTTCTTAAACAAAATGTGCTCAGAAATGTTCATATGATCTAAATATTTTCCCTAACAAACTGTGTTTATGTATTGCCAATTACACTCAATGTGCAAAACTACTTACCCTCTTCTTGTAGACAAATTCCATAATGCTTTCTGGGCTGCTGCCCACCACATTCTGCCTGCAAAGCATGACTGCAGATACAAAGCCATCTCTCTTGGACACAAAGCGCTGCTCTAAGTAAAAGGCCTTATCATCCCAGCCTAGCACTTTGGTACGAATCTGGAAAGTCTCTCTGAAGGCCAAAGAGCGCCTATACCGAATGGTGGAGGCCCCTACTACCATTTTGGCCCCAAGTTTACGTGAGGCCATGAACAACCCATTTCTCATGTAGTGGTGGAAGCGGGCAAAGTCACACTCCCTCAGATATCTAGAGTTGTTCATATGGCCCAGGTAGTCTAAATCATGAGGAAGGACCATGCCATCGATACTTTGCTCAGCCAGAATGTCTTCCACTCTGGGTAGGAACCATGCTTCTATAAAAACCTGGGCCCCCCGCAGGAAGTACCACACATCCAGGTTGCAGAAGAGAAGGAGGAGGGCACTCAGCACCAGCAGCAACATCTCTGGAACAAGAGACCAAACACAGATTCAACAAATAAAAACTAATGCACCAAATAATAACTTACAAAGGTGTTTTAACAAGCTGTATGCGTGGGAGAACTTTAAAATACTTTCAATAATATTCAGTTTTTGATTCCAAACGTAAGAATACATTTTAGCATTTTACTAAATGAATACTAATACTAATCAACTTGAGTACATATATTGAAGGTACGCAATATTATGTGAACTGGGCTTTCCAGAGCCGCTTATAATGTTTCCAGAATTAAAGCGAAGAGGCCTTATATTCCCACGGCCAAGCACGGCAACCTTGACACGAGTGGGAAGTTAGCGCAGCTACCTTCAAATAAACCTGCTATGGAAGTCAAATCTGTTAGCCTAGCTGTTAGCAGTTTAGGCTGCCGGCCTATGGAGGTATAGGGGGCAAATTCTGACGCAAAAGTCGCCACTTTGCATTAAACTATCGCGCGACACCTGCGCCGTCCAAAAACGTACCTGAAGCATATATCTACAAGAGTAAAACTCACCGTGCGTCTCTCAGTAGGCGCTATCACAGGACGGGATGCAACGTCAAGAAGCCGGTTGGTTCAACGGACATGACTTCCTAACGTGTGACGACACGGACTTTCATTGGCTGTCTGTTGACATGGTTACAGGTTCATTATGCAAATTAGGTTTTTCTTCTTGATTTTTAACAGCTACTCAATGGAATACGGTAATATTTTTAATTAAAAGTGTTGAAAAAAAACAAATCAAAAGACGCTCATACAAAATTCATATATTGCAAAATTCTCATATGAAAGAAAATATAAACCATTTCAAATAAAGTAGAAAATGTTTCTTTCCAGAATTTGAAAACAGGTTTAAATAATTTAACATCTGCTCCAACAAACTGTATTTACTGCTTCATGTACGTTGCTTCCTTTATTTTCATTCCACCAGCTTACAATAAATTACCCTCATCAGCTGTTCAGACCAAAAACACATTCTTTCTAGTGAGAAAAACACATTAGGATAAAAAGAAATTTGATAACAGAATAAAAAAATTAATAAAAAATTACATTATACCCAGATTACATGTTCAATTAGTTTAGTAACAATAGGCAAGACTGAATTAACAAAGGTGAAAAGCCCTATCTTGAGTTTCCTATCTTTTCCAGCGATTTATAGCAGTCATATAGATATGTTCCCTCTGAATATGAATGTTTAACTTACATAAAACAAGCAAATGACAGAAAAAAAACTTACTCTAAGTGAATTTGTTAATTTGTGAAGTATTTGTTCTCATTGTCCTATTGACAGAATACTATATAATAACCATTTATCTTGTAAATTTTAAAAAGGCTGCTCAAACATCAGCTCAATGACTGAAACTAGGTTTTTAAATGGATATTCCAGAGGCCACAAATGAGAAGCAAACTTCTCCTCCTAAGGAAGACACCAAGTCAAATTACTGAGAGCTATAACATTAAAGCTAAGTGCACTAAACAAACAACCTGAAGCAAATGGGTTTTGAAGAAAATATCTTGATCACAGAAGTATTACATGCCACCTAAAGTTTATCTTGTAAGTTTAAAATGATTTAAGCTCTTTAACAGTTTGCATTGATGTTGATGAAATAAATTACTGCATCAACATTGCATGGAGGCAGTCAGCCTGTGGTTCTATGTAGGTGTTAAGGAAGTTAATTTGCCTTAAACAGCATCTTTCACCATTAATGACTCTGGTATCTCATCTTTCACCAGTTTCTCCATGGTATTTAGGTCCGATTAGCTGGCCAATTAAGTCTTACCAATACCCAAATGAAATATAGAATTTGATTTCATCTCAAGAGCATACTTAATTACTGAGCAGAGTAATTATAGTCTTTTTTCCCCATTATTCAAGATATTTCAGATGTTGTCTCTGCCTAGAAAGTAGCTTTATACGGGAAGCAGTACTGTTGTGGCCCATGACCTTCATAACCTTTACTGAATCCCTTGAAGCTGCAGTTGACATGTTGTGAAACTCTACTAAACTATCAAATACAATCACTTTACAATTCCTTTAAGGCTTCGACTACCAATTTTTTGGACATAATTTTATACCATTGCTTGTTCTTTCACTCAACTTAACATTAATGTGTTCAAATGGTCATCCATCTTATTAATACAGAACAGTTTTGGATTCTAGACATTTCTCAAGGCAGCAATCTTCCTCCATAAGACCGTAACAAAAAATACTTATTTAATTGGTCTTCTATAATATTTTTATTTCTTGAGAAATTGCATTTTGGTTTTATTAGCTGTGAAAAGTGAACAGAACTAAATACTTGTATATCACCGTGTAATGGATTTATTGAAGACCATTGGACTTAATTAAATGAACAAATGTTTTGCCATTTTCTTGGCACACACCTCTGTAGAAAAAAATGACACTAGATGTTAATAGCTGGCTAAATGGTACAACAGAAACAATGTATTCAGATGTTAAAGCTCAAGAAGTCATTTTTATTTCTAGTATTTTTGTGCTTTGAAAGCACATTTCGTCCCAATCTGAAACTCAAACCATAAGCCATGGATTAGTTTTATTGCTGCTGCTATAAAACCTGCCATATGTTAGACATTTACAGTTACAAAAGTTGTGATGTAACATCATTTTTAATGTAATGTACACCAATATCCCTGTGTTACATCTTTAAATATTGGGTTCAAAGTACCCTTAGTGCAAAGAACAGGCACAACAATGAATTAGTGACATAACTGTGCAGATTATTAATTTCTCTCTCAGGCGACGGTGAGCTGCAGGGCCGATATACTGTCCATTCAACTATTTGTTCTTCTCCTCAAGACCACTCTCTGCTCTCAGGGCCTGACTGCTGGCAGAAATAAAGTTGACCCAATGCTGCAGGTCCTCTGGAAACTCAGGAGCCTCCACCTACAAGCAGCAAAACACAAGATTATTGTCATTTGTTGCTAGTATGTGCCCAGATCCATCCTATCAGCCTTCACTTCCTCTCATACCTTTCTTTTACACAGGTGCTGTAAGATCTTGTCAGGGCTGCTGCGTATGACACTCTGCTTGCAGTACATGACGGCACACACCAGTCTGTCTTTAGTGGACACAAACCTTTGCTCCAGAAAAAAAGCCTTGTCATCCCAAGTTACGATCCGACTGCATAGATCGTAACCTTCTCCTATACACAGAGCTCTGCGGTAGCGAATGGTTGTGGCCCCCACGACCAGGTTGGCTCTGAGGGCCCGCACTGCTTTGAACACACCGTTACGCATGTAGAGAGAGAAGCGGGCGAAGTCGCACTCCCGGAGGTAGCGGGCATTGTTCATGTGACACATGTCGATGTCACGTGGAGTGACGCGTCCCGTCATGACCTGCTCTCCTGTGACGTCCCACACTGGAGGTTGAAACCAGGCCCGCAGAAGAACGGCGCCCGCTCGCAGGAAGTACCACACATCCAGGGTACTGAAGAGAAACACTAACACAGCCAGGACCCACGCCACCCACCACATCTCTGTAAGGACAGGACAGATGATATGATGCTGTTCTTATATTTGTTTTGATTGTAATGTTAAATACAATCATTAGAAATGCAATGTATTTAAACTTTTGCTGCCAAAACAAATGGTTCAATGGTATGTGGGACTTTAGTCCAAATAAAAGTTGGTGATTTTCTGTCATTTGAAATATTTAAAAGACATACATCATTCTAACTCTCCACTCGTCCTCTCTATTTGATGTTCACATTGCACAGAAACTCCAACACTCTTTACTCATCCAGGACGACTGAATGCTACCAGTGAGACTCTGCAATCTCCTGGTTTAGAAAACATTTTAATCACAAGTTCAGCTTAACTGCATGGCCCAATTTGGATTGTGTCTTTTTTCTTGTTTATCTTTATTGTAGTTACTTCAGGAAAACTGTTATGATTAAACGCTACATAAATAAATCAGATTCTTTGCGATGCGCAAGTGGTTTACATATTCCATATTTTACATTGAATTCTGCAGGTTCAGTGGTCAGATGGAGACATTTTGACTCATGATGGCTTCCCAATATGACATCAAATCAGTGCTGAGGTGTAAAAGCCTTTTGCATACCATACCTAAAATTCATTACAGCATCTCTATGAAACTCGCTCAATATCCGGCAAATAAAAGTGTTGATTGATCTTGCTGAAATTCTTGAATTTTCCAAGTCTCAGCAAATCCTGACAAAATGTTGCACTAAAGTATAAACTATCCACATAATAGGAGCCTGTAAACAGGTTCTGCAAGAAAGGCAGGCTGTCCCTGCACGAGGAGTTTGTCTTAACGACAAGCAGTTTCTGTGAATTAAGAGATTTCCACTGATACAAGTATTTTCTAAAACTCTAAAAAAGCAATTTATGAATCAGAGCCATGGCTCAGAAATACTGAACAATATTTCAAATGTTGACTCTTAGTTTAAGAGGTCCTGCTTCAGAACGAAAATAAAATCTAGTTACTGTGATTTAAAGACATTAATAACCAACACGGTAAGGAAGTAGATGTGTCTTATTGAACATAATGCAAAACTTTACAACATTCAAGCATGTGGGAAAACTTCACACTCACCTGCCGTGTTCGTGTCTTGCAGCGTAAGCAGTTTTTAGCTGACACTACAGGACACGAAACCTTTAGCTCTAATGACTTCCGGTAGGAAATTTCACAATAAAAGCCAAAAGACGTGGTTCTTCTTAAATTAACCTAGAATGAAAAATGAAACCAGACAACTGGCCTTGTACATAAAAACAGTGAATAAATGTGAGGAGTTAAGTGAAGAACAGGTTTATATCGTTGTAACATACTTTTAAATTAACATTTTCTTTGACAAAAAGCGATGGACTCACTTCCGGTAGCTACAGTGACGTAATGCGGACTGATCGAGTGAACAGCGGCGATTGGCTCTTCAATCTTATGTGAATTTCAGTCTTCAAAATTACTTAATTTTAATAAATTCTATTAAATTGTAAATTAAATTTATTTAAAGTTGTAACGCCATAAGAGTCCAACTTATTTGTCATTTCAATGTACTTGACTGATGTATGAATAATTCCAATAAGCTATGCAAAACAGTCACAACAAAGTATTTGAAAAATGTCCCTGTCACTGTATCAAATAAGGCCACACACACACTTTAATTTCATATAAAACCTCAAGACACACACAGTCTAATTTCATGTAAGCTCTCAAGACAGGAGTTAGTGATAAATAAAAGCACCAAAAATTCAACCAGTTGCTAAATCCAGCATAAAAAAGCACATGCTTCTTCAACTTCTGTTTCCCCAAAAGACCTTTAATAATGTAAATAAATGAAAATATCCAAAAGGGAAAATGCTGATGAATGGAAAACAAACAAACAAACAAACCAATCTCAAGTCTTTTCTTTAAACTGCAATGTACAAACTGTAAGAATGTGAAAAGACAAGCAAATACTTGATTAATAAACACAATTTGTCTTTGACGAGATGTCAAATAGAATTTAAATTACAATGCAAAAAAAAAAATCACCTGCTAACTTGATTAGTAACAGAGTAATACCACACATAAGAACTAAGTTAAACATGTAATAACAAAGCAAGCTATTTTATAACCAACATCATCTTAAAGGTCACTGCGGTTATTTGAAAAGACAAAGAGAAAAAAAAAATACATTCACAAGAAGATTCACTGAATTTGTTGAGATCTGTAATCCATCACCATTTTCTTCATGTTCCAGTCTGACATCAGGTCACTCATTTCAAGCTCATTTCCTGGCCCAGCCAGTGGATCATATTTGTGTCTGAACGAGAGAGAGAGAGCGTCATGATTAGAGCATCCTGTTTAGTTATAACTCAGCAGCTTCAAATTTCAATTAAAACAGATACAGATGCTGCAGCTTACTGTTTGAGATGCTCCTCTATGGCTTTGCGTTCATATACAGTGCCATAAACTGTTTTCACAGGATCAACAAACATCTTTTTGGTCAGAGGACAGAGCAGGTGTTGGGGAACAAACTGTGGCACCGAATCCACCAGTTTCTTCAGGAAAAAAAATAAAAATAAATATATTAAATTCATCCATGGACTATTACACCACCAATACTATAAATATGCCCATTGATCCACCTTTTCCATATCATCCAGAGACTTCCCTGCATGTTCCTTTGTGTGCCTCTTGGCTTCTTGTTCGTACATCTCACGGTTTGTCAAGAATTCCTCAGCCAAAATGCTTAAAAAAATAATAATTGAATGTATCAATGAAATGTTATATTTATAGGCCTTTTGGTAGGCATTAAAGCATGTGTATTTTATATTCAGATAAACTACCATTTGAAATACTAAAATATTCCTCACCTGTCCAGGGGATCTTCTGGCTCAGGAATGATGAGCAGCCCATACACAGCATCAAAAATCTTTTTCATTGTGATGTGTGCGTTGTAGTTTCGGTCGAATATGTTGTGGCAGATCCGGCCCACACTGTTAACGTTGCAGTGGTACACCTGTCATGATGTTAAGAATTCTAACCAAGTACCATGAAGTTACGTATACTTGGCAAGAAATATTTTATGTTTCCACAAAGTGTCAGGATACATTTGTGACAAAACGAAGGACTGGAGGTTTCACTGGGTAGTCGGGTCCAAACTGACAGTACAGCTCAAACACGCCCGACTGGTATGGTGTGTCAGGAGGGCCCTGCATGAGAATCCTCCAGAATGCTGAGAAGATGAGAAACTCTTAGCACAGATGTAATAAAAATTTCTTTTAAATAGAGAAATTATTTATTATTCATAATAATCTGCTATCTAGTTTTTACAAATTATTGTTTCATTCATGGCACAATTATTGGTCACTTTTAAAAAGTTAACCTGTAGAAAAATTATAAAAGGCGGGGGAAAAAAAGCAACTTACTGACATCAGACTCAGATGGAAAGACTCTAAAGAACGGATGCGGGTCACAGTGCAGACTTCTGAGTTCCTCCAGGATCCGTTTTTCCTTTTCCATGAATCGTCCATCCTTTGACTCACAAATCTTCTTTTTGAGAGTACTGATCAAGAAAAAAAGGGCTTGAATTGTCCATTTATTCACAGAAAATAAATGTCGCCTACCTTTCAGTCAGGGTCACTCTGCCATTTATCTGACTTGGCAGGAATGTCTCTGGGTATTCATCATACCCATGAGCAGCAAAAAGGCCCATTAATCCAGACTAGAAGGAATGAAAATAAATACATCCTAAAGCCAAAGTGATTCATTCATCTAAACTAAATGCAGACAAACAGTCATGACTGACCTTAGAGATGGAAGATGCAGCAAGTTTTTTCTTGGGTTTCCTTTGCTCCAAGGACAGAACTGTCTCAATTTCAAAGAGCTTCAGGCCATCTTTAGTTGTCTGTGGCTTGAAACAACAACCACCTAGAGATAGAAAGAAATTAGAGCAAGTAAAGAAAAGCTTCAAAACATGTTTATCTACTGTGAAAAAAAAAACTGGTGACTCGACTCAATAAAAAAAATAAACCTGTTGCATTGCTGATCCCATGCAGCATGTTGTTCTCCACATTTCCCAGGAGGATTGAATCAACAGTGATGTCAGATTTGAGCAGTTTCACTGTCACAGCTACAGGATCTATCTGGGATCTAAAAAAAAAATAATTGTCGCACCTCAACAGATAAATGGAGGACAACCTATTTGTTAGGCACAGTTAAACTCAAATTTAAGCTAGACTTTAAGCTAGGAGGGTAGAAAATGTCATGGTCGGGCAGTAGTGACAACAGAAAAAAAAGAAAAACTTGTAAAAGTGCCTATCAGCGTGACCCCACACAGAATAAAGAGCTTGTGGAATCCAAACAACCCCATTTCTTAACCCTGCAGAAGGGTTGAGGATGTGCCCTATGCAAACTGGTTATACACAATGAAAGACCATGTTAAATTCTTCAAGCTCAATATAAGAAGAAGAAGTGATTAAAATGCACAATGAAGCAGAAGGAAATTTTACCCAGAGTCATTTCCATCGGTAAGGCATATGATGCGAAGTCTACAATCTGGGAATCTCTCCTTGACTTTTTCAAGCTCACGAGCTCCTCGCCGTAGCGCATCATACAGGAGAGTACATCCACTTGCCTCCAAGTCACGCAAATGTTCCTACGAATGTGGAAGAGTATGATGAAAACCAAGTCCTATTATATAGCAGCTGTTGCAGGGATTAAACACTGACTTAAGTCATCCCTATTTTTTAATGCAGTTTTCTAGGAGCACCCTTTTGTCAGTCAAAGCCTACACAATGTAGTGTGCATGTGTTCTTATAAAAACAAAAATGCATGAATGTAAGAATAGTATACACGTGGATGTCTCTGCAGCCCCAAGTTATCAGGTAGCACTTATCTTGGAAATGCCTTAAACGTGTAGACATGCATTTCACCTGCGAAATCATTCCTGCGTTAATTTAAGAAACTGAAATAAATTGTCTTCGACCAACTATGGCTTTTAAAATGAAAAATTATAAGAACACAGTAAAGAAGGGAAATCTTCTTTACTGCACCAAAGTGTGCACCTTGAACTTTTCCAGATTTTCAGTAAATGTATGGAGGGTCTTCACAAAGGAATCAAACTTCACAAGCCCAATGACATGATGGAAATCATAGGCCATGCTCCTGGTAGCGAAGTTGTCAAAAAGCTCTTTCACAGCATTGATTTTCTTTATTTTTGCATTTTCATAGCACTCTTCTTCCATGGAGGAACTGGTATCCATTAGTACCTGATGAAAACAAGTCAACATTAATTCATTTATGTCTGGGTAACTAATGCTACTTTATTCTGAGTTATTTTGGATTAGAAAAATAAAAAAGGATTTTCACATATTACTAGTATTGCTTCTTTTGGAGTTCTGGTAGTGACAAATGTTTCATCATCTCTGTGGTCACCAATCCTACATCACATAAAAACAAAAAAACTTGATTTTATTTTATACATTTCTTATGGCATACACATATATTGTATCATGTTATGTACTTACCTGGCAGCCAAAATATTCAGATCCATTAATTTTACTTTTCCATCCAGGCAGTCATGTACATTGATCATATCAGGGGATCCTTTGCACTTATAGAGATAAACCCCAAGGTTATCTGGTTAAAAGGAGGAAAAGAGCAAAAACCTTTATTGAAAAATAGGATAAAAAACTCAGCACACCAGATATAAAGGCAAATATGGAGTGGATATTTTGTCCTTTTTAAAATCATGGATGTTGGACTGAAACCTCTGCATAGTCATATTATGATCAACCTTCGCTCAGCATAACGAGGGAACACTGAGTTGATCCCAGATCCTTCAGCTGCAGAGGTGGAGTCACATTGAGACAAGTGAAAGCTTTTAGTCCTTCCACCATACTTCCAAAGGTCCAGTCAGCATTAACCTGAAAGCTAAAAAACAGAAAGCTGCAAAGATTAGTAAACCAGTATATTTAGAAGCTTTTGTTTGTTGTAGACCTTTATAATCACAAAATAACTTTTTTTGTAATAAAAACATTTTGAAGGATATTCAACGAGGGTGTTTTTATGGTGGTTGGTTAGCAATGTAAAATTTCACCACAAGGTGGCACTGTATTTCATATTTTACCTAAAACAAATCTTGACCCTTCATATTTTGGTCCAAGACACCAAAATGTTCAATAAATGTTCTTAAAAATTAGCTTTCCTATTTTGGAGTCTTTCAAGGTTTTCAAAACTGGTGGCTTTTCTATACTTGTTTAACATATTAGGATATTTTGGACTCATGTTTACATTACATATTTTGATATTTTAAAGATCTATTAAATATGTTTTAAATGGTGAAGTCTTTGAAAAAGGAGATGCAAGTCAAGTCTTAGGCACACTATCAAAGCAACCCTATTGTTAAAAAAAATAAATTAAAAAAAAAATGAACACACACTGCAGTCCAAGATTAACAATTTTTCTTAAACAACACAAGCATTATTCAAATATTAGTTTGAGGTTACATACTTGTGACCAGACACTTTGTCGTGATGAATCCAGAGAGGATATGACCGGACAGAGCGAGGGATGCTGAGAAGGATCTTCTCCACATCAGCAGCTCTCTGGAGGGAACATTCTCGCAACGGCTCTTCGGTGCAATTTGGGATTTTAATGCCACCTAATTTAAAGGGCACAATCCAAAATTTTTACAATATTAAACTAAACCAAGAACACCACACACTGGCAATGGGTTCAACTTAGTAGGCATTAACTGCACTACTGTTAGAACATTGCCATAATATAAAACTCTGGAAGCTAGTTAAAAATTGAATGAACAAGTTTCAAAATAAAACTGCAGAAAGTGAGAAAGCAGGAATGCATGTTGTCCACAAGAAATCAAACGAGCTATTCATAGTGCTTAAGCTTAAAAAAAAAAATACCCTTGATTTTGTCCAGAACATCAGCTCTTTCAAAGACAGTCGGCACTCCGGGGACTCTGACTGGCTCACAGAAATGGTTACCGTCTTCGGACACAAGATTGATCGGAGCAAAGTCTTCATGCTCAGTTGTCTGGTTCTGTTGATGTGGAAGAAAATTTTAATTACTGACAATGACTAAAATTAATATAAAATTTTACAGAAAATAAAGATATGTGGACACGAATGGTGGCAATTTGAAAAAAAAAAAAGAATTCCATTACTTTTGCTTTGTTGATGAGGTGTGCCCAGCAGTACAAGGAGTTCTCAAAAACATCCTGATCCTCAACAGTTTTTTCCCCTCTCTGAGATCCTTGCTTGGGTAAAAGCTCTCTGAAGAGCATGTACAAGCTCTCAACAACGGCAATCTGCAGGAGATCAGTTAGCACATAGTTACTATTACATCATACAAAAACACAGTGAACTAATTAAGATGAAATAATATATATTTTTCAATGACCCCAAAAAGTGACTGAAAAGTTACTATACAAGAACAGCAAAAAAGAAAATACAACTACAAACCCCCTTTTTATGACAAATACGTCCTCTCTTATCATGCTTAAATACTTAAGTCTACAGTGTTTATGTTGTTTGCTTTGGGTTTATTGCAATAATAGATACCAAGTGGCATGGCATTTATTAAATCAACTAAAGATTACTGTAATCAAAAACAGTGCTTGGTGATTTTAATAGTGGACGTGGATTTTTTTTGATTAAACTAAATTTGTGATCGACTTTGCAGTCCTACTCAGAATGTTATCTTCATAAGATTCTGCTGATCAACAGTTCTAAAATCAGACAGACACTGCAGATCACATATCTCCACTTTGTGAGCATATGAGGGCAGGGAAGATGCTATCTTGCACCTGCTTTGCAATTGTCATTTTGCAATTGCAAATACCCCTCAGTCAGTCCATAGAGGTTCCAGGTTCATTACAATATTATTACCAGCGTGGGTCAGGGCTAACCAAGCGATGTGATAAATACTTGGAGATCATGAATTGAAAGGATGACCTAAAAGGGGCTTCATATAGGCTCCAAATGCCCAGGAGAAATCGTTCAGTTTTGGCTCATTATGTAAAAATACTTATGAATCCAACAATTTGAAAGTGTATGTGCTAAGCACAATTGTAGAAAAATAAGACCAAAATGAATCCCTTTAATATTTACAAAGACAGAATTAAGCCACCTTCCATTACTTGCCTTCTGGTTTCTGGTCACTCTCTCATTTCTGCACAGCTGATGCAAGCTCTGTACAAGGGGGTTACATCCAGTCAGTTTCCTTATGTAGGCAAGCAATATTTTGCGGGGTATGTCTCTATGCTCTGCCTGAAAGCACATAGAAATAAATATTTCAGAAAAACTCTTAGGACAAATGAGAACCACTTCTATTCTCATGGAGTATTAAAAAGAAAAAGAAAAGGATTTATATGAACAGGACACAAAAGAAGCTTCTTTGACCGATAGTCTGGTGCTGAAAAGACACCAGCAAGACAATACTTACAATAGCATAAAGAGACGAGAAGAACACACTGATTCCTTTCAGGGTTTGCGACACTGAAGGCACAACATCATTGAAGTAGAACTTGTCACCATTTGGAGTTTCTTCAGAAAAAGACGACAAACTGAAGAAAACGGTTGAGCCTTCCGAAATTCCACACTTCTTCAGTGTGTCGTCGATGGAGTATTTCCGTCTGAGGAAAAAAATTACAAGAACAAAAAAAAAACGTGACAGTTCTGAGGACTACCTGTGAAAAGAAGAGGTCCATACAGAAGGAACACAAATTACTGCGTAGATTTACTTGTGATGAAGGACATGTCCTGGGATGCCACTTGTCTTTGACAATTTTTGTCTCAGGGTTACCATTGTGTCACTTTCCAAGTCCACACAAACTTCAAAGTATCCCTTGAGAACAGCAACAAAAATAAATAAATAAATAAAATAAAAAAATCAAAATCAACCGACATTAAAAAAATGCTCTCCGTATTTTCATTTCAAAAACTAAAACTGCCATGTCTACAAGACATTCTAAATTAAATAGATAGATGCATCTAGAAACTTTACAGTAACTGCAAACAGTTGATTTTTAGTTTTAATGGCGGTGGTCAGTGAATTTACTCATCTTTCATTTCTAATTAATAAAGCGTACTTTACCAGTGTGCTTCCAAAAGGAAGATTTAAAATTTCAGTATTAAAAAAAAAATGATGCCAGAGCAAGCAAAAAATCTGTATTTTACACATTTTGTGGGACGCCTGCAGCTCATTGAGCTTGTGGGAAAAATAGATACTCAGCAGAAAACAGAAAGGCTACTCGATTTAATCCCTTGAGATTTCATCCTTGCTGGACTTGCAAATGTTGGTAGCCTTTTAGAAATCTCAGTTAAAGGAAAAAAACCACATTATCTAGAAATGCACATACTGACTATTTTAGTAATGCTGCACTTAGCTGAAATATAAGATGGTAAGGACTAATAAAAGTTCCTCTGGGGAAATCATAATAATAAACAAAACCTTTACTGACAAACACTTAAGACTGAAAATCGGCCGCAATACTCTGACTGCCGCATCTCTTACAGTAAGCACCATGGATCAGCTCTACCTTGAGCATGATGTGGCATCGAATTACTTCTGTCCCATTCATTTCACAGGGCTTTTGCTTTGGCATTTCAGGAGCCTGTGTTAGGTTTTCCTTAGGAGTGAAAATGGCATAGACTGTGTCACCATTTTGGATATGTCTCTCTTTCAAAGACCCTGAAAAATACACAATTCATAGTTAAACTGTTGAACATGGTTCTGTGTCAAACAAGAGTTGAACATTTTTAATTCAAACATAAAATAGGAAAGTGGACAGTAACTTTGCTGGTTTTTAAAAATGCCTACTAGGATGCATCTCTGCTATATTCCCCAATGAAAAATATTATTAGCCTCATGATCTTCAGCCAGGAGGCAGAGAGCATTGGCATTATTGTACATAGTAGTCATGGATATATACAATGAAAGCTCTGCAAAAAGTATATCTTTGTCCATCTCAGCCCAAATCTTTGTTGTCTTAAAAATAGGCATGCAAGTTAGCATGCCTTAATTCACAAATACTGTTGATGGGAAAAAAATGAAACAAAAAAAGCACCCTTGAATATTTATTTTTACTAGTACCGTAGTTCAAAGTTCAGTGCTGTCTGTGTCCCAAATCTGTTTCTTCTTCTCAATCTTTAGTAACAATGTTGGTCTGTTTAATGTTCTACTAAACGGGTAAAATGCCGTCTAATACAAGAACATAGAAAGAGTTTATGTCAACTCACATGTATTGAAGAAGGGATCATCTGTCAGGGGCATCCCATCGACAGTAAATAAGCAGACCCCTGTGTGGGTGTTGGCAACTTTTTCAAGGTAAAAGATCCGTAACATCAGATCTTCGACAGTGTTTTGTCCAGGGTCCATATCTGTAACATTCACATTTGTGGTCTAAATTTCATGCAGGGCAAGTATTTGCTGTGTTCATAATTAATTGTACAAGTTTAATATTTGTTTTTAAGTTTAGAACATTCAAAGTAAAGACAAAGTTGTCCTATTTCTCTCCTACCTTTAATCAGTTTCCGTTCGGGGCATTTCGGATATGTGTACCACAGACTAAATGACTTTGAAGTCTTCAGTGGTGTCACAGTTTGGACTCGTCGCTGGGAAGCACTTAGCTCTTGAATAAAGGTTTTCATGTTGTTAAAACGATTCTTTTCCACATGACTTAAACCTGAGGAAAAAAAGAGAAAAAATGATCTTTACATTTATCATGTTAAAAATAATGCTCCAATATCACTGGTCTTATGAGAACTACAACCACAAAGTAGTGATAATGTGTAAAATGTAAGAAAAATTACCTAGTTTTTTAAAAGAGTGTTTTTAAAACAATTCCTCTAAATAAAATAGAGTCCAGACAAACATCCCTCAGATGAGTAAATAGAGTCTACATAATAGTCTAATACACAGCTTAACTGAGAAGCTGAGCAAGGACAACATTAATGAGAAAGCAATCTGCAGCTCAGTCAGGACAATTTGTTGAAAATTATTAAAAATTCAATTCAAAATACTTTGTTGATCCCAAAGGTAAATTAAATATGGAGAGGCGAGAAGAAAGCCATACTGTGTTACCATATTTTGACAGAATGAAAATAAAACAGATTCCAGTTTGTTTTTTTTTAAACAGGACAAAATTTAATATGATTAAGAGGTGTGAATATTTTTGCAAAGCACTACGGACATAAAAACCAATATCACAATGGCAGAACTTAAAATTGAATGGATATGAACTGAACCTGCATATCTTGTGAAATTACATTTGGTGTGAATTACCACTGCAGAAATGAACTCAATTGAATGCCATGAGCAATTTACAAGCTTCAACCCCACTTGAAAAATATACCGCAACCCAGAAATATGCAAGGGTTTCACCCTGCTTTGCAAATGGTTTACATTTATGACGTATTCAGAAAACTCACCAAGGCTGTACAAATCTTCATCAGTCACTCCATCAAGGAAGTCTTGTTCATCTTTCACACCCATTTGCAGAAACTGGTTGTAGTAGGACTCCAGTCTGTACTGCTGAAGCAAATTAAATATGGCATCCATCCTTAAGAAATAAGCAAAAGATATTAAGTTATTACTGTATAAAAACAAATAGCATTGATTTAATAATACATCTCAAATTTCCAGTCTTGCCAAACTTCCACAATGCTTGTGCATAGTTAAGACATCAGTCAGTCCATCTTTACCTATATTCATTTGTAAAAGTATTGCCAGCATAACTTTAGAAATATTAGATATTCTCCTACGAAATTATGCAACAACTAACAATTTTGCTTCATATAAAGTTCCCAAAAACAATGAAGTGAAACATTCACATCAAGTCCTGAAACAACAAGGTAGGTTAACTTTCAATTTGCTGGTAGAGCCGAAGGCTAACACAAACAGACCTAGTGTACAATAAACATAGCAAACGCTTTTACAGTTCTGAAACAAATTTAAAAAAAAAAAACATCTTCAATATTTTCTGTGAGATCGGGTGTATACATAGCTTTTCAAATAGTGCATTGCTTCCACCAATTAGCAGTTGTTGAAGGACCAAAGCTTTAGCAAAAAAAAAAAGGACCTGATCTTGAACTTGCCTGCACACATCATTTTAGACAGGGTAGCTATAAACTTCTACACACATCTCATTTTCTAAAATGAAAACGCTCTGGAAGAGAATAATGAAAGTAGCAGACAATCTGCTTACCTTTCGCCTCTTACGTTGCAAATCTGCCAACGACGGAGTAAGAAAACAGCCTATTGGCTGTTCAATAAGACGCTTAATTTGAATAATTTGTCATTTGCATGCACAGGACAGAGGGCTGCCAATGTGTGGAGGATAATAATAATAATAATAATAATAATAATAATTATTATTATTATTATTATAATAATAATAATAATAATAATAATAATAATAATAATAATACAAATATTCATGAAACTAAAAATTCACTGTTTTCTGTCGTTTATTTTACTTTCTAAATCTACAACTTCATCCATTATACAGGTATGGATCCAGTGGCTGCATGCGTCCCGATCAGCAGGGCAGGGAGTGAAAGAGGAGATTATCCAGGTGGATCAGAAACAGAACAGCCCGAGCTCATTGGGTAATCAATTTCAAGTATGAAAACACTGTTGATAAGACACTCATAAAATCATTAAATAGCGATCAAATAAACTATATTTTAAAAGAAATTCAAGGGAGTGTGCATAATTTAATTGAACAAGAAAGAAATTAAGAATGAAATACTTGGCAGACCACAAGACATGAAAGTATTTTAACCGCAGATGTTCGTGTTTTTATGCAGTGGCAGCCTCAACCTGAGTTTCTCCTAATGTGACACAAGTGACCAGTCTTATTTAGGCATTTATTGTATAGGTACATTATTCACTCACTGTTTAAAATGCTAAAAAGGAGAATCAGAAAGAGAATCATACCTTGTTTATGAGGACTGGTCCACAACAACAGCTGTTTTCACTCAATGTCAGCTGACGAAGAAAGAAAACGAAACCAAAAAAAAAAAAAGGCACCACAACATGGAATAAAGATCCAAAATGGAGTCCACGCAAAGAGGTTACAATAAATTTCTAATAAATTTGTCCATGTTGTTCTTTGTTTTTCTACTTCATCTTTTTGTTTTGTATTTTGTTTTGAAAAGCACACAAAGTGAAACTCACTTCCACCCCACCAACTTATTTATTTATTTATTTATTTATTTTTATTCATTATTATTATTTTCTGGTGAACTGTCAAGTAGGATATTTGGTATTTGTGTTAATTTTCCAATTGGTTGCAGCTGGGTAAAACTTGCCACAGCCTGGTTCGGGTGTGAAAGCACAGCGTCCCGTCTTGTGACACTGAAAGAGACAAATCACAAATATTCAGAAATGTAAAAATTAAAAAGGGTGAGACAGGCATATTTTTTTCTGTCGTTATCCAAAAAATGACAGATGATGACAGAAGTCCTTATCTGCAAAAGCTTACAGAGATTTCATCACATCTTCCTCTTCATTGTCAAACCAGTCCTGTATGGTTGAATGTTTTAGAGGATGACTACACAGGCAGACTTTTTCATCTTGAATTTAAACACTTTGCTGTAAGAATCCGTCCATGCATTCATTATCCACTTATTCTTGCAGTG
Source organism: Poeciliopsis prolifica (assembly GCF_027474105.1). NCBI lineage: Eukaryota > Metazoa > Chordata > Actinopteri > Cyprinodontiformes > Poeciliidae > Poeciliopsis > Poeciliopsis prolifica. The sequence goes on along the minus strand of NW_026562383.1, from coordinate 16,240,972 downwards.
TCACAGGGTTGCTGGTGCCCATCTCCACTGGTCATGAAGGAAGAGGAGGGAAGAAGAGGATGTGGTTATTAATCCATATCTTGCCTGGCTATTGCTCTCATGTGCAATTCTACTTGAAAAAAATGTTGGGCTTTCTGTCTTTGACTTGGATTATCTCCAGTAGATCTTTCACTGGGCCAATCAGTGAAGAGAAGAAGTTGTGAATGATGACATACATTTTCTGTGCTGTTTTGTTTTGTAAGACAGTAAAGCTTGTAAGATGTAAATTTACATATTTTAATTGCCCTACTGCAGGTTCCTTCATTATGTACTCGTAGAATCAATCTAGCTCTTGTCAAAGCAATTTTCTTTGAAGGGTGCAGATTAACATCTTCAAAGTGTGAGTGCATATGGCTTTAGGTTGTTATAGTTCATTTTTTATGTAAATGCTAAACAGCAGCTGGCAAATTTCCTCATAAAACAAAGAGAACAAATTTATTACCTTATTTTCCTAATTCAGTTATTCACTAAACTTTGAAATTGTCAGTAAATAAAAATGTTGATCGTTGACTGGTTTAAAGATTGAATGTTGACCTTTTATTCATTTTATTGGTTACATGTTTCAGTTTGATTCTACCTTGCTGACTTTTTGTGCATTGGCAAGAAAAGGTCAAAACTAGTGCAGTTCCATCTTTTGACCACATGGTGGAGCACCTCCTTTAATGTAATTGAAATATTGCCATCAAATATTCAGAGGTTTTTAAAGTCGTCAAAAATTGTACCCAAGAGTAAAGAAGTATTTGATAAAAATCCCACTAGCACTGTTAAGACATATCATCTGATTTAATTAGCATATATATATATAAAAAAACTAATCAGTCAGACAAAAATATAACAGATATGCGCAAATTATAGGATTTCAAAAATAATAAAAAAAATGAAATAAATAAATAAAATCATTACAAAACTAATAAATTTACACAAAAAGAAAACATTTTCAAAACAAAGACATGCTCTTCTTCATCATGGAGAGGTTCAGTCCCACCATAATATCCCATAAATCTCAACTAATCTCATTAGCACTTTTCTTAAATAACATAAAAAACAGAAGAAGCAAGTGCTCAAAGTCAAGACTACATTATAGCTTAACACTTTGTACTTAAAACTTGAGTAACTTTTTAAAATTAAGGTGACCAAATTTCAAACTGTTTAAGACATTAAGTAACCCCCAAAAATAAGACAGCAAAAATGTGAGGAACATTTTTATAGAGAATATTCTTACTTGTTTTGACAATAGTTTGAGAAAAAGGATTAATATTTGTGGTAATATTTTTTTACCACATGTCATCAACCAAAAATGTTAGCTGTTATTTTTTATGAACATATCAATAGACAGAACAAAACACTTTAACACTCAAAAGTCTAAGTGAGAATCAAAAGCAACAAAATTTGGTTTATTCAGTGTGTTATATACAGTGCTCAGCAAAGTGAAAACAGAATGACTTAGCCATGTAGCCCAAAAACAATTTTTTTGTGCAGCCCGAATTGTATAAAAAAAAAAAAGAAAAGAAATACACAAATTCAAAGCTTGTATTTAAGATTATCTCTCGTCAGTACTTTAACCTTAATTTAATCTCAGACATTTTATTAGTGAAAGATGGCAACATTGCAGGAACGGCTGTGAAAATATATTTAGAAACGACGTTCATCAAGTTTTCTTGGTTGTGGTTTTTCTGGTGAATTAAGTTTTTTTTTTCTCTGCTGTGGTTGAGGACATATCTCATTACTTTTTGGATGAAGTCATGAGTCGTCTGCGATGCTGACGCTATCTTGACTTCTTTGATTGTTGGTATTTTGTCTTAGGCAACTATTTCTATTTCTCCCTGACTGTTGTTTTTCTTGGCGCCACATTGATCAAAACTTCCAGATATGTGGGAGATTCCACTGGTCTTTTCAGACTTATCTTTCTGCAGTACAGCTAACACCAAGTTTCTCCCACTGCTACAATTGTTATCCCTGTCATCTGGTTTTATTTTACCATTCGCAGACACAGAATGGTCAATGAGACTACTGCTACTGCTACTGCTGCTGCTCCTGCTGCCTGCGTCAGATTGCTGATCCAAAGGAGGAGGAGGTAAGGGGGTGAAGTTTATATTTCTTGAACAAAGAGCACTGATTTTTCTCTCCCTGTGTGGTGACCAGTCAGCATCTGTGCTCAGTCTGTGAACACAGCATTGTGATGATGGATGGGAGGCAGAGTCTCTCTCAGAGCTTATGTGAAGTTCTGAAAAAGTTCTGCAGAGAGGGTCAGTGAAGTCTGGCTTTCTGGAAAAAATAGAGTTCTCTTGGCTTTTAGTAACTTTCAGGTTAGTGTTCAACCTGTCACTGCTGGTATGTTTAACTGATTCATGAGAGGCTGATGTAGAACGATGCAAACCAAGAGTCCGCACTAATGAGGTCCTGGTAGGAGGATCATGACTTGGTGGTCTGGGTTTGGGCTGCCACAGTGGAGGCAGATCTAGTCTCGAGCTTGATTTAGGAGTAGGAGCTAAGTGAGTACCTAAACCAGATTCAGCTGGAAATCTGAGGTAGGAATGGGAAACACATTATTATTTACATATTATGCTACATTCCAGCTCAATGACATCATTGTGCTCATGTGTAAAAGCACAATGAAAATATAGAAAATAAGTAGGTTCTTTGAGAAACACTATAACATACAAACCTGAAACTTTTCTTCTTACTTGAAACTGGAGTCGAGGATGAGGCTTCAGAAGATGAAGGCAGGAGCTTCAGGTCTGTTTGGATGGCTGCTCTGAGTTCTTTCAGCTCTACACAAATGTAGATACAACAGATCTCACGTCAGAAAAGCTCTGACATAAAAATGTATTAACAAATTGAAAATATGTTATTAAAAACCAAAGCCTGAACAAAAGTCGCATCATAAAATACTAAAAATAACAAATAACTTTTAAAAAGAAAGAGCTCAATTGTTTATATATATATATATATATATATATATATATATATATATATATATATATATATATATATATATATATATATATATATGTATATATATATATATATATATATATATATAACTTTTTTGTTACTCTTGCTGATCAATAATTTACCAGCAGGTGGCAGCAAATACCAAAAATTCATCTCACCTGTAAGTGATGGCTCAGGCTTATTTAAGCGACACTGACTTATACACTTCAATTTGATGTTTTCCTGGAAAACACATAATTCACAAGAGAAAGGTTGTGAGTTTCAGTCGATGGCGCAGTTTTCATGCACATCGCTGTTATGTGTCAAGAATACTTAAGCAGAAAAGACAGACACATTGGAAAAAATTTGTTAATGTACTAAACACTCCCAAGACGAGACTCTGGAAAGGGAAGGGAAATGAGCAAAAGGGATAAAAATAACATAGAAAGAGAGGTGAAAGGAATGTAAGTGTGTGTGTTGGAGACCACTAAGCGATGGAGCAGCAGCGTTCCATCATAATTTGGCCCCTAACATATAAATCCATGGCAAATGAAAACCATGCCGCTCTCTGTGTTTGTGTGTTAAAAGTTGGAAAACCCAGATATATAACATACAAGCAACTCTTTATTTGTGCCAGCACACATCATAATTTTTTTTATAGCAACCACAAAGTGTACCACATTTCACACAGACACGCATAAACATAATCACTCATACCTAGCTAAGTCGAGAACCTGGATGTTGAAGCACAAATCACAGACTCCCAGAGGGATTAAAAACCAAACCTCCAAGTGTTTCCTTTCAGATGAATTATATGTGGTGCTTTTCACAAGGAAGAATAAAACCCCTGAAAATGGGTTTCATAAGCCCACAGAGAGGAGAAACACATTAACCATGGTCCAAACTTCCTGATATTTTAGGAAGAGCTATGTAAGTTTTGGAATTTTTTGTAAAATATATAAATAAGAAACAAATGTATGACTGCACTGCAATTTCTGTAGGTTCAGTCTTTTCTCCATTAAATGACACGTCTTATACAAATGTGTGAACAGTCTTAAAATGTAATCATCTCAAAATGGAATGGAATGATCTCACATTGAAAAATATGAGCTTCAGATGTTGACTTTTTAAAAAAAAATGTTTTCTCAGCTATGGCCCCAAATGTCCATTGGAACTTGGTTAAATAAGCTTGTTCTTCCTACCTGATAAAGAGCAACACGCACATATTCCTGATTCAAATGTCATGGTCTCTAGTCTTTCCCACTTTGAATAGTTTCAAAAACAAATAGGGCTTAACAGATTTAGGAAATTTGTTGTGACCCACGAAAAATAAATATGTGGAGTTCTGATTGTTATTATCCAACACATTTGTGATTAGGTAAAAACTTCCAGAAATAGTTATCATTTTCAAAAATGGCAGGATTGAATTACATATGTCAATTCTGAACTAATTTTACATGTCACCTGAAGTATTGAAATGATTACAATGTTGTAGCTTAGGTTGACCTGGAACATTGACTTCTACTAAAATGTGTACTGCAGCATCAGAGTAGGGCTGTCCTTTTGATGCTATTTTTCAAACCACTTTTAAAGTTAAATGCAAAAGCTAATGATAACCACCCACTGCTTCATAGGACCTTCAGTTACCATGTATGTCACTTGACCCAAATCAAATAAACTGAACTCTGTTTAGAGCAGCAGAAATGTCTGAAAGTCATGTTTTAGCAAACAGCAGACATGTCTGAGAGGTGACAATGATATCTAAGCCACATACTCAGAGTGGGAGCAGATCGTATGCAAATGCATCCCCTCAACAAAGTGAGTCTCTCTAATTTATAGGAAGCTCAGTGTAAATTAAGTGAAATGGTACAAACGATGGACTTGGGTAAGTGCACTGAGAAATCAATGCATATTTTCATATATTTCACTCAAACAATCTGGAGGTTTATATGTAAAAGTGCAGTGCTAGTACAGAAAAAAACATCAGAATGTTTTTTATATTTGGGATACTTAATTCTTTTAATTGACTGGCTTACTGCTCAGCAAACACAGCTTAAGGTGGATGGATATTAGCTGGTGGCAGCACCTTTTTTAAAGCCTTTCTTCTGCAAGACATTAATGAGTCATACGCCTTTTGTTTAGAACTAGATTGTGGAAGTAAAAAAGACTGTTCAAACTACATCAACCTAAAAGCCTAAGGCAGTTGTATTTAATAGCTATTTTAAAATATATAGTATATTACCTAACCAATCAGACTAAACCCCATAAAGGAGGTGCTTTATGAAATTCATGAAGGAACCTATGGGGCTGCTTTTGTCTTTATTTCTTTTTATTTTATTTGATAGACAAACACAAAGGCTAAGTGTGATTTTGTCAAGCTAGATCAAGTTTAAAGTTTTATTGCTGTGTCTCAGCGGCCTAGGATGAGTAATGTCTTAATGATAAGCAGTATGAGCAACCACTTTTCTTGGAGAATAAGATCGGTGAATTTTATGTTGCCATAAAAACAAACAAGCAAACAACAACAACAACAAAAGACCTAAAGAACGTTCTGAAGTCAGATTATGGTAGATTTCCTTCCAAGATTTGGTGAGTTATTGCAGTTAATGAGGCAGTTCTATCTCGCATAACCACCTTCAATTTTCTAAAATTGAAGGTGCTTTGGAAGTATATGCTGTATTAAAAGAAGAGGGTGTTTAAACACTCACTGAAACAAAAACCTTGACAGTAAATTTTTCAGGAAATACCATAAAGCCTTAAGGTGAAGTTTTACTGGTTGTGATAACATTACTTTGGGTGAAACGGGTTAATTTAAATCCCTTCCTCTTTGCAGTTTGTTTACAAGAACTGCTTGATAAGGTTTCCGTGCATGCCGGTTAATTTGTTTCCAACATAATCTTCCAGCCATGATAACTAAAAAAAATGTCTTAAGAAAAAATTTTATAGGTTACCTATTTTCTGAAAAATATCCTACAAGATAGTAACAAATAAATAGTAGGGGGGAAAAAGTTGAACATCTGGCCCACAGAGACTTTCTACATCTGGGAAACCTCACTCTGTTTTTCTCATGCAAGAGAAAAACAGACTGGAGAGACGAATGCACGTGTTCTCAGCATTGTGTGTGCTTCATTCTACCTTACTGTGCCTGTTCATCATTTGAGTGTTTGGAAAATAAACCTGTATTTCTTAACATTGCAACAGCTTGTGGGCAGACAGATGAAAGCCTAAGAGTTCCAACCACAAGTTCATGTGATGGACTAACACAGAAAAACCAGATTTGTGAAATGGAAGACAGATGACTCATGCAAAATGATTGGTGTGGAGTTGTTTTCAGTCTCCTGCATTGTTACACTTCTAAACAAAATTCAGTCAAACCAACTCCAAAGCAACCTATTTAGTGAATACAATTCAACAGTGAGCTTTACAAAGCAAAGTCAGGTTATACATATATTAGCCAAACTTTGAACATTGAACAGAGCACTTATCATTCAATCATTTCAAAATTAAAAGATCACAGCACAACTGCAATCTAACAAAAATAGTCATTTATCACTACTGGTAAGCTCGGAAAGGAGAGCTTTAAACAGAAAGGAAGCCAAGAAAACCATGATTACTCTGGAGGAGCTGCAGAGATCCACAGCTCAGGTAGGAGAATCATTTACAGAACAACTGTTAATCATGTTCTTCACAAATCTGTCCTCTATGGAAGAGTGACAAGAAGAAAATTCTTGTTGAAACATAACTATGCTATGCTATGCTATGTCCCACTAACTGCACAGAAAACACAGAAAATGATAATCTGGTCAAATAAGACAGAAATCAAAATTAAACAACACATTTGGTGGAAAACCAATTTCGACCTTGAACACATTTTTTTTATATTGAAACATGGCGGTGGTAGAATCATGGTAAGAAGATGATTTTAATCTGCAAAAACATGGAAGCAGGTCAGAGCAGTTGGAGAGACGAATGGAGATTTTTAAAGGATATTTCTGATAGAGTCTGCAAAATAGTTAAAACCGGGTGGATGATTTAGATCAAAGCATCCTTAGATGTCAGTCAAGTCAAAGCTCTAGACCTACAGTAAATCCAATTCAGATTTCCACCATTAAAAGTGTGATCTTTTTCAAAGAAAAATGGGAAAACTTTGAATTTCTGGTATTACATCTATCTGTACGCTACTTAATTGTAATGTGACAAGATATGAAAGAGTTCAAGGGGAATGTCCATATGACAGATGAAAAGGTTCAGAAGGTTTTTTGGGTAGAGAAACAGAGTCCTTACATGCTTTATTGATACTGTATTGATTAGTATGATTTGTTTTCATATCAGTAAGAAAGTGATATGTTTTTCCTACATTTCCCCCTAAAATTCAATGAAATTATTGACCAATGTGCTTAGTGGTTAGTCATTCACTAGTCTTACCTTGAAATGCTTTGTCATTTTAGTCAATGCTTCACATTCCTCCAAGAGGACACATCTAGACAGACACATCACAAAATAAATGGTGCATTACTATCACAGAGCAAAAAACAGCCTACTCCACTTTTTCAAATTAACTTAGGAAATAGCACTTTGCTTTATTTTTCTCTCCCACCATCACTCCACTCTTTCTCCTTCTCTGGTTAGATTATCACTGCAGACTTCATTTACTTCCTTCAAATAATAATAATACAAAAGAATCCTCTGCAAGTCCAGTCTGGGTTTCATTTTCTGACAATGAAGCCTTTTGTTCTGGTCTGGTCAGGAAATGGGAGAGAAAGCAAAAAGGGAGTGAGAGAAAGAGAGAGAAAAAAGGAAGGGAAGAAAAGAGTGAGAAAAGGAGGAGCTAAAAGGTAGCTTGAGTGCCCTGGGGGCCTCAAAGCGAGGGATGAAGTGAGGAAAAGAGGGATGGAGCATGAAAAAAGGGGACCCTGGTGACAGAGGCCACAGATAAAGTTTGTAGAGATTTTAAAGGGGGAAATGGCTGAAAAGGGAGTGCACTCAAAGGATCAGAGTGAGATCAGGTAGAAAAAAAATTGCAAACCAATGAAAAAGCAAGTAAGAAAACAGAATCAGAGAAAGGAAATGAAGGATCGTTTGTTATTCCAGAAGGCAGATTGCTTCTCTGGGTAGATTTTTTCCCCCTCCGTTTCCGGTAAATCTACCAGTACAGAAACCAATTACCCAGTTAGACGTTTACTGCAGAATACAGCAATGGTACAGCAATGGTACAGCAATGGTACGGGGAAATGACCCTGATCTGTGGAGGGGGAGTTTTGTGTAGTGAGGGTCCTACACATTTCACTTTCCTGGACTGTCCTCAGCATTCTATTTCATTCATCTCAGTTTAAGGTCCTCCACAGTTCATACTTTCTTTTACCTTGGACTGTAATAGGTTTGAAATGGAGGACCTCTGTTTTCAGCCAGTTATTTTGTTAAAATGCTTTATAGTTTTTACCTCGCAAGGCACAAAGCATTCTGCAAATCAATAACAATTTGATACATTTCCACTTGGGTCATTTTTATTTTGGCTTATATATTAAAATCAAGAATTGTATTGTAAATTACGAAGAGAAGAACTGAGCAACATATTTAAAGCCCTTGAGACAGACAAATAAATCATAAAAGCATTAATAGTTGGAGTTTACCTGAGTGGAGAGATCACACTGTGAATATTAGTGATATTCAGCATATCTTTAACTGCTTCAATCTCACTCCCAGCACTGGACATGACAGAAGAACAAGAACTAGTTCTGTTAGAGGAGAGTCAGCTACATTTTTGTTTTGTTGCTGTCTAGTCTCAACCGGTGTCCAAACCTGTTGAAGTTATCAGCATTTTTGAGGTTGGAGGGTCTGCCATAACCAATCTTCTGCTGACCAAGCACATAGCTTAGAGTCTCAGGATTGTATCGAAGCAGGAGCTCCTCACTGTCTCTGTTTCAACAAAAGTAGGAACAAAGACAAGTCACATTAGTGAACGTTGTGAAAAACAGTCTGAGGAAAATTTGACATTCAACATCATATAAGTGTACTTCATGAGACCTGTACAGTCCCCTATAAAGTATTTGCACACATCAATGATGACAATATGTCATTAGTCACAAAATTTAAAGTGTTTCATTGGGATTTCATATACAACACAAAGTGGTGCATAAATGTAAGCAGGAAGCTAAATGCTATACATTATTGTGCTTAAAAGTATTTTTCAAAACAATTTGAAACGTATGGATTTGTATTCATTCTTTTTTTACTTTGATGACCTAAATAAGTTCCAAGGCAACCAATGAGTTTCAGCAGACACATGAGTGTAATTAGTATAAATCCAGTTGAACTGTATTGGTCTAAGATGTTTGTTGGAGAACATTAATGACCAAATGACACCAAGAACACAGCAGGCATGTCAAACATTAGAGCAATCAATAGTAAAACATTATTTGTAAAAGATATTGATTAGCAACAGAATTGATATAAACTGAGGAATTATCATTTCCCCACACATTTTCACAGCAGCGCTGTAGACACAGATATTGAGTCGCAGCACCGTTATGATTCACAAAGTCAAAGACTCCATCCCACTGCGGCCACAAATTCACACAAGGGAACCTCCAGCAGACTAATGACCTGTGAACACCTTCGATAACTGTTTTATATAGGCATAATGTTGCTAATAAGAAAATGAGCACCTGTTGAAAAACTGTGGACTCGTACTGAAGCTGACAATTAGAGCAGAAGGTAGTCAGAACTCACAGGTATAGTTTAAAATTTTAGTGCTGTGACAACCCTATGGATGGCAAATTGAGAAACTTAACACGGGGTTAGGTTAAAAATAACAACCAATACTGTTAACACATCATGGAATACTGTTCGATATCATCCAGAAAGTCTGTGGAGTAACTGAAAGTCGACAAAGACATGGTCGTCTGCTTTAAAGATCAGGCCAGGAGGAGGAACATTGACCAGAGAAGCAAGAGGGGAAGAGGAAAAGCTCAGCTTCAGCAGCACAGCAGCCCTAAACATACAGGCAGAGCTACAATGCTATTGTTGTGATCCAAACATATTGATGTGTTAGCTTCTGCTGAGAATCTATGATGAGACTTGAAAATACGGTTCAGGGGGTATATAGGTAGTAGGCACTGTATACTCAGATTGATCAGACAGCTAATGGGATATGCTACAATGAATGAAAGAATTGACAATTCAGTATTTGACTAATTGGAAAACAGATGAATGGAAAGCTTTCTTTAGAGAAAACATTTTCTTGTGTATACAGCTGCAGGAATGAGGACAGCTTTGTGCAATCTTAAGAATTTTAGCCTTTACTCTTGAGGAGAGTCTGCCTTTTCATACAGCTCAAACAATTACATTGAGCTTTGTGTGTGTGAGTGTGTGTGTGTTTTACTACACTATAAGGGGAGAGTGGATGGAGCACCAGGGCCACACAACATGAAGTCAATGGAGGACGGTCCACATCCATTCCATACACCGTCATCCAATTGATTCAAATCAATTGCACTGAGTACTCTGCATCTAATGTTGAAACCAGTTGCTACGAAAGTGTTTTTGGCTGAAGTGCACAGCAAATCAAATTAAAAAGTAATGAACATGAACACATGTATTTCAAGGGAAAGACTTTGCAAGGCTTTGGCAATATTTTTCTACATCTCATGCCAACAAAGCCTATTAAAAGGAGGAAAATTGACAAACAGAGGGCTCCTCAAGTGGCTTTGTTGAGTGAAAGTGTTATTAGCTGGGTTTACTCCTGAAAGCCATTCAGTTGATATGCACTTGGGACTTACAGCTAATTGAATGATCAAAGGCTTGAAATGTGCACACCCACTCACAGTGCCATGCATCAAGGTCGACAAATTACACTGACGCCAACTTCAGAGAGAAAATACCATTTGTTCTGGTAACATCTGTGGGGTACCAGTGCTTGCTTTGGCTCTTTTCTCATAAAGCCATTAACAATAGGGTACAAGTCTCACACTAAAGGAGACTTTTTATAATCCATTTACATTCACGTGAGAGGGGACATGAGGGACTTGTCATGTGGCATTAATTTGAATTTCTGCTCCCTTTCATGGGACACTGTGCAATTAAAAGTTTAGGTGTCTTAGACTCTGCCAATTACTCTTAGCTAATGAATATTAGTTTATTTATGACTCTTGTGACACATGAGTAATTATGACCCCAGATCAAAGCAAACCATCTAGGAGTGACCTTTCTGGGTAGATTATATTTATTGATCACGTAACCACATATCTATACAGCAGACCATCAGTGTGAATATATAGAAAATGACTCAAATCACTGGTTGTCATAGCATCCTCCAGTTTGATCAAAACTGCAGAAAGTAAGACATGATGCTGTTGACCATGGACTACTTTTGTAAAATTAAGATAAGAAATACAAATCAAACAACGACATGGAATAGAGCTTCACGTCAGGTGTGTTTAGGAACAGAAAAAAATGGTAATAAAAATAAATGGCAAATTAAAACTTGAGAGGCAAATTCGGAAAACAATTTGAAGACACAACAGAAATCAACTATGTTGCTTTTTTGTTACAGCCCCAGCCCTAAAACCAGTATGGGGTCTTGCAGGGTGACATTCTTAGCAGCAAAAAGCTGGTTACCAGGACACCCAAATTTATGCAGACTTTCACACACTCTTGTGCATCTTCTTGTGACCAAGATGTTCCAGAATTTTGCCAGATTTAAATTAAAAACAACCTTCACAAAATCCTCCCTGATTTAAGAAGTATTTGGAGTAACTGTTGGAAAAAAACAGAGGTTTCAGCTCTTGAAGAGAGAATGACTTATATAAAAGATACATGGGGTAGCATGCTCTTTGAGCACTCTTCACTGACTGAGTTCTGCCATAAATCATTGTAGATTTATGGCTTCTTAAATGGAGTTTGCTGACATTAGAAAGGACAGCATGTCTTCCTCCAATAATTGTGCTATTGTTATGGATTTTCTGAACCAAGAGCGTCCTCCTATTCTTCAAATCTTTGTTTCACTGCTTTCCCAAGCTATTTGTAACTCCCATAGGAGGACAATATAGTACTTTATTGCAGTCTTTGTATGTGTACAAATTGCACAGATAGTAAGTCAGTGCATTGTGAAGTGATTGCCCCAGCATCTAGTTGGTGATAAAGGACACAACAGTTTCTCAGATCATAAAAGCCAAAAATAAAAAAAGAGAATTTAGACAAGAGCACAGTTTTAAAGTTTTAGTCTGTATTTATTCTGATATTTTGAAAATAAACATCAAAATTAGTATGTGTCATAAAATGAATGCAAGTATTTGCCTATATTGACTTTGAAATCTTCAAAATCCCATTACAGTTCCAAAAGCTTCTACAATAACAATATTTATGTGAATTCATTAATGATGCAGTGTAGAGTTAAAGTAAACTTTGAGAGTTACCAGTACCTTTCGCTGTTGCAGGCTCTTCCTTTGAGTGTCTCCAGTAGTAACTTGACCTCTCCTCTCACCAACTCTTTCACAACAGGCGGGTCAGAAAGAGAGGGACCCTGCACTTGGTGGTTCCCATAACACTGACTCTCCTGCCACTTCTTGTGCCACATCTCTGCCTGCAGATGCAACCACAATGAAGCAAGTAAAACATAATCCTCAACAAAACTCCACATTTTGTCCCTCATATCTAATCACCACAGACAGATTTTTTTTATGTGGACAAGAGAAACAAATGGGAGGATTTCCCAAAATATTACCCTGTAAATAATTGCACGTTCTTTAAGATGGTGTGGTGTAGTGGTATCAAACAGAACTGTACTGATCTGAAAACAGACCTCTGGGTAGAGGAGCAGACAACCTCTCAGTTTCTGTAATCTGTGAGTGTTTCTGTCTCTGAGGAGTCTGGATACCATTAGCACCTCAACACCTGCTTGAAAGTCAGTCATTGCTGCTGTGCTGCACCCATAGAGTTCACTTCAAAGGAATACATCGAAGGCGACGAAACATGTCACTTCTGACCCTTCCATGAACGTCCTTGCTCATTCACACACCAGTATGAACTACATCTTGCAGCTGGACACATTTTTTTCAGCTCTCACTGTTTTACACTGTATGTGTTTCCTGCTGGGTACTGACAGGTTGTTCTTGGATATTTGCTCCATCTCTCAGCTCATTGTGACGTTCACTTTAAGGTGCACTTATGGAAAAACAGCAGTTAAAATATGACTGTAATATTTATGTTGAAGATTGTTCTACTTCAGACTTACTGCAAAGCAGGGGCATTCCACAAAGATCGCTTACTACTCATATAATCATTTCACCTTGTCCAAACTTTCACTTTTATGCTGATGATACTGTAATTACTTTCCATGCATACTCCTGCAAAGGCTCTTGATCATCTATTATAAATCTATTACAAATCTCAAACAGGTTCAAACAACTCTAACTCTGGATGGCTGGATGGATGGATGAAGGAAAGCAAAGTTTATTAAATATATGTTTTTTCACTGCTTTGAGAAGACAAAACACTGAAATTAATGCCTAATTTGTAATATTTAGAACTTTTGAATGATGATAATTTGTGTTTAAGGACTACATTCATCATGTAACTTTGGCTTTCTCACTCATTATTACCTACTCTTCACTCATGCAAACTTATCATTTGTAAATGAATGTTCACACCATCAGTTGTTTTCATTCATATACAAAGCTCCTCTTGATGAACCTATTTGTACTTAATTAGTTTATTAATTCAGTGAACCCTTCATTCAATGGACAGTTTCAAAATGGTTAAGAAAACTGAAATGGCAAACACAACTTTCATATTTTGGAATTTCATCTACAAATGAAAGAATTTAAAACTCTGAAGTCAGGCTAACTGTGTTTAGATGTTTCTCTATGTGATTTTACACAATTTACTGCTCCACTGTGGGATCTTTGCTTGTGAACTCTGCTGCTCTGTGTGACTGCTAGGTCTCCCTTGCAGAAAGACATGTTACCATTGAGGAAAAAATGGTTAAATAAAGAAAGTTAAATATATTTGAAAGGAAGCGTTCTTGGACAGCTCAGGATTGAGAGGTACACAGTGAGACCTTGCCCTTGAAGGAAATCAAGAGAGCTTAATATGGACTTCGTATCTAACCATCTTACACAATGAGGACTTTGATAGAAGGAGGAACAAATTTATTAAGGAATGAAGGAGGAACCTTCTGATGTAGTATCACCTTACTTTTCACTGAGGCATGGATTCATTACACAGTTCACTGTCTAGCAAAGGGAGAAGGAAGCTGTATGACCACCGGAGACAGAATACAAACTGCAAAAGACCTTATTAATAGCTGAAAATTGAACAAAGTTATACTTTATAAAAAGTAAGATATAAACATAAGAATCAGAAAGACTGTCTCTCTTATTATATTGATATTCAAATATTCCAAAATGATTTTGAGGCCACCTCCACCTTCAACAGTTTCACTTCCAATGTGTTTCTTTGTCTCGTCCAGAAACAAAGTTTTATTACTCACAATACATTTCAGATCACTATCTCTTTCTTTCTAGTACTAAAAGTCACAATACCTATTAATGATAGTCACAGTATTGATAATAGGTTTGAAACTGAAACATGACAACAACCTCCATGTGCAATCTGAGAACAAATTGTAGCAGCTCATAAAGATGTGGGATTTGATGCCTTCTTATTTGAAAATAAACATATTTCAATGTGAAGTAGAGAATACAGAGTTTAGAAAATACATTGTGTGGTGATAACTTTAACATTTTAAATATTTTAAATGGAATGTTTGTAAGTTGTTTAATGTGACTTTGATATGTAACAAACATAAACTCATATGTTGTCAGAATCAAGAATAAATTATTTGGTTTGAAAGCTGAGTGTTGGCAGGCTGTTGTTTGCTCCATGAGGAGAAGAGAGACCTAAACTGACAGGTTCAGGAAAGGAGAACATTAATCAAAGGCATAGCAAATAAGCACGCAGTAACTCAGGTGGGGCAGCTGAGCCACAGTTCAGAAGGGAGAATCTGTTGACAAGGCAGCTATTATATTATGAACTGCACAAATCTGGCCTTTATAGAAGAGTAGTAAAAAATGTTACTTTTCAACTAAAGCTACAAGAAGTTCCATTTGAAGTTTTCCAGATGCAAATGTGTAGAAGAAGGGGCTCAGATCAGAGGAGATCAAAACACGATGCAAGGTGAAAAACCGACACGTTGCAAACGCTGAGCATGACATCTGAGCATGATAAAAGACGGTGGGGCGTCATCATGTTTCGAGGATGCTTTTCTTCAGCAGGAACAGGAAGTTTGTCAGAAATTATGGGAGGATGGATGAAGTTAATTACAAGACAATTGTGAAATAAAATCTATTTAACTTGAGAACAGGCCAAAATGTCACAATCCACTTTCCAAGTTAAAAGTCCTTGAAGGTTTTGTCACAAATAGATAAATGCTTCCAATTCGCACGTCTTAAAGCTTTTGGTTAAGACAGATATGAACAATTTCTTCCTAGGCTTTTGAGCTACTGTATCTTTCCTTCAGCTTTACTAATGTTTTTTTTTTCTTTTCAAAACAAAGTTCTTTTATTTTTTTTGTCTGTCTTGACTTTGTACTAGCCTGTTTCATGAAAATTAGTACTTCATACCTGGCTTGTATGAAAGCAAACAGGGCTTTAGACTGAGAGTTTAGCTAATGCTGAATAAATATCAACATCTATCTGGCTTGCATTTTGAATGTTTTGAAGCACAATCAGTCAATTCACATCTACTTCTGTTATGGCTTCATGGGAGTGCAAGTCATGAAGAATGAAGCCAAACTACTTCCTTATACAGTCTGGTTCTGGATTTCTTTTCTAGGAATGCTTGGCTGTGCAACTTTTTATTCGTCCAGGCTAAAAAGGAAATTCTTGTAAATGTTGTGGCTTCATTCTGGTGGAAATCTGGTAAAAATAGATTCAAGATTCCTACAAAAGTTACAAGCAATGAAGTCATTTCTGCTCTAACTGAGAAAAGCAGTCCTTCATCTTAAAGTCAGCCATAAATGAATCAACGATCACACAACAGACATGGAGCCTTCATAACTCACCTCTGAGTGAACCTCTGTGTACATGTCAACCAGAGAGTCACCCAAAGCTGCATGGATCTTCAGCAGCTCTGACTCTGAGACATAGTCAGTGATGAGGCTCCACAGAGACTGTCCGGGACACGGGAGCTGGTTTTCATCAGGTGAATGCATGTGTGGAGCGGTCTGAGCACAAAAGAATGCAAAAATCGCTGCAGCAGGCAGAACTTAAGATAACTTGAAAACGTTGAGCAGCCCCCCAAAAGTGAATAAATGTTACAAACAGCATAAACTAAATGCATCATAGTAGCACACTTTTATGACAGTAAAGAAATCTCACACTCAGGTTGCTTTCAGGTTGCAAGATCATGCTAATTAGTGGTCCTGCTGTTTACACATACTTAGGACACCACCCTTTGCCAACAGCACATCACTTGGTGTTGTTCTATAACATCTCACAGTGTTAGACCATACAGAGAAATGAATCCTTTGCATTTTATTTGCACAAGATAATACAAAATGATGGATTCTTTTCCTTATCCCTTCATCTCGCACCACAGGTTTTCTGTAAGATTTTGGTTTGGAAACTCAGATGAAGTTTAATTTATTTTATAGTGAACAATTTGTCTCTTGAACTGGCCATAGATTTTGGGTTAGTATCCTGCTAAAAGTATAGAAATAACTATCTATTTTATTTAGTTTTTTGGCATATTTTTAATTAAAATGTCAAATATGTCTCCTTATTGCAGCTCACAGCTTCCCCACCTTACCATTGATGTGAAGTATTTCTCCACATAAGTGTACATAAGTCACCTACTGAAGTCATTGAGAAGCCAGAAGCTTAGTAGATATATATACCTACCTTAAATATATATATTTTAAATCCTTCACTCACATTTCTATTATACATTCTCAAGATTGCCTGGTGTGAGTAGCTGTTTTTAAAAAATGCCCCCTGAATAAACATACTCAGACTACATTTTTAACAGTTTGAGAGGGAGATTATGCCACCTCAATAATAATAGTAATAAAAAGAACATTTCCTATTTTAAGGATTTTAACAATATTTGTATGTTTTTGCTCCAATAATTAGTATCACATCAAAAGCATGAATCAAACTAGATAACCAACTTTGGCTGCCTTTAACTGTATATCCAATTGCGTTGTTTTTAAGGTGAGTTCACGATATCTTCCGCATCAAATGCTTTCTTTCAACTTTTTTCAACTGCAGCGACAGTAAAGTAGGAAGAGATGCACTACTGCTCTGTTTGGCTGGACAGCACTGACAGCAATAGAGAGAAAACATAGAAATGTTTAAATGACAAGTCAGCATTTGTTCATGCAGCCCATTGATCTCTTATTGTAAACCCAGCTGTTTTTAACGGCTCATAAAGCAAATATCAAAATAGTCATAAACATGACAAGGAGAAGGGTCCATTTATCATTCAGCTTGAAGAAAACAGACGCTTACCTCGGTTCGTTTCCTGTAACTTAACAGAACGGTATCCAGGAGAAACATTACGGTTGCTAGGGAGAGGTGTCAGGATGATTTCTTTCTTTTTTTTTTTTTTTTTTTTATAAATGTGCATTTTTGGACGTTAAGTTGAAAACAATCCCTCCCTTAAGCGTTAAAAACACTTTACATTCCTAAAGGGCGTGGAGGGACCAGCCGGCTGATGAAAGTTTGGTTTTACTGAATTAAAGAAGGGGAGGGACTTGCTGCGAAACTTTCCCAACTCTTCACTTCTTCCGGACATTTTTGCAGAAACCCTGGAGCACAGAGGGAAGATGCACGGGTTTGTTAAACATGTGAAGTAATGTAAACTAACTTTGGGTGATTTCTTTCTTTTCCTACCAAAGCCCACTTGAGTAGGTTTGATATTTCTTTTCTTCAGCCAAGTTTTCCGTTTTGGAGAAGAGCGAGGTGCCCCTGAATCATAATGGCACAGGTTTGCATGCAGCGGCTCTGCACGCCGCCGCGCACGGCGCTCTGGGCTCTGCTGCTCTGCACACAGGCCGCTTTGGGCTTCTCGCTCACGGGACAGCAGACAACCTGCGAGGCCAACGGCAGCATTTACTACGTGGGAGAGTGGTACTTCCTGGACTCGGATCACTGCACGCAGTGCGAGTGCACCAGTGAGGGCTCCGTGTGCGCCCGCACCGAATGCACGTCCCTCCCGGCCGCCTGCATCCATGTGAGCCACTACCCCACCGACTGCTGCCCCAGGTGCGAGAAGATCGGCTGTGAGTACCGGGGGGTGGTGTACGAGCTGGGAGAAAACTTCCAGGTAAGACACGCCTCATCCATGATAGTTATGGAAGCCCGTTTCCTCCACTCTGGTGAAAAGCACCCCCCCCCAAAAAAACCATTGTATCTCAAAATTGTGACTTTGCTACCTAATAATTCTGAAGCTTTTTGCGGAAATGAGCCTCCAGTCTCCAGCTTCATTTTTCACATCTCAATTGTCAATAAACAAATAATAGATTTTAAGTCATATGAAGCAGAGGAGATTTCAGGTCATCGGGGTTCACACTAAAAGCAAAAGGTGCACCAATTTTTCTTGGCCATTTTGCTGTTTTCTCTGAGGTCTCCATAATAAAAGCTGAAATACAGCTTTGATAAACAATAAAACACTGTTAGATTAGTGCTTGTTATAAATATGCAACACTATATTTTAAAGTTATAATCTTGTTGCAAAAACAAACTTTGCCCTATCTGTACCTGATATGTTATGAATACGCAGCAGAGAAGAGGTAAATGGCGCCCCCTTTCGTAACACCATGAGATAGGATTTATGTGTGTGCCTCAGAAGGACATTGTGAATCGTTTCAAGTACAGCATCAGCCTGTGTGTTGCAGCCATCTGAATGTGAGCAGTGCACCTGCGACAGCGATGGCAACGCCCTCTGTCTCGTGGCAGACTGTGCCCCTCCACCCTGTGTCAATCCTGTGTACCAGCCTGGGAAATGCTGCCCGGAATGCAAGGAGGGTATGTTGTGTAAACCACAAACGGCAAACATTTTTTTATTTTTTCCACAGTTTCTCAAGTTAGAAACATAAAGTTTAATGTATTTTGTAAAGACTATCATAGACCAACTAAAGGTAGAGAATAATGGTGAGGTGGAAAGAAAATGGTACGTGGTTTTGTTTTGTTAAACCAATGACAATCTGAAAAGTGTGGCATACAGAGTGGTATTCGTGGTGCACCTATCTGTTCTGCCTCTGAGCACGAGGGGCAGATGAAAACTTTTTTTGTTTAAATTAGGGCAACTTTTTTACAAATACAAATGTTTGTATAATAGAAAATGCTAGGTTAAATCTTTCAATTTCCATGCTTTTTGCTTTTTCCTCCAGGTCCCAACTGTTATACTGATGCTTCCCGCAGCCAAGTGATACCTGCAGGAGAGCCTGTGTGGGTGGACTCCTGCACCAAGTGTCGCTGTCATGATGGCCAGGACGCCGGCTACTGGGAGGGAAATCGCCTTGCCACTTGTTCCCGCATGAAAAACTGCACACCTCAGCATCCGCCCACCCCAATTCAGTGATTCTTCATGCAACCACCATATATTTAAAAATATGTGATCTTCAGAGTTTAGGTATTTTATTACTGAAGATGTCATCAGTCCATCCCAGGCATGAGAATCTGTAAATGAAATAGGGGTAACTCACCAACACTTGAATGTAACAAAAAAAAGTCAATAAAATTTGGAACCATCTATGAAACGATGCGACTTCATCCCACAACTCTGTTCACTGACGTAGCAACTTTATCTCAAAACACGGGGATTAAAAATTGGACAGAAATTGTACTTTGTACATCTACTTTTTAAATCTAGGTCCATTTATTTTATATTTTTGCATTTTTAAAAATGTTGCTTAGATGTTGAGAATGTTTTTAAAAAGAAACAGGAAAAAGAGTGAGCGCTTTAGGATCTCTTAGTTCCAAAATACCCAGAACATTATGCATAGATTTAAGCGCTATAATAAACAACTGATAAATAAGATAACTAGTGACAGACTTGTCACAACCTAATGCAGTTTACACATCATGCACAGCTGTGATGAACAGTAAATAGGAAACACTTAATGAAAGTATAATATTAAGATTTGTTGGCATGATATTTAAATGCTATTTTACATGTATGCTGCTTGGACACGCACACTATGTAGGAGGTAGTATTAATTCTTCAGTGCTAAGATACAGCAAATATACAGTTTTCAGTGACTCGTCAGAATCAAAGTCTTTAGTTTATTTTAACATAAAGATGTTGCATTGTTTTAAATTTTGCAAGACTTACTCCAGGAACTCGTTACCTTAATTACAATGTGTATCTGAAATAAAACCAAACATGCTCTTAGCTTTTTAGCTATGTTGACCTAATAAAAAAAAAATCTGAAACCTACTCCATTGTTGTGAAAAAAATGAATAACACTCAACCAAGTTCGTGTTTTTCAACCTTATTGTCAAGAATGTAACTGGAACAAACAATGATTGAAATGTGTATGAAACCTGCTTCTAGTACTGGGATCAGTTGTCTGTTGGGTAAACTGTTTCCTGATGCAACGTTTTTCTCTCATTACACCTCAGTACATTGGTTTTACACTGTAAGTCAAAATAAACTACTAGGTTTGTTTTTTCGTTTTAGAGTATTTTCTTCAGTTTCTATTTAATTTTTTTACCTTTCTTTGTGAAAACCTTTAATCAAGAAGCCTACTCTTGTAAGACACTTTTGTTACTGCCCTAAATGCTTTTCCTGTTTTGTTATGACCACAAACTGTATTTTACTGGGATTTCTTTAAAGATGATTAAATAAAAGTTGTGCAATGGAAAGTACATAAAAAATACAAATATATCAAGGATTTATATTCAGCCTTACTGAGTCAAAACTTTGCTGAACCAACTTTTCACAGCTAGAGAATTAAATTAATAACTGAAGTCTAGTCTGATCAGTTACAGAATGACTATCCAGCAACATATAAGAAAGCAAACTATTGTTAATATACAAAAAAAAAAAAAATCCTGTTCACTTTGGCCCAGATGTGAAAACTAGCGTTACTTTAAAGAATCAGGAAGCACACCAACATACAATCTTTACCATCAGATTTATTAATTGTATAGAAAAAGTAGGTTTGATATGACATAATGCATTCTATATAAGATATAACATTTTCAACATTCAATGTACAAAAAAGCCATAGGTACAGTAAAGTTTTAGAAACACCTCCGGGCCTGAAGATCTTGTTGGCTGTCAAGCAGTTGAAGAGCAAAGAGTGCATCTGAAGATGGATTCAAACACTAACCACCAGAAGTGTGATACAGCTGTTTGATTCTCAAGCAGAGGCCACAAATACATTTTTTGCTAAATACGTTGGTTACTGATCTTGGTGAAGCATGGTACAGTTTATACACACTGGGGCCTTCTTGCCAGCTACAGTTGAAACCAGAATTCACATACACAAAATAAAAAGACAAAAACATTTTCTCACTATTTGAAGTTAATTCAGACCAAATTCCTCTTGTTTTAGTTCAATTAGAATTACTAATTACAACTCATTTGTGCCCTAGCTTTAACCTCCTGGCTGTTGTCTTGCAATATTTATGTGAATATTTTCACAAGTTTGTTTCCCATGATGGCATTAATTTTATAAAGTGCAGCAGTTCCTCCTGCACCACAACAGCCCATAGCATCATGCTGCCACCCCCATACTGAGTGACACCCTTCCTGGGCTGATTTTTTGTGGCTTTTCCAGTGTGTCAAACAAAAGAGTATAATGTATTAATGTATTCATGAGTGAACTTCCAATTTACTTAAATGTGTTATTTGACCCATCACAAGTTTTCAAAGCCATGATATCATCATCTGGGCCTACCCTAATTGTTTAAAGACAGTACTTACACAATTTAGTGTGTAAATTCTGATTTTGTTGTTATTTTCTCTTATTATTCTGGCATTTATCAAATATAAATCATTTTAGTAAGTCTGACTGACCTAAAACAAGAGAAGTTTGGTCTGATTTAACTTTCGATAGTGAGAAAATAAAGTTTATTTGTCCAGTGCAAATAAACTTGCACTGGACAAGTTTATTTGCACATATCTAACATCGTACAATTAATCGAATCAAAAGTTCCAAGTGGTATCAGACTCGTACTCGGTTTGTTTTAAGGAGCATTGAAACAATCTTATTATCACTTTTATAAAGAATGGGTTTTTGATTTTAATTTGGCATGAATGTGTGCTGTAACTTTCACAGCTTTCCTAAGAAAAATTATTATTATTATTATTATTATTATTATTATTATTATTTTTACCATGAGATGAAAGGCAGGAAGTACTGGAGTGACAATGCGTTCGACTTTTACCTTAGAAGTCGGAATTTCTGAGATGCACATCCTAAAATAAATGGCATGGCTCTAAAAATCAAAATCCCAGCTTGATAAGCGGAGATCTATGAGCGATCCCAAGTTCATATTCAAAATGACTGCTGCATTTTAACTTGTGAGTGCTGAGTTAGAATTAAGAAAACCATTTGAATGAATGCCAGGATAACAAGAGAGATAATTACTTTGAGAAATATTTCTAATATTTTCTTCAAAGTCAGAGGTTTACTGGGGTTGAGGTTAGCATCCGTTAAAAAAATATTTTTTTGGGGGGAAGCCCAGTTGATGTAATCACTCTGTAATCTTCTAAAAGGATATTTCACAACAGTTGAGTAAATTGGAGGCACATTTGTGAATGTAATTTAAGGCAACAATTAAAGCAGCGCTTCCACAGCAAAATCATCAGAAAATAAGCAGAAACATGAGGGAGATGATTGTGGAACTACCAGAAGATTTGTTCATCCATGCATTGTCTGCTCAAAAAAAAAATTATATCCAAGTATGAATAGCATGGAAATGTCCAGCATTCACAATAATTAAAAATTGACACTTTTCATCCAAATGATGAAAAACATAATTTGGATGAAAAACAGAAAGACTTGCAAGCCTGAGAGCACCCTCTCAATTTTTGCTCCAGGAGGGACTGGTGCACTTCACAAAATCAATGGCATCATGAGAAAATAATGTAATGAGAAATTAGTAAAGCGACATCTCCACACAACAGCCAAGAAGTTAGAGTTTGGGCACAAATCTTCCAAAGGGACAAGGAACACAGACATACTGCTAATTTAGTAAAAATCGACTTATGTGTGACAAAAGTCAGTATTGAAACAGCGATCTTAAAGCCCTGATGCTTGTCCCATAGAAAATCAAACTGAAATGGTGTGTTTTAGAAAGAGAGCCAACAAACTCATCTCAGTTTGGGCCAAAAAGCCAGGAAATTACTTTCAGAAGCTTATGTTTGACATACTGTTTAAAAGTATAAAACACAAAAGACATACTTAACTTCAGACTCTGAAGAAAATAAAAGCTTCCGTAACTATTTTCTATCTCATTAATCTGGCATTTCTCAAACAGTAACATTTTGGTAATCTTAATTTACTTAAAATGTAAAAGTTCAGTCTGATTTTATGTCAGGCATAGTGAAGAAATATTTTGTTTCTTTTTTTCTGCCATGGTTTTTCATAGTGTGTGTGTAAATAAACCAAAATAGCATAGCTTCAATTTGTGAAAATGCTTGAAGTCATAAAAACAGAGGCCTGGTCACTACACAAAAAGTTTTGCAACGGACTGATTTTTCAACTTGCAACAAGAAAGAGTATAACTAGGGTTTGCCAAAAATCAAATGTATTAATCAGAATTTGTACTCAGAAACAGGAATTGTCAAGTTCCAACTTACAAAATCTCAACAAAATGATTGCAGAATTTGTAGGTCTCTGAGAAACTCCTAGTTCAATATCCAATATGGCCACCATATGTGTAAAACTGGGTCAAAGACACAGGAATAAAATGTTTGCAGCAGAACAAACCAGTAGGACAAATAGTGCTGTAAAACTACTTGCTTACATATTTAAATACGTAAAACTAAAGATAAAATGTTTTCACCTTGCACTGCTAATAGTAGGCCAGGCACTGATCATAACAATTAGTTTGGCCCACCGGTTTCTTGATTTGCAGCTCCAACAAACTCAGATGTGATGTCTATCTCAGAGCTGAGTTCCAAAGCAAACACAGTATAACTTTAATCAAGATTGCAGCCAGTTGGGCATGGATGAGTTATTGCAATGAAATTATATCAAACTTTGAAATTGCTAAATTTTCCACACCATTCCTACAGTTTCAAATCTTTTCAATGAGATGGCAGAGAAAATAGCAGAGTGACCTAAGTTTTCTTTGGCTGTAGCTCCGTCCTCACATGTTGCTGCCCACTGCAGTTCAGCTGTACAAGATAGATGAATTTGTAATTTTATGGCTCTTTGATGAGTAAGCAGATCAATTCTGAGTCCAGTTCTTGATGATTTGAGTAGTTTTTTTAATCCAGTTGTGGGGTGTTTTATTATGCATATTTTTTATTTTCTTTGTGTTATTACGCATATATACATGTGACCAAAACTTGCAATACTAAAATTGCACCAAATGTCATTGCACTTAATATTTATCATGTGATTTAAGACTTTAGGGCTTTAAAAATATGGATAATATGATCTTGAAGTCACCAAACTTTAAAAGCGTTCTGCTTTTGCTGTAGTGCCCCTTTAAGACCATGTGAAAAAAAAGTATGTAATTGCTGCACTTTCTCATTATCAGCGTTTATAACCACAAAAACTGACCCCCTAAAAATGCTATGACCTTCCATCCTTAGTAATGACTATAAAGCAGAGCATGCAACAGATGTGAACTGATGTGTAATACTGCTGTAAACAGTTTCAATAAGGAAACACGTTGACCACTTGTAGTCAGAAAAGAGAAAAGCACCAGAAATACGGCTAATCAAATGGAAAAAGAGAGAATCATACTCCAGGCAAGAGGGAGCCAAATGGACAGTGAAGAGAGAAGGAGGAAACAGGTGGAGGTTAGAAAGACTCACAAGTGGGGATGTGTGCTGAGAAGCAGTGATTAGAGACAAAATAAAGATACAGACAAAGAGAGCTCCTGTCGATATCTGTTGAAAAGAAGAAGCACTCTTCCTGTGAGGCCCAGATGTGCCTGAAGTGGGTCCATCACAAAGCACAACAGTGAGCCACCAATACAATACAGCCCAGACCGGCAGAATAAGAATGGAAAGGCAGCAAGAAGGGAGATAATACATAAAAAAGGCAGATGGTGTGAATGAGGGTGTTTTATATGTGTGTGCGTGTGCGTGTCTGATTGTGTGTTCTGAAAAGAGGAGCAATTATATCGTCCACCATTCAGGCTTGAGGCGAGGAGCCAAGCAGATTGAAACCTATTTTGCCTCAAGGCTGACCAAAAAGGTGAAATCATTTTCGCTAAAGTATAACAGTTAAGGGAATTCACTTCAACCTCTTTAGTTTAGATTTTCTCAGAGACCTCTTTCTTCTCCCAGGTCTGACCTTTGAATTAGTACAGATTATTTCTCAAGGCATTAGTTTGGAGGTGTGGGCATTAATAGACGAACAAGAAAGGCGAGAAAAATGTAAAACAAAAAGGAAGAAGAGCAATGTCACAGAGACAAAGCTGTCCAAGGCTATAAAGTGTTGGTGGAAGAGCGAATTAAATACTGTGTATATCTTTTAAATTGTTCAACATATGTTACTAAATGTTCTAAATCATTTTTACAGGACAAACTGCACTGATGTGATTAAGCAGAACAAGATATGAATATGTTATTATTATGGCTGACGCTGAATGTAGGAACAAAATTCATAAATGTCACAGACAGAATGCTCAGCTGGTTTAAACAGTGGCTTGCAAATGTACACAAACCCATTGAACGTTTTAATAATGTTGAACCCACAAATTTTATGTTTTTTTTATTGAGATTTTATGTGATAAACCAACAATTTTTTCCCAGGCTTAGGGTTAAGGTTAATGAATTGCATTATCTTAAGTGTTGAGTCTAACTGTAATTGGCCAACTGGAAGTCTTTTGGGTCATTTGGAAGGTCAACCTCCACTCGACTCCTTTACAGTCTGCAGTTTTCACTGCACTCAGGTGATTAATAATTTGATTACTTCTAAACACTGGAGAATATTTTTTTTGTGGGTGTCAGAGTAAGGGATTTTCCACTGCACACCACAGTTTTCAGAGTTTTCTTTGCAAAAATCCACTTCACAAATATGCTGAACTCTGTGTTGGTCTATCACATAAAATAATAATTTACATCAAGCTAGTGACAAAATATGAAGAAAAAATGGGAAGTATGAGTATGTTTGCAATGCTTTGTATATTACCAGAGAAGTTTTAAATGTCCTTTCAACAATTTACTCCATTTTGATATGTTTTCTAAACAACTGAATGCTAAAGATAGACACAAAAGTGGCTAATAAACACTATACAAATTTGATGATATTTGTTTTAAAAAAGACTTCATGGCTATACTGAAGCTTAAAAAATAACCACAAGACTTAGTTTTCAGCTAGTTCTGTCAGTGTAAAAGATTTGCAAGCCAATGTTTTTAGCCGCAATGCTACTTGACTGTAAAACACAACCTGACAGCTCGGGTTTCATGTTTATTTTGACAAAATTTGATGAGTTCAGAATGTTGAAGAAACTTTATAGCATATTGCACCTTAAGAAAATGGGTTAGCCTATTAAAACTGTAGTAAGGCGACAAAATAAAAGGCAAAAGGAAAACTGGAACTCATAACCCGACCTGTCAGTTGGTTTGTCTTTTTTCCATGTTTCGACGTACTTCCACCAGGCTGCACACTGAAGAAAACTTTTCAAATAATTGTGTCTTTTTGTTACAAAATTCCAGTTCTGTTTTGAAGTTCAGAAATGTATAAAAGAAGAGAGAAAAAATGAGCCCCCTCTTTCCCACCCCAGTGTTTCATTGCTGCTGTTTTCATGAGTCTTCTGCTGTAGATGCAGGCACGTTAAACATTCATAGACGTATAGCAGAAGGTTTGAGTTTGGAGATTCAGACTGAAAACTCCCAGAAGTAAATGTCAACATGAATGAAACAGTTCTGTGTCAAGACAAAATGATGTCTTGGGGACAACAAAAACCATCTGAACCTCTGAATAGTCATGTTCCTGTGATAATCTGATACCTGCAAAACGTCACTGCAAATGTTTGGTAATTTCATGCATTTCCCAACTGGAAGTTGTATCCTGTTCATGTTGTCAAGCATTGTGGTGAACAGAAGTTTGTTTTGAAATGTCACCGAGTTATTGTGTGTGCATTTCCAGAACAGGGCAAGGTGTTTTATAATAGCCATGTCTGGTGTTCCTGCCAATATGTTGCTGGATGCCCTCCAGTTTGCAGATGATAGTTCATGGAACGACTCTTGAGTTTGACAACGACCTTCTGTCAGTTGCCGACATTCCCGCTTCGTTTCCAAAGGTTTTTAACGTCACTGACAGTTACCGGGTGGCAGCTGGCATCCCTAGTGAAATCCAGTAAAAATTGTCAAGCTGAAATCTCAAACAAGTAAACAGGGGAAAAAGGAGAAAGTCACATCATCCTTCTCTTCTCCACACCTTCCTTTCTTCTCTCCCGCCCGAGTAAAAGTGCATCAACTTCAGATCCTTCTCTCTTTCATTCTCTCTAGCCTTTGATGGGCCGAGGCGGCGGCTTGCCGATCTCCACTGAGATGTTTGTGTACATAGGATACTTCTTCACCTGAACCAGTTTGTAGGTCAAGGAGCTGATGCCATCCTTCTTCATTGTGTTCTTTGTGTTTTGTATTTTGTTGAATCTAAAAAGAGAGAGAGAGACGAAGAGACGAAAAACATAGATGTGATTCAGAGTAAGAAAAGAGAAGCAGTGCAAAGTTTAAACCTTCCTTCTCATATTTTACTGCCAGGATCTCTTGCATTGGGGGATGGCGAGACTAAGTATTAATTTTTAATTCTCAATAATATTTTGGGCCATTCTAACACAAATATGCATTGCTATAAGTCACTACAGCTTTTCTATTTGCTTAGTGTTGATTTCTTAAAGAAGGTAGTGTTATTTTTCAAAGGTACTGTAAATTTTCAGTTCAAATATCAAAATAGAAAGTTGTAGTTCACCTTGGTCACATCTTTTCATGCAATGGTTGCCTGATTTTGTTTAGTTAGGTTTATGGCAGCTTGGACTGGGCACTGGAAAATCTAACAGCTTTTTAACCAGAAAACACAGCCTTAAAAATACCTTCATGGTTTCCATATTTTCCCATTTTAAGAAATTTAATTCATATTCACAAGTTCTAATGCAATGTTTGGGGCCAAAAGTTGCTCTTCAACCATATCTGTACATCACATAAATTGAACATCTAGAAGTAAAAATAAAGTTCAGAAAGTATTCAGTATTTTATTTTGCCGGCCAATCAGCTTGGGTTTTCACCGGATACTACAGCCTATGGACCAAAAACCTGTCTGTTTGGTAATGCGGTTGCTCTAAATTTTGCTTAAGTCTGAATGCATGTGTACTTGACTGTGTCTCTGTGTTGCCTCACGATGGACGGTTCACCTGTCCTGATAAAACCCAACCTCTTGCCAAATCAATGCTAGATATTGGAAACCTATTTTCCAAATATAAATAAAAGCTGGTAAATGTGAGTTAAGCACATACTGAACATTTTTAAAGAAAACAAAATCTAAGAATGTCATCTGTAAAAAAAGCTCAAAACAAAAGATAAACAGCATAAAAAAGCCTAATAGCATCTGATAACTGAACTTTCCCCGACTACAAAGAACAGAAACCATGCTGACCAACAGGTGGTGCTGTGGTACTGATATAGGAACTTAATGAGTTGTATTATCTCCAATATCCTGCTTTGGTTTTTCTGAATCATGCTGAACTCTCTTTCCTCATTGGCTGTGATTCAGTAGTTACATCAGAATCTGCTCTGAATTTGGGAATTAAAGCAGGAAAATAAGTCGCACACTGTGTCAGATGGTTACAGTTCTTATGCTGAAGCTTGAATTTAGTGAGTGAGGCAATCTTCTGCATTAAACCCTGGTTCAAAACACAAACCTACATGACATTTCTGTTTACAACACCATTGTTTTAAAATGTGTTTTTTATAGAAAGAGCTGGCGTGTGCAAACATGAGCAGTTCCACATTCAGTCTTCAAACGAGAGCAGTGACTGACTCCAACAAAAGATGTCTCCCTAATGATATGCTTGGACGTACAAGTGGAGTTGACGCTTCAGTTCGCCACGGACCGTTGAGTCCACAGAGTCCTGTCAGAGCTGACTGCTGAAGCCCTTGCCCTCTTTCAGCTTTGCTTTCCCCTCTTGTTTTTGTATCCCTCAAATTAAATAATAATAAAAAAAGCTTCACTGGCCTGAATGGAGGCTGGAAAATCTTATAAAGCATCTTCCTTTTGAACATCACAACACAATAACATAGAAATAGAATTACACTTGTGTTACTAACATTAGGAAGAGACACTTCTGTCCAAAAGGAGGGAGGATTAGGTTAAGTGAGAAGAGGGGATGAAGAGAAAGAGCATCAAGTTTCAGCTTAAATGAAGCATGGAGGGTGCAGAGGAAAAAGTGAAAGGCAGATAAGAGAGATAAATATATATCCAAGAGTGACAGATGGATGG
The DNA here is from genome assembly GCF_027474105.1 of Poeciliopsis prolifica. Lineage (NCBI taxonomy): Eukaryota > Metazoa > Chordata > Actinopteri > Cyprinodontiformes > Poeciliidae > Poeciliopsis > Poeciliopsis prolifica. Next base: position 16,211,364 of record NW_026562383.1, on the reverse strand, counting down.
AGATATAATTTAAATCAAAAAAGGGGGATTAAAGGCAATAAACTTATTTCCTACATGCATATAGAGAATGGCCGAACCGTAGCGTCCCCCATAGATTACTGTTGCATATAATTTCAAAGTTGTGACTGCTTTATTCTTGAAAGTTGGAGGGCGAGCCAAAGGCAGCCCACCTCATATATCCATTAGCCTGATTTCCACAAGTTCTAATTGGGCTGAGTAAAGCTCTATTTTAATGCTGCTGGGGGTCTCACAGGGAAATGCTTCTTGTTTCAGATCTCAACAATAGACTGTAATGCCAGAAACTAAGGGATATTTTTATCATGTAATTTGTTGCTGCACACGTCCTTGTTCTGGAAAAATGGTCTTTAAGGAGTAGCTTAACAATAACTCTTTCACTTGCTTCTTAATGAGAGCAACCCTGGACAGTGTGTAACAGATCAATGTTGCCTTTGAATTTGAAGTGAAACCAATGAGTAAACACATCCAGGCCATATTTTACCTTGTAGTCATCAGATATTACAATATTACAATATGCCAATATGTCATGCATATTACAATATGCCCTGTACACTCAGGGCATGTAGTGTTTGCCCTGAGTGTTTTGATCAGTGGTTGGACATTCGCTGGGCAGGCAGAGGTTCAACTCAAATGCATAATGTTGTGTCATGCTAGTACAACAACAATCATGATGCCAGTAGCTCCAAGCTAACCAAGCTGTACCATTATCCAAAAAGGGAGCAGGAATGATGTAGTGCGGCTTGTTTGTATGGGACAATTCAACAACTGATGTCAAATCACTGAGCTGTTCAGCTCAATGGAAATGAGCCAATAGTTTACAATGATACTTTCAGTAAAATCAATGGGAATATACACTGCACAAACGTATAAAAAAAATTAATCAGAGCTGTTTACGGGATTAGCTCAGATATAAGCAGTCTTATATTTTTTACATTTTTTCAGGAATCACTGCATCAGGAAAGGACATGATCAGCTTCTGACTTTGTAAAGCAGGTTTTGTTACTATGAGGTTTCATCTCAGCAGTATAGCTGGATCCTCATGGATGTATCAAATAGATTCTCTGTGGGGTTCAGGTCGGGTAAGTTTGCTGGCTAATTAAGCACAGTGATACGATATTCATTAAAGTAAATATTGGCACTTTAGCAGTTTGGGCAGGTGCCAAGTCCTCCTGGAAAATTAAATCAGCATGCCCTTGGACTTGAAAAAACAGTGGGGTTAACATCAGGAGATGCAGTAGCTCTGCAAATCACAAATAGCTTAACTCAAGGAATGTGACAGTTGCAGCCCAAGTCTAACATAGATCTTTGCAGTGGTTCTTGAAGTAAAACCTTTCAGATCGTCCTTTAGTTCTGTGATCTAGACATGTTTATAACTCCTCTTGAAAAATCTTGACACAAAATGGGGGGTTAAAATTAACCCTGCAAAATGACACTTTTGTTCCACTGTTTCAACTAGAAATGAACCTATAGCCACTACGAACTAGATCCACAGGTGAAGAACATTGTATTGTACTCCAGTGTCCATATGACCGAAGTTGCATGTTGATCAGCAGGATCTCAGAATTAAAATAATAATCACATCACGCATTTTGACAGCTTAAAAGAGAAATCTCCTGTAGATGAAGGCTGCAAGTTGTAAGTCACACCCTTCCAGGACTCTGAATGATGTGAAAGGGGCTACTTACTCTAACCACAGTTCACATTCTTGTGAACATCCCACAAACTCTAGAAAGGACTTTGCTTAAACATCCTCTCAAAGCTCTATTTATTGCTGCTGTTTGTGTACTTTTTCAATCATGTTTCTGGATATAGGACTTCTTTAGGAATTACCTCTCTGTGATTACTCTCCTTGTTTCAGTGATTGTTTGCTGGACAAAGTCAACGGTCCTCCGCTTGATTGTGTAACATGGTCAGATTTTGTTTTTTAATAATACAAAATAAATGTAAACTTATTTTCAGCTTTAAATTATATGGCACTTTTTTGAGATACATAATTTATAAGCCATTCACATAAAAAATAGCAGGAAGAAAACTGAGAATATATTACTGAGTGCAACAAATCTACAAGTCTCACTTTTTGATTTAAATTACTGAAACAAATTAACTTCTTAAGGAGGTTCACATTTTTGGGAATGCACCTGCAAATGTAAAATATATTCATCAGTGGTCAATAAAAATCTTCTACAAATAGTTGGGATTAACATGAATATTTTAATCAGGGTTGTGGTCGGCCCAACTGTAACACGAGAAACAGTATTTGGCCAAATGTTGTTTTCTATTTTCACTATTGTAAATAAGAGGGTGCACCTAATGTACAGTTTATGCTAACTTCATTTTTTAGAAGCCAGTTGTGCATAGGTATACTTCTATACTCATACATAAATTCAAATGCATACACCGACATACATTTCAGCCGCACTGTACCGGGATCATAACATATGAACTGAATATTGGACAATATCTCCCTGCATCTCATTCAATTGTAATGCATGAGGCAAAGTTTGCCAGACAGAGTGCGTGCGTGTACGAGTGTGTGTGTGTGTGATGAATGTCCCTCTTTCTTACCAATATCTCATTGCTATGCCTAACCAGAATCTCTGAGCGAACTGAGAGAAAGGAGTCTTGTGTGAAAGATTGTGCACATTCAACTCAATGTGCAGTCATAGGTGCGTGCGAGATAGCAAACATTCATCAGGCAGTAGGTATAAAAGTATTCCTCTGTAAAAACTGGACATTACCCAGGTAGCCCAGACAACATGTCTTAGAAGACTTTATAATTATTCTGAAGTATAAAGAGGGTCCAAAAACTGGACCTGGAGACAAAGAAACAGAAAGTCAAGCTGAATTTATCAGTGAAAGGGGCATTTTTTATAGAGGACATGTCAAATGAACAAGCATAAAATACAACATGACATTTTCTGTGAGGAATGCAGCTTCTGTTAACACACCTGTACGGTTCCTGTCAATGTGTCAAAATTCTCGGCGTGGGAAAAAAAAAAAGCTATAGTGATGCAAACCTCTTCAAGGACAATCTGAACTGTTTTCCATTCTTTTTAAAAATAAAAGAAAATACTTTTCTTTCATTCACCAAACAACCAAGCAGGTTTGTTATTTATCTCAATGCATTCAGGAGAAAAACTCAAAGACCCTCAGGCCAAATGCAGGTGTTGAATAAAATTCATAGTTTTAAAATGGTAAATGTGTCCTTTTTATGTTATTTGAAGCTTTAAAAAGAGGTCACTTATTTTGTATCTTGAGAAATCAATTTAACATTCCAAATAAACCTGATAAAAGTATCAGACTTAATCTATCCATACTCTCTTGCTTTTACTTTCCAATTTGAAGTGGCTCTGTCTTCTCTTTGTTTTTCTTTCTAACAGATTCAGTAATTGTGGTAATTTTGCCTCTTTCCTGAACAAAGGTACATATAGATGTGATGCTTCCTTTAACATTATGAACTCATTTGTTTTATGTTTTCCATAGAACAGACTTATGCTGAGCTGTGCGTCTTCATGGGAGCCATTAACTGAGGTACTAATGTTTTTAACTATGCTTATTCTGTTTTCATTTCCCATAAAACTGGCCCTGGTCATGTATCTCTGGATTTAGGAATGTCTCTTCTTAGATCAAGACATTGATTGAGCTATTGCTGATTTTAATTATGGTACCTCTATTTTATTAGTTTTATTTCAAAAAATGTACATCTGCTGATAAATTCATGTAATTTTTTTTGCCTTTGCTTTTCAGTGGGGGTTTTAATACGATGTGCAATATAGTTTCTGCCAGGATGAACAGTTGTGCAAGACAAATTATTGCTGAGATAGGAACTGAAGAAGCTTTCTTCGCGTCTTCACAAAATAGAAGAAGTGCTCAATAAAACGGTAAGAAGGTATTGGTGTGCACCAGAGATGGGTTATGACACTACTGATTAAAAACTTATGAGTTGTTACCATATTGTTTTCAAGGTGTATATTTGGCAACTGTGTCTTAAACTTTGGTTAATTTGATAGATTAAATCTGCTGCAGAGTGTCAGAAATGCTTACCAAGCTACATTATAATAAATATCTTGTTTCCCACAGAAGGAATTTCATGCTCAAAGGGGACTCAGAAAATAAATGAGAGCCTTTCATTTTAAACAAAATTGCCTGAATGCAGTCATGAGTCGGCTATTTCCACCTTTGCTGCCTCTGACCATCCTGATCTGCCACAATTTATTAAAGTCCAAGTCGACTTCTTTGTAAAAGCTCACTTTAACCTCAACAACATTATAAGTGCCCAGAAAGGCTTTAAAAAATGAAGTTTTTGGCAACTTATAGGAGTATATTTTCTGCCCATCGCCCTGGTGATGAATAATGTATCCACCCCAAATAAAAAGTCGCCCTCCTGGTGTCACCTCTTATAGAGGAAGTCTAGTCTATGGACCAGAAAGAAATCAACCAGCAAGACGGGGAGGAAAACGAGAACTGGGTATCAATCAGAAACACACACACAGACAACATGCACACGCACACACGCGCAAACACATGCACACAGTTTCATTCTGTCTAGTGCCTGATTTATTGATTTTGATGAAAGCAACTCGACCACTCTGACCTAGCCTGCTCCCATCTCTATTGGTGTCATTTCAGCAGGCAATTACTGGGGGGATCGTTGAACCTTTCCATCTCTCTGACATACAATAAACACACAGAGGCACACACGCGTACAAAACAATGAAGAGTGATACATTACACAAGCCTGGTTATTTTAAACATTTTCACTTTCAAGTTATTGGGGTAAATTTACGGTATAGATTGTTAGTTTTTAAAGCTAAAGCACATTGAGATGGATGCCTGATGTTTCAGCAGGAGCTGGAAAAACTATTTTCTCTATGTTCTTGTCAGCAAAAGCCATAAAATGTTTTGGGTGAACTTGCTCTTTCTCCTCATTGGAACTAAAATGGGCATATTATTTATTTCCATATTTTAAGAAATTATGTGATAGAGTACTTCATAATGCATTATTAATGGATCTCTTAGAAGTGCAATGACTAAACTATGTGAGTACAAAATGGAAATTTGCTTAACAACCAAGAAAATCACTAAAAACATAAAAAAGGATCACTGAATAATTATTATGTATAAAACAGACTTTGTAATTGGAGACAGGCTGAGCAGATGGGTAAAGTATACCTGAGGCTCCTGACAAGTATAGGAAGTTTAAAAAGGATGCAGAGAACAAGTGGAGATGATAGGACTGATCTGTTAAGATGTCTTTTTTTAAATTAGTTACATGTTGGCAGAAGAAACTTTTTTTCACCTGTTTGACTTCTGCCTTTTTCACTTCAGGTGTTCTGTAACTTTATTTTTTGTAAATTTTTCTTAACATTTGACGGCAAAACCGTTCTTTCAATTCAGAATGAAAAACAGTGACGTGTGTTTATTCCCCCTTAAAACATGAACAAAATCAGTCACTGGAAAGTATAAAAGCAAAAATGATTTATGTTTTCTTTTTTATTTCTCACACAAAAAGATGAATTTGTATTGCAGTCAACCCCCTGATAAATCATGTTGAGCCATGTTTTGCTGTAGAACGTCCGCATATCTTTTAGGCTTAGTCTACCAGATTTACATATATGAAGACTTGGATGTTGGCTAGAGAAGTGCATCCGAGTTTCAGGTATTGCTACAGATTTTCAATTGGATTTATCTTGAGACTATCAAAACAATAGCTTTCATCTATATCATCCCATGATATCTCCAGTGGCATGGTTAGCATTTTTGTCCTACTGGAAGGTGAACATTTACTCAGGTTTCACATCTTATTTGCAGCCATTGTCAGTTTTTCTCAGCTTTTAGGTCTGTCCATTTTGCCATTAGTCAGCACTGACCAGCTTACCTGCCTCCTTGCCAGACAACTCTTGATTGGATATTTTTAAGAAAAAAAAACTCCAAACTTGTCATTTCCAACATGGATACAAGACCCAAAAACTTGGACTATTTCTCTTGCATAAAATGCAAAGCACAATAACATTAGATAGAGCAGAACTTTTGTGCTTCTCTTTTATATTTTTTGCTAAGCTAGCAGTTTCATTTCGTTCTCTCCACCAATGTCTCTCTTGCTAAAGGAATATAATTGAAAAGAAAAAAAAAAGTAATATCATATCAGCGGCCAGGTTCAGAGGCTATATGCAAAATTCAAATCAAGCAGCCACAATTTGTTTGGCTGCAGTAAACAGTCAATATTCTTTCACTCATGACTCTTGTTCCCAGCAGTTGTTAATCTTCTTAAAAACCAATTTAGCAGCAACGACTAAAGCAGAACTCACTGCGGACTACGGTCCTGGAGCACAGAAGTGTCTAAATGTTGTGACATAATCATGCCACTGGAGATCAAACTGAAATAATATTGGGGGAGGGCGATAACAAGTTTCACAACATATTTATTCAAACCAAGGCAGAGCAGCTATCGATTTTGGTGCTGAGAGGCTTCATTGGCCGGCCTATCCAAGCATGAAAACGGAGGCTCTTAGAGGAGAATAAACAGTGATAATCCGCATTTAAGCAGCTTAATGTGAGGTGCTATACTCCTGGTGATTAATGTGTCTAGAAGGGCTCATCTCTGCATACTGGTTCTCATTCATCAAAGCATAAAATAGCACATTTATGAGGGAGGTATTTTTGCATGTTTTGTCTGAAAAAGCACTTCAGATCAGAGAAGTGAAAAGAGCAGCATTAAAACCCCAGGGCTGTATGCATGAAAAGCAATATTTGGTTTATTAAAAAAGCTTTTTTTTTTTTTTCTTTGGTGTTTTAACATTTTATCTTGTCTTTTCGTGACCATAATGCCCAAACCGTGGTGTGCAGGAAATTACATTGATTCATATTTTGCTTTATAATCTGACAGAGTCCTGAAATAATTTTGCACCCGAATGTTATGACCTGCTTAGATTGTAAGAACCTGCCTATTCAGGTGCATATTTACTAAACATTAAATTATAATACTGTAGCGTGTGTGACATATATTTCCCTTATTTACAATACTTTACAAAAAGATTCAAACACTTCAAACTTTTTTTTTTTTTTTACAATTCTTAACATTACAGCCTTGAACTTAAATTTATTTTAATGGAACTTTATGAGCCAAGTCAACAGAAAGTAGAGCGTGATTATAGAGAGGAAAAATTGTAGTTGTTTTGTAACATGTTTATGTCGTTCTCCTCCTTTTAGAAAGTTAAAACGAGATGCTATAAAAGCCAAACTACTTTTAACACTGTATAACAAACGCAACTAAAATTAGAAAAAGGCAAGATAAGACTACAAACTTCCATTCGACAGCTTCTTCCTCCAAACTCCCAAGATCCATGCTGTCGGGAAGCTGATTTAGCCAAATACCAGGCTTAAAGAGCTGACAGCAACACAGTCTTTAATGATAGACTTTAACATCTCTAAGGTGTGTCAATGGGTGAATTTTTCTTCCCTTTCACTTGTAGTTTCTTTGGAGACCTGCTCAGTGAACAAACAGCAGGAGCGCTGGACTAACAGCAGGCAGCTCCCAGGTGTGAATTGGAAATCAGAAGCTGTGGAAAATAAAGAGCAAGAGTTCTCGTATAACCAGTGGATGTAACGCAGTCTGACAAATGTGGTTCTTCTGACGTTTCGAACTCAGATTGCAAAGCACTGTGTTACTTAATAGATTGTCAGGGAGTCACATTTTTGTAACTCTTAAAAAAAGAAATCCAAAATCTAACAGAAATAACTGAAAAGTTTTTGTATGAAACAAAAGCAGCAAGATCAATTTAAATGTAAAGATGGGGATTGACTCCAGACAGTGATGCAGTACCTCTGTGGGTTTGGCTCGTTGTGTTTGTCCCTCTCATGCTTAATCATTCTGTAGCGGCCGATGCGAACGTCTGGCCTGGACACCTTCATCCCGTTGAGAGTGATCCTGCAACACATACAGATGGAATATCCATTAGGTGACGGAGAGTGAACAAAAACATAGAGACTGAGGGAAAAAAAGGGTTAACTGCAAGAGAAAAAAACTGACAAAAATCCCAACTTCAACCTGAGATTAATTATATTGCCGTTTTATCTTTTGTTCTCTTCTACTAAATCTCAAACATTCGTGGAAAATCTTAATGAGTCAATCAAATTAGTTGGCCCCTCTGCCAGATATATAAAAAACCTTTTTATAAGGGCACAAACAAAAATAAATCCTGAAAAATTCCACTTTTAATTTTGAATTTATTCAAAGAAACAGTATTTCTTAAAAAATAATAAAATAAAATAAAATGAAAAATAAATAAACTAATTAGTGCCTATCTGACTTTTTCACAATTCCTTTTTGGCAAATCTCCTCTCGTCCTGGCTTCCCTCTGCTGGTTTTTGTTGTAGATGCATAAAACCTGCGTGGAGGCACACAGGTTTTATGTAGGATTTAGTGCTGGGTCTAGTGATCATCATGGAAGAAGATTGATTTGATATCTTGTAAACCACCTTTGTATTGATCGGATCTTATTGCTAGATCTTTCACCTGCTTACAGAATGAGTGTTTTGGACTGTTCAGTATTCACACGTGCATTCAAACCGCGCCAGAGTTCACTTCAACCAGGTTTTTAAGCAAACCAAAGTTTGTTGTCTTGGCATCAGAGTTTGATTACAATTCCAGACTTCTGAAGAAACCAACCAGAGTTTGATTTATTTACTGAAATTCAGTACAATAGAAAATGAAAACCTTGGATTACAAAGTAATATTTCAACTTATTTCAAAATTTCTGCTCTGGTTCACGCATTCAGTGAGTTTAAAAAAAGCATTCTGGATATTACTAGTCAGCAGCTGCAAACATCCTATGCAATCAAAAATAGAACTCTCTCTTAGTTTTAGTTTTAGCAGTGCACTTAACATTAGCACAAACATTAGCAGTAGTCTTAAGCTTTTAGCTATTTTGTTTGTTTATTAGCCAGGTTTTGTATACTGAATGAAGGAAGTCAATGTAAGACAACATGCTAGTTTTACCCCTATGATTCAGAATAGACCCACATGCCAGTGAGAGCCTACATGCTAATTTTACCTTATGCACTAATTTGAACATACTGAATGGAGGAAGTCCATGTTACTCAACAAGCTTGTGACTCTTCACATGCTATTGAGTACACTGTAGCTTACTTTAGCATTGATGCAAACGTTTAGCATCAGAAGGGTGGGTTTGGGTTTCTTCAGAAATGTTCCAGTTAATGTTATTATGGGGTCATTGGTGCAGTATTTGAGTCACAGTTGTTGATTCTGTTGCAGTGGGATGTGTGGTTGGTGTATAACACTGACTTCACCATTAAGGTTTTTCTTTATTTCACTTTCCATTTTCATTCTTTTTCTATAAGCAATTTTTTTTACTGGGTGTTTTTCCATTCAGCTTTGCCACTATGCTTTTATCATCACTTGTTTATTTTCACCCTCTGTCTCCTCCTCTGCTCTTTCTAGTTTCTACTTTCTATTTACAAACCTCCCTCAATTTCTGCATCACTACTCCTGTTCTTTAATCTCCCATACAGACGAGGGAAATGTAAATGCAGCCCATAAAAAAAAAAAAAAAATCAAAAACATATTGGCTGATAAAAGATTACAGTCCCAAACTGAATTAAAACAAACTCAGAATAATTTTACACAGATATAAAATAACAGAGTCTGACTCCTTTTCTTTTGTATTTCTCCAGAGCCTCAGCAACTTCGCTGAGATGGCACATATTTGTTTATGATTGCCTTTGACAGAGTGTGCATGCATGCATTTGCATAGTTTTATGAATTTATTTTGATGCAAATAATGTGAGTTTGACAGTACAAAGTTTCTGTAAGCCCTTTTTTTGTCCTCTTTCAGCCTCTCATTGAGCTTAGTTTTACATTATTCCCAGTTCTACATCTTTTAAATAATCCCTTTTGTATCTTCTGACCTGCAGAGTGTGCAGGACTTCTTCAATAATTTCTCTTTCATATGATTCAGTTCACACTTAAAGTGCTATTGGAATCACATATGGTGCAATTCTAGGAAGAGATCTTAAAGAAGCTCAATAGTTGGTTTAGCTAATTGTATCAGCTGTACCAAAATTAAATAATGTTTTATAATAAAATGTGAAAAAAATTAATTTACTTAGAAAATGTATATGCAGAAGCAGCAAATCAAAAAATTTTAACAATGAAGCACTCCTTTGCAGCAATAATTTATTGAGGCACATGCAATTTTAAATATATTTTATACAGTTCAGTGTAAAAGACAAACATAATGGACTTAGGGGGATGAATAAGTAAAAATGAACTCAACTTATTTGGATTAATTTCCCAGGTGATTTCATTGCAATTTAGCTTAATAACTCTCTTTAAATATATAATTTTGTGGCACAACATGCTGGTTTCAGCAGAATTATCCCTGATAAGCCTCAATACAACACATGCACTGCAATAAGCAACAGACAGAGCCAACTGATCATTAGCCAGTGAACACTTCAGGGTGTTTGTCAGCAAAAGAGCCCAATGTTTCCCTCAGGAATTGTTGAGGTCAAATCGGAGCAAGAGGAAAAGCAAAACGTGCAATTTTTTCCCTGCACATATACAGCTCCTCGTGGATAAAACTGCAAATACAGCACCCTGCTGGTAACCCTGTTAAAGTTCTGTAAATACCATACAATTTCAGATCAGCATACTCACACTGAAAGATTTAGAAAAATCCAGTCTTTTTTTCTTACATTAGGATGAAGAGAAACCATCCCCATATTCAGAAATCTGGGGATGTTTTTTTTTTTTTTTTTTTTTTTTTTTACAAAACCACAACATAACAAAATGAGTTGATATGCCGGTAATACTTCTTATAATTTCTTTGTCCATCCATGACAGTCAAGTCTTACCCCATGATATTTTGTCAGGCTGGAGCCAATGAAATATACTCTACGATCTTTCTAGATACTCCACAATCCTGGATCTGTTCTTATGCTTTCTTTTCCTTAGTTCACAGGATTTAGACCAGGGCACTGATGTGTTCATGACAGAAGGTTGATTTATTTTTGTCTGGTGAACAATGGTTGGGAACAGATTCTTTTAATTGTTAAGAGATTTGGTGACCTGAGATGACATTTTTTGCAGCAGCTTTCACAAAAGTGACATATTGTTTTACATCCCTCACCATGTTTCTCAGTATGTGTCTGGGTAGGATAAAATTGCACCCTCTTGTTTTATCACACTTTCAGTTGTTTTGTACATTTAAATGCATTTGTCAAATGATTCAAACCCTTTGAAACACCTTGTCACCCCCTCACCTGTGGTGATTTTGGACCAAGGAGTACTAAAGAAAACCTTTGAGTGCAACTTCCGTCATCATATATTACAAACAAGAACAGAGTAGCATCAGGCTTTAGCAGTTTACATTTACATAAGTATTCGAACGCCGCTACAGTTCACTTCAACCAACTGTGTTCTAGGTTTTTAGGGGGACCAGCGTTTGCTTTGGTCTACATTAGAGTTCGATTGTGTATTCACACCTTCCCCAAAGAACCAGGCTAGAATTTGTTTAAAGCGGACCAAAGCTAGTGTGAATGCACCCTAAATTTCCATAAATTTCATACATTTTCCTCTGAGATTTTTTCTAGGATTAAAAGTTGTTAAAAAGAAATATAAAATTAATAAACATTTTCCAATTTATTTTAGTCTTTTATGAAGGACAGTGGCAGAAAGAATATAATTTGCATCTGTATGTTTCTTTGTATAAACAACATTTATGGATTCTTAGAAATCCTAATTATTTGCAATGTTATTGCAAAGCTTCATAAAACATTATGCATTATATTGGCTGTCTAATCTTGTTTATTTATGTCAATAGAAAACTCTTCTGGCCAAAAACACAAATTTGAAAAGGACAGCCAGGATGATCATGTGAAGCTAAGAGAAGGAAAGCCTCATAAATATGCACCCCAGTGATAAAGTATTGGACCAAAACCTATACGGTGGCTGCTGGAAAATTATCAACCACATGCAAGTTTCAAATACAAATTCTTTGCGTTTTCTGCATTTCAGTTGTATTTGTACCTTCCCCCATCCACAAGTTAACACTTTGTGTAACCTTCTTTGGCTCTAGTTAGAGCTGTGCATCTTTACAAAGAAAGCTCAAACTCAAGTTAGATGGAAAATGTAAACTTTTATTTATTCAAACATATGAAAGTGTTTTCATAAAACCTTTTCCACTGTAACCCTGGCAGTGATTGGAGTCATTGTCCTGCTGGTAGCTGAAACTGATCTTGTTTTAGACTTCACCAAAATGTATCCATTATTGTGCGCTGCTGTGTTCCTTGGTCATCATGTTGCGGTTTTGTAAAAAAAAAAATAAATAAATAAATAAAACAACATGTATTCTTTTCCTTCCACTTTACAATTATTCTTTTATTAATAAAAAAATATTTGAATATTTTATTTAAGGCAATGTGTATGACTGGATTTAATGTAAGGAAGCAGCAAATTATGTCCAACAAAGTCCCAAAGTTTCGTTCCTCTTTGATTCGGCAGGAGAAAAGACTCCAACTAGAGTCAGAATTAAAAGCCGAGTATAAATTTAGCCTTCCTAACTGAATATATTACACAGAAATGTTGTCTAAAGTCATAGAAGCATCAACTAAAAAGGTATGAACTCTGCAGATTTTCCAGCACTTTTCTCTCCATGTAAAAGAAAATCTCCCTGCTAAAATGTTTTATCGTGAAAAGCTGCATTGGTGCCCGCAGCAGTCTTGACAGTGGCCTAGAGAGAAATGCATACAGTATACAGTCTCAGACATTTCATTGGATTAATCAGGAATTTTTGAAGCTCTCCCCCCTTATTCCCACCAGTGGAGGTAATTGCATTAGCGCAATGAAGTGGAGAAGTTAAGTCTTGACTCATGTCTTAGCTCTCACTGCCTGTGTAATAGAGATGTTGAAGAAGGAGAACTGCTTCATGAGTGTCAAAGCGAATAAATTAATCTATTCCTTACTTTATTTTTAAGTGTAGGAGTTACAATTTATGACAAGATTTCATTAAAAAATGACAAGGCGACCCCAGATATGCTAAAATGCAGCAGTGCATATTTGTTATTTTATTTACTATAAAATAAAATATTTTATATTTTCTAATCTACAATCTGTGACAGTAAAGGTGTTTCATTTAGCAAACTCCCACTTTCAAAATCGCAAATCCAGCTTTTTGGAGATTTCCAGTTATTTTCTTCCTGGATACCAACAAGTATAAAGAAACCAAGCACAAGGTCATATTCTTCACAATAACTATGAATAAATGTTGTAGGTAATTACATTCTAATCAATATAGTTTAATATTTTAGAAGCAGAAGGAATAAAAGTTGTTTTAAATGAAATTTCAGGATTTTATGAATAATTCTTTTAAATTTTTAGTAAACAATGCAACAGGATGGTGAAGCAGAAAGACTTCTTTTAATCCTGATGATCGACACACTCATACATTTTTTAGGTAAAAATAAAGATAATTGTGTGTAAAAGTTCTTGCTTTGTAAAATATTATTATTCAGGGGTGACACTGATGACTGAGTGAGTGTGGTTCACAAAAAATGTTTTCCTGACAGTCACAGTTAGTAAGAAACAAAGATTCCCATTAAATTCCATAGGAAATGAATACAGGTCATTTTAGATCCACTTATGGAAGAAATAGCCATTCAAAACATGCTATTTCTTAAAATGTGTAAAAGGTAAATTAAAAATTGGAATTGTATGATATCAATAACATGTTTGTTGAGGAATACGTAAAATATGAAGTGATGAAAACTTTTCATTACAAAGACATTGCAAAAAGATGACCTCACCGGGTCCAAAAGGACCCACTTATGCATCAGAGGGTGAAGACAAATCTAGACTGAAATGTGCCTCTACTTATGGCAAATGGTCTTTTTATATAGATCAGCTTTCCTATCTAGCACTAACTGAAATCTCTCCCTCATTTTTCTCTTTTCTATCCCTTTTCACATCATGTACTCACTTTCAAGTTATAAAGATTCAGGGCAACATTCAAGGAAGGCTAATCCTGTATATGTTCAACAAAAGGCCTATAAGCTGCATTTTGCTGTATTTCCACTCCACTGCCTCCTTCCATGTGGATAACCTGTACCAGCAGCTGCTGACTGAGACTATTCTGTCGGACCGTACCTTCCACTCAATGCTTCATTTCTCTCCCTCCCTCCTTTCCTCTCTGCTCTTCCCACTTGCTTCTCTAATTTCCTCCCGAAGCAACTTTCCTCCTCTGTCCTGTTATGTCTTCCTTATTTCTGTCAGCACAGCCCTCATTATTGTGTGTTTCATAGCGATCGACCATGGAAGGGAGAAACACGATTGTATCAACTTGTTAGAAGATGAAAAATAAATAAATAAAAATACTAAAACACTCAGGGTAAAGTCACAGTACATGCCTGAAATCACGTGTTTGGTTATAGAAACTACAGTCTCCTACTGCTGCTCAAAAACATGGTCCAATTTAAGTGGAGATCGTGTCCAGGGTTCTCAGACACTATTTTAGCATTTGAAGATAGAAATATTCACATTAAACATTGTTTAAAAATGTACAGTCTGTGCATTGTGGAGGAATGGAGAATCATCAGAAGAAGCACGGCAACAGAGGTAAGTAATGTTTGGGTTGTTAAAAGAGGGCTCTGAGGCCTGAAAGAAGGACTGAATGGTTATTATTTCTGAAATTACTAAAGTAATAACTAATTTGCCAAACATTGCTGATCCATTCTGCAGACACAGCAGCAGGATATAAACAGTTTGTTTTCCAAGTTAGGGCTAAATTTTCTCCTACTTCTGATTAAATTTAAAGGAATGATCTCATTTACTAAGTACATCTTAAAGGAGTCCTTAAACACCTACAAGCGTTTATTGGACTTTATTCAAAAGAGGAAACTAGGCAAAAAAAAAAAAAAAAAAAGTTTTGGTCTATTAAGATGCAGAATAGCTGCATTTTAAATTCAATAATTCAGTGTAGATTTTTTTCCCCCCAATACTACTTGAAATTTTTTGGAACGATCTAAGTTTTGCTGCTGGTGTGTGCGTGTGAGTGTGTGTCTCTAAACTGATATTCAGGTTATAATTAAAACCATCTCTATGGTTGGTTGTGGCTGTGGGATTCTGAGGCCAGTTGCCGATACGGAAACAGATTCTGTGGGAGCAACTTTACACTCAGATGACTTTTAAGATGTAACCTTTTCAAATCAATAAGGCTCACAGAAGGTCAGATGGACATTTGCACAAAAAAAATTTGATGTGAACTGCATGATGCCTCAAACTTAGATCACCAAACGCCGTTTGTCTCCTTCGCATATTGATTCAACTTTATGATGCAGCTTCCTCAAGATAGGCAAGCTGTCTTTTGTTTCTTGACAGTAAAAAAAGAAAATGTGAGTGCTTGCTGCTTATCTAATGAGCGAGGGAGAAGACGTTTCCTCTTCCTGCTGACACTCGAGGATACTTTTATTTCCGTACACTCAGAAAACAAGCTCTTTCTGCACTTTTCTGTCTTTACTACTGACTATAATTTGTTTAACCTCCACAGGAATTATCAGCCTATGACTTCTCTACTCGACAGCTCATGCCACGTTTTAGGGACACAAGCAGAGTAGGTGAGGCCTGAAATAAGGACAGGATAGTCAAGATGACAGGCATTTAACAAAATCAGACATCCTTGCTTCAGAGCTGTCTGTTTAAAGAAACATCAAGGAAATCTGTCATGACACAGCTGCATCAATTAGTCCCAATTTTTCTTCCTATCTTTCACACTATTTCATTATTTCTGTCAGATAACCGTTAAATTGTCATTTTTAAGAAAACAAATTACACACTCTTCCTGTTATTGATTTCAAAGATATTTTACTGCAGCTGCATAATCTTAAACAGAAAAGTCCAAACATTCACTTTAGTACTTTCATTTGGTTATTTCATAAAAAATATTTCCTTTAACAAAATCATCAATGCTATTTAGCATCTCTATCAATTCCAATAAAATTGAAAAATCTATGCTTTGATTTTTTAGGTTTATTAGGTATCCAAGAACATTTTAACTATAACTAATAGCTTTTTTTTTTTTATGGGAAAGACATATGGCGTAACACAAAATCTAAGGAGAACTACTGAACTGCAGGCTGTATGTACTGAACCGTCATCCTCCAGTATTAGCTAAATGCTACCTGATGTTTAGCTGGTATCTGGTGCTTTAGTTTGACAGGCCTAATATTTCCCTTGAGCTTATTCCTACCATGTTGGGTAAAATATCAAATCTATCTGTTCTTGCAGAGTATGTTTAGGCCTTTAGATGCAGCGGTCAATTTTCTTCTGCAATTACTGATAACTGTCTGTGCTGGTTTAACAACATTTTAATCCAAGTGAATGGAAAAACAGATAGTGCCGGTTCACTTATTTTACTAACTCAATTCATAAAGGGAAATGCAAAATTGTAATTACGCATTTACATATGTTTTAAGATGTTATTTCTGGTAAGTATTTGGATTTTCTACTTACAGCCAATGAAAATATCACATTTTAGATTAAAGTTAAAAACTGTTCAACTTGTGAATTGCAATGCCATCATAAATGGCTGACAAGATTTGATCTGCTCTCTTGCTGCTTTATTGGGTCAAATACATAATTAGCTGCATCTAAATTGTCACTCTGAATTTAAAAAGGTACACTGGTTTTACTATTTACTATTTGTTAACCCAAGGCTAAGTTTAGTAAAACACAATAAAAGTACTTTTTTGATATCTGTCATTTATTGTCAAGTCCTGCAGCTTTGTTACAATCCTTTCTTTCATTTTCAGCTCGTTGACAGAAAGGGAAAAATATTCTAAAAATAACAAAAAGAAAAGTAGAAAGTGAGATTTCAAACACTTCTCATTTCTTGTTCATCTGACCTGACCCTGATTTGTGACTAAACTTATCAAAGGCTTGACACGTTCAAAGGGTTGCTCTAAAAATACAATTGTCGAGGCTTCAGAGAAGAGCTCACTGTTGTGACTGCACGTCTGTAAGATGCTGGCTCAAGCATAGCTAAAAGTCACAGCTGGGAGGTTTACTGAGCCAAAGGGTAAAGGTCAGCGATAAGAGTGGAAGAAGGTGGTTGGTAGCTGTCCAATGCTTTTGCTACATGCTTAGACTTTATCCTTATCTGTGATATCATCCAACATTTGGTTGAGGTCTGGCTGGGGGAGTGGCGCATGTCCTATCTGACTGAAGCCCACCTCATGCAGCAGGGACAACTCTCCTCTGGGCTGAGATGAAGCTGGCAGGACCCATTTTAGTCTGCTGCATCAAAACCAGCACAAAAAAGGAAATTGCTGGAGGGAAGCAAGCAAACAAGATGTGAAGAGATGGATGGCTGCTGGGCTGGAGAGAAGTACTAACCGAGGGAGGGAGGAAGGTGCTGAAGGTGAGAGCAGGAAGTGTATAAAAAAGCAATTTAGTGGTTTAGTTGATGCTCCTTTTTCAGACCAGCTTTCAAAGAGAGAACAGATGGAGGCTGGTAGACACATCAGCTGCTTTCTTGGTTCAAACTCATGAACTATGTTTTCTGATTCCAGCTGAGTGAAAACCAGAGCACACTCCTTTGCCACAGTGCGTTCTAACACAGCTCTTTTATTTCTTCGTCTTTTTGCTCCTGTCTTACAGCTATTTTTACTAAATCCAGTGAGACTCTGTCTGCTGGATATTTAATTAGTCACTCACTTTACTCCTTGTGAGACCTTTTTTAGAGGTTGCAGCATTAAATGTGTAACAATGGTCAGTTATGCAAGAGCATATATATATATTCAAGCCATTCTTTTATAATAGCAAGACAGCCTCCAAGCAAAATATGCTCTAAAGCAGACTGACCTTGTTTATATTTCTGTGAAGGAGTTTCACTCAAATTAGAATCTTGTGAATCGAGATCTTATTCTTATTTGTAACATGTCATAAATAGTGGTGGGGGTAGGAATCCCTGAGAAGACAGGAGCAAAAATTGCCCTGTTGATACAAGTCAAGACCAAGAGACCTGCATGGGAGTCATGTTAAAGGTGCAAAATCAAGAAACCAGGCAAACCAAAGACCGACTAAAACAGGGGACAATATTTAAAAAAAATATATATAATATATTTTTAGGTCAACAAATTATTACATGTACGTCCTGATAACCTAAGCTAAAAATAAATTAATATAGATTTAAGCTAGGGCTTCAAATGGATTTTAAGAGAGGAACAAATCCGCAACTTCCATTTCCCTTCATAAATCCCTCTATTTATCACAAACTGAATTTATATTACCATCCGCCAGTCTGCTACTAATGCGCTAAAACGAATAATAAATTAATGAAATATGTTTTATTTAAATAATTGAAATATTTCAAATATTGCAATTTAAATGGAATATCTTGCAGTTGTTGGTTACCTTCCTAAAGGGGGACTCACTATCTGTGACATGACATATCATGAAGGTTCTTCAGGTACAAACTAAAGTATTTCAGCAGTGACAGTGATGGGAGGTACTAGAAATAGGCAGGTTTAAGAGAGGTAGGTAGTACTTTCACCTAGTGCCATGCCCCGACCTAGACAAAAATCACCACAACAGATTTTTGGTCCTGCTTGGTTTTAGTTTTAGCTATAAAAGTGCAGCCTCACTCTCCTTAACAGCTCATCCCAGGGTGTATTTTTTTCAAGGGCATTTCTACTTAACTGACTCAAAAAAAAAACAACAACAACAACAAAGACTGGATGGTGGACGGTGGGGTTTACGTATAAAGTCCTGCATACCCTTTGTTCTGAACTCTGTTCTCTTATTTCTTGTGGTTTTTCTGATACTGAGATTGAGTTTGTGACTTTTATAGAAAGATAAATGTGCATAACAGAGAGAACTGCCAGTAGCTTAGAAAAATGGACAAAAACCTATTTCTATTCTACTTGGCCCCAGAAGACCGTTTGTTTTGCGTCACTGCACTTTGCGAGGTTTTTCAGACCTGTCAGGGTGAGTTCCTGGCTGCAAATATAAATTAAAAATAGAGTCTAAATTAATCTTTCTAGAGTTTCTTGCATTTTGACAAACAACTAATACCTCCTAAGCTTTAGTATCCAGTTTAGCTTTTTGTATGTTTTCATTTTTCGTGTGATTCTGCAAAAAAAAACAAACAAAAAAAACTTTATGGCAGTGGTTCTTTGCTTCAAGCCTACAAAATAACACTGCCAATGTTTTAAGTTTCTCAATTGGGAGATGGAAGTATTTACAGATAATGCTATATATCTGTAAATTTGTAAATCTGAGATACGAAAGAAATATCTTTTTACAAAGCAATAACAGTGAAAATGTTGCTCTAAAGTGGAAGTTCATAAGGTTTTGGTCATTTCTCATATTTATAAATTTGGAAGTAAAGTTGAGGAAAAAGCTGTAAAAAAAAAAAAAATCAATGATTTAACAGAGAAATTAAGAAATGACCAGCCTTTAAATCTGAATATTTATCAAGAAAAAATCTGAAAAAAACTGAAACCCCCAAAAGTTACAGAGCTAATCAGTCTGTTATTAACATTTGGCCTGGTTTTATACATATTTTTTTAAATATATATATTTATATGTTGACTTTTGCAGTTGTTGAAAAAAAAAGAAAAGCGAAAAAAAAAAAAAAAAAAAAACTAGGGACTTTTATTTTGTAATTTCTGACTTACTCCCTGTCTGGTGTATAAACATCACATAGCAGAGCCCTGTTACTCTTAGCCTCTCTTCAAAACAGGTAAGAATAGAGAACATACCACTCAAGTGGGTTAATTGGACCATGTGTTTTAAGCAAATTACACAAAGGCCTTTTTCTCCTCCGTAATTCGGGAACTTTATTAGTATGAAATAAAGTAAACTTTGGAAATGTTGCCAGATTATTTTATGTTAACTAAAGCCAGACAGGTAGCTATGTCTTGATTCTGAAACACAATATTAGAAAGTTTCCATTAGTTCACTAAATGTTTTTAACTCTCCCCCACATTATCTCATATATCAGAGTGGCTAAAATAACCCAGTTGAAGTGCAGGGCAATATCTCTGTGGAAATCTACAGCATCTAATAGCTGAGTGTTTGTTTCCCTCCAATAAAAACTTTGTGGTTTAACTCTATCCGTCATCAGTTTGGCACATCATTGCAGACATATGAGTACACACAACCCTGTCACACGGCAACCATAGATCTCTTTTTATCACATCTTACCAGATTCAGAAAAAAAACAACTGTAATCTTCTGAACACTGTTTTGCTTCACACAGTCAAACAGTGCCTTTCTCAAATGCTCCATTTCAGTTTTCTTCCAACATAGTAACTCTGAGTGGGAAAGATAAGCCTCACACTGAGGGCCACACACACACACACACACACACACGCACACACACACACACACGCACACACACACACACGCACACACCCACACACACACACACACACACACACACACACACACACACACACACACACACACACACACACCCACACACACACACACACACGCCATACAGCAGAAGAGAAAAACAGAGGATACAAAATATATATACAATGAAGATGTAGGTGGCACTGAATCTGTGAAGAGGTATCCTATTGTCTTAAGCTGTGCGTCTTTATAATTAGTTCACTTGAGCCGAATTTGCTGAACGCAAATGTAACTGACATCATTTTTTTCTTTGAAGCTGACTTTGACAAGCTGTAAAGAAACACCCAAGTGACATTTTTCAGTTGAATGAGGGGGGATTATGGGATCACGTATCAGGGAATATGTAAGACTGCAAGTACATATCTGCATAGTTTTTAACTTCAAACGAAGCATCAAGCCCCGAAGATGCTGAGTTACTCATAAGATAATCAGTTAACCAGGTAATTAAACAGAACCAAGAACAAGAGTCCAAGATGAATCAACCTAATTATCAACTAAATGCCTGAATCCAACCAGGCAGACCCAACTCATCTTCCTGTCAACCTGTCAAACAACTAATGCCCTCCCGGATTTGGCTCCAGCCAACACCCACTGCAACATAATTAGTGAACTTCAGCTTGACATGAAAAGCTGACTGAAGCACTTCAAAAGGTTAATTTATGAAATAATTATTCTCCTTCTCTGAACAGTTGTAATAAATCATCGAAATGAAGAACTCATGTGTCACTTTTAGCTGATGTGTCCAATTTTCTACAGAGATAGCAGAAATAAAGGATAATGGATGACAGTGCATGCATTTGTGACAGCTTGAGTTGCTGTAGGTGGTCTTACACTGTTCTTAAAAGACAATGAAAATTAATCCAGACAGTTCCAACAAATCTCTGTTCTTTTCTCAAAACATTCTGAATCAAATCTTATATTTATTTGTTTGGTCTCTGCTGGAAAATGTAGATTTAAGCTCAGAATTATTGCTTGTCTCAGTTTTTAAGGGCTAAAGTAGGAAGCAAAATTCTGACTAATTTCTACAAAATGAAACAAGGACTCAAAAGCATAGCATAATGTCACTTTTTTGGCACATTTTTGTCAAAGGTGAATTGGAAACAGACCAATCAGCTTTCCCTTCGATCCTCCTCACTTACCGGTTGTAGATGTCGTCATCTTCTCCTCCCCAGCCCCAGTACTCGTTTGGAAAGCCATTGATTTTTAGAAACTGCTTTTTACTGAGCCCCGAAACTCCTCCAAAGTAGCCAGCATAGGGCAATCTGCAGAACAGGGAGGAAAGACATGGGAAGCAGAAAAGGTGAGAGGAAGTTAAGAGAAGTAGTAGATGAGTCCAGACATCATGAAGAAACATTTCAAATCTACATATCTATACTACATAAACAATTTCCTGAAAATGAATTCTGTAAAC
Source organism: Poeciliopsis prolifica (assembly GCF_027474105.1). NCBI lineage: Eukaryota > Metazoa > Chordata > Actinopteri > Cyprinodontiformes > Poeciliidae > Poeciliopsis > Poeciliopsis prolifica. The sequence continues at coordinate 16,189,501 of NW_026562383.1, read as the reverse complement.
AAGCAAACACATTCATTTGGAGGATTGGTAGCGCCACTTTTCTGCTGAATTAAAACAGGATTTTGTTCTGCTTTGAGGCGTGAGCAAGATGTCCTCAGAGAACTAAAAATTTCAAAAGAAAATACAACTTCTGACATTTTTATATTCAGCCTGGGGAAGACCTTATTGTAGCTCAGTTTATTTAAAACACCATAAGAATATTTTAACTTTCACAATTTGACAAGAGACAGACATAAAATAGAGCAAATTTTTGAAACGGTTGAAAGCATTGTTGTCAATTTATATTTATGGACATTTGTAACCCATGATAACTATTTTATTCTTTCCTACTCGCTTTTCATCTCAGCCGTTCGTGCTATTGTTTGGCAAATGTGACTTTGTTACAACTTATCGAAATGCACCATACCACTCCATGCATCAGCTAAAACTACAATAATCATTTGCTCAAATAAAACTGAAATCAGTATGAACGCAAAAGAGTCAAAATATCTGACATTAAGACACAATGCTTTGAACAGGTTAGGCATTTTATATTCTGCTTCTCAAAGAACCCAACCATCCATTAACTTATCTTTTATTCATAGTTAGTGTTGCAGAGGCTGCTGGTGCCTTGCTCAATAGGTCAATTTGCTCCTTTTTCAATTTGTAGCTCTAATTTGTACCCATTGCCATTTAGTGCCTTTCTACATCAATTTAATACCCATAAAGCACGACAACAAAAAATGATAGATATGTACCTGAACTCGGACAACACACTTTATCTGTCTTGGTAGGAACATATTTCCTTGAGGTGCAATGATACATAACTCAAATTTCAGATTTAATTTAATTCTAGTTTAACTCTGGATCACCTTGTACCATTATTTTAGTTCTCATTACAGTTTAAGCCAATAGAAACTAATTAAGTATGAAATATTGCAATGCTTGATCACAAAACCTAAATGAATTTATAATCAACGTCCTGCTGATATATACTGTATTTTTATGGCAGATATATAACCATCTTTACATACACTAGGCTATTAAACAGGTTTTAATATTACATTTGTAATGGTTAAAAAGGCCCCCAGGGAAGGATGCATTGGCGCATAGTCAGCTCAAAATGTCCCAAGGCAGATATCTGTCATACCATGTCAGGTAAAATAAAATAATCAATCTACTATGGTACAAAATGACCAGCTATTCACACACAGACTCACAACTATGGGAGATTTAGGAGGTGCCATTAACCTAACAGCAGGAAAAAAATCTTACACAGACAAGGAAAGAACATCCAAACTCTGCACAGTACAACCTTGCTTTGGATTTTAACCTGGGATGTCCACTGCAATAATTAGACTTTCAGAAAACCCGTTTAGCCGACTTTCCCTATATCTTCTAAATCACTGCAGCATCATGGGAGGGCGGGTGCTTATCTTATGGGTGAGAGGTGAGTTTTCCAGTCTGTCACAGGACAATACAGAGATGTAGGCAACCGTGAACCCACACCGAAGGTCAATGTGGAGGCCAAAAAACCCCTAAAAATCAGACCATATTATAACAGGGATTAGAATGATTATTATGATGGATTGGCGACCTGCTCAGAGTGTATTTCACCTTGTGCTCAATACTTGCTAGAGATAGGATGCTTCCAGAATAAGCAGGTATAGATAATTGATGGGTGAATCAAATAGCAAGATCAGTGTGGTTACCTCATTAACTGTAAACATCAATCCCCGTTTGAATACTGAAGTTCCCTTAGGTTAAACAAATCCCTTCAAAGGTTCAATTAAAAGTCCCTGAAGTGTGCATGGACTGGTTTCCTGTGGCAGACGGTTTCTTTTTGTTGTGTTATATATTGGGTACAAAAGGACAAAACTAGCAAAGTACAACATTGCGAAGGAGTGAAATGACCAGCACCTGCCAAAATCCTGCTCTCTGTTATAGCAAACTGAATCAACAGCAGACATGCCTCACCATAAAAGATAAGTACTTCACTGATGCTGACAATAGTCTTCTTCAAACAGTATCAATATTTACTCTGAAGAGTGTTGTGGTTAGCATGGCCTGGTTTATTAAGGAGCAAAAAGGTTGGGGATTTTGAGTTTCCAGCCAACCTATCACCAGTCATGACTGATCAAGTCAGAAAACAATCCCATTCATGCCAAAAGATAATTTTTTTGTCAACACATCTCTTCTGAAGCTGTGAATGGCCAAATGTGCAAAACTTCAGTTTCAAAGGACTATTTGAATACAAAATGTGCACATATTTTCTAAGGGTCGGGCATTTAAGGTTTGCTTCGAAATATGTATTTAGCCAGCTGCATGAACTTTCCATGCACTTAATCTACATACCGAATTTATGTGTTACTGACTGGGAGTAGAGAAAATGTAGCTTTATTGATATGTTGTTATTACAATATTTACTTATTACCTATATTGTAATTTTTTGTTTCTCTTGTATCCTCCAGCTAAGATCTCCACCTAAAATGCCTGGATTTGGGCAGATGGTGACAGTCTAGCAATTGAAATAAATCCCAGTGGAGGAAGAGTGTGCAAACTCCACCCAGAGCGCCTCTTGCTGAAGCAATGACTGTGCTTATAATATCTCCAACCGCTGCTCCATTGCTCCATTGCACTACTACTTTAAAGAACGCTTTTCAGGAAAACTCCATATCAAAGTGATGGAACTGTGAGTTTTCTTTTTATGTGCAGATTTACCTAACACAATTTACATTTAAATAAGGCATTTATGTCTGTCTGGCAATCTGATCTTTTATGTTTCTTGTCATTTTCAGACTTTAAGTGGATAATTTATGGGTGACTTTTAACTGTAATAGGATAATCCATATCCCTTTAATCCAATTGTGGTATGAATTGACTCCATGTAAAATACAAAATAAAAATAAAAAACTCTGAAGAGGCTTCCGAAACAGTTTCTCAGCAGTTTATAAAATAAGTTGCCTTGTTAGAGTGAATGCTAGGAAGCTTCTAATGATGAGTTCTCACATGTATGAATAGTGAATTAATGAGGTGAATTAATTTTCAAACTGATGAATAAACAGGGATATGAGTATGGAGTGTGCGTATGCGTGTGTGCTTGAAAACACAGCCAACTAAAAAAGGAAGACAAGCGTTTTTTTTTACTTCTTGTCAAAAGTCACGAGGCTAGTGGAGTGGGACGGACGTCACTGGGGGGTGACATGACAGGCGCCTGGAGTCTAACCAGAGGGCTTTGCGCATTGTGTGTGTACACCTACGTGTGTACACTCTATGATGTCAAATGTGTGACAGCTTCTTGTTGAGAGATGACAAGCAGAAACTAATGAGAATGTATGTCTCAGCACAAGTTCTGTGAGCAGCTATGTGGTCAGGAGGAGTGTGAACAGGTGTGTTCAACAAAACACATGTTGAGGGGAACAAGAGGAAAGAGAGTGAGAAAATATAGAAATGAAAAAAAATATATGTAATGCAAGCTCCAGCTTAAGAACTGTGAATATTTGTTAAAACTTTTTTATATTAATTGCTTATTTATAAGAAAAGCGTGATCAAAAATCTCTCCATTGGATCAGACGTCTTCGATAAATAAGCCAGACGTTGACCCCAGAAATGTTCTTCAGATCCTTTCAGGCTTGATTTTGCATGTTTTGGTCCAGGACCTGGGGACCAGTTTATAAGCATTAAAAGACCTTTAAAAGAAGTTTGGTGAATTTCAGAAGCAAATCAGGCTGAACAGTGGGAATAAAAAATAACTTTTTTTGAAAGGCCAGTGGAGCATACACAGCTTGTACTGAAAGTAAACATCACACCATCTGTTTGAAGGCTTCAAGTGGGGAAAAAAAGGATAGTTTTTACAAGATGAAGATGATAAATGCATGTTCAAAACCACTGTTGGCAAAGGCCACAGATTTTTCTTCTCACCAGAAAAACTGGTGAAAAGACTTTGACAATGTCAAAACTACTTATAAAGACTTTTTTGCACAAAAAATGTTTAAAGTTTTGATATGTTTAAAAACATGTTTCTTGTCAAGATGATAGAAATAGACTAAATAATCTGATCAGGTAATGCATTTAACTCTTACTTATTCTCTGCAAAATGAAAGAAGTAAAACATAATGCCTTTGATCCAAAAATCATAAAGATGAACAGAAGAATTATCTTTTCTTCAGCAGAATTCCCATGTAGCAGAAACCTGCCACGTCTTCCAGCTTTGACCACATGACAGACAAAGTAGTGGCCAGTCATACCTCCAGGTCTCTTGATTGTCTACTTCACACAAATAATAAAGTCTTAAATTATGTCTGTTGATTTCCTCTCTTCCAGTGTGCTGTAAGTAATGGTTTGAGATGAATTTGACAGTGCAGCTGCATTTTAAAGGTCATATTAAAACATTGTAAATCACAGAGGCATTAAAGTACCCCGGAGGCTTCAGCAATTTTAAATTTGCCTCTTAGCTCTGAAAGATTTGGTCCCAGAGTAACATTAAAGTCGGAACAGATTAGGTTCCTTTTAAACTTCGACTGTTAACATTTAATCTCATGTATTGGCACTTGCAATGAGGGCAGAAATATTTGGACATTGATCACAAATTTTGGTCTTTTTCACTTATGTCGAAAGAGACACAATTTGACAGTGCATAAATCAGATATTTGTCTTATTTAAAGAAGAACTATAGTGAAAGCTCTATGTACAAACAAGACTGACTATGACTTTTTCAGAATATGAATGAAACATGAATGTCCTAGAAATTCATTTTTCTGCACACACATTTGGCTGCCGTAATTGCCAGTCTGCACAGAGCCTGCAGCAAACTGGGGCTTTGTTTTGTCACTAGCCTCAATGTTTTACTGCTTCACTCAAAATGTAATTTTATAAGACACCTTGGAACATTTTTGAAAGGTTTGTAATTAGAGTAATAAACTTAAATTCCCTCTGTCTAAGCCACATGTGCAGTATGCAGAAAGTAAGTGGACAACATTAATATTAACACAAGAATTAACAAGTTTTAATTAAGTACTTCATGCAAAATAAAGTGTTTGATTAATTCCTAAATTAAAATGAACTTGTTAATTTTTAGAAAGTTTATTTTTAAAAAATCCTGTATATTTTACTTTACGCTAACAGTTGTGTTCATGCATTACAATAGACCCAGATGATGCTGTTATTTATGATGTGCATTTCATGAAAAAAAAGCTTATTTCAGTCGAACTTGAGACATGACTTTAAAATCACTGTGATAGAGTGTCTTCTACAAATGGCCCTGTGCACACCTAGCACTAACATGAATGATTCAATTCTGCCAACTGTCTGCAATGCTGGGTGAGAAAAAAGGATAAGAACCAATTTATTTTTAATTGCAAGCTTAGAGCCAGCAGTGAGAGTGCTGCAGCATCCCGTGGCATGTTGGGAGACAGAAATGTACCAAGATAAGGTGCGGCTGAAATTTAAGTTTTATGTTTATTTGTTGCATGGAGAGCAAATATGTTTTCTCATTTTTTCCCCCCAACAACAAACATCTAATGATCTCAAATCAGAAGAGTCCACAACAACAGGTGGGTATCCCACACAACAAAAAGCCCAGTGTTGATTTAACTCCCACATAGTTGATATATTATTATGGAAATGTATGAAAAAGTCCTTAACATGAGCTCATATTCACTGCTACCAATTTTCATTCATTCACTAAAGACAAGTCTAACATTTTACAGCTTGAAAACAAACTGAAGATCAGAGCAGAATATTTATCTGACAACTGTTTATTTTTCAGCTGATAATCACCTGCATCCATTTTGAGCCCTTCCACTCAAGATCCTTCAGGTTCAACTCTTGCAGCCATTTGTTATCGAGGAGCCAAGGGCTTGAATAAAACTATTTTGAGTGCTTACTGATTAATTACTAACAGGAAATGTCAGCTACAGCAGTGTTCCCCCACCTTTTTATTACCGCCGACTGATCAAGACTTGGCCATTTTGCCCTTCAGATAATGCTTCTGCATGTTGTTGTTTTTCTCTTTAGAATAGTCCTGCAGTGTGTGGTGTGTTAGGTGGTGGTGTGATCTAAAATCGGGCAGATTCAACATTGTCTTGGCTCGATTCTCGCAGCCTGTGGGGTTTTTCCTGACTGGGAGCAGAACGCAGCCTGTTGAATGTGACAGGGAGCCAATCAGAAAGAGCGGTGACGTAAGAACGTAGGGAATCCCAAACAGTTGACATGGCAACTGAGAGTCCGGTGGACATCGGAGGTGATGTGTGGAAATGTTTATTAATATGTCAAGGTCATTTTTACATATGTTTATAATATGTGGTTGAAAATTTTGACTACGAAAAAACTTATCTCACCTTCAAATCATAGTTCAGCAAACAAAGCGGCTCCCGCCATCTTTTATCAAACGCCTTTTCTTTCTATCACTTAAAATGAGTCCACAAACTATCACTACTGCTTCTACGTCATCACCCGTGGCATGTTGGGAGTTTTACTGGATTTTCTTCTGGAATCGGGATGTTCGTGAGTGGGATCGGTTCGTGTGTTGCTCCTGCCGTGTGACTGGATATATGAACTGACCGAACCTCTTGTACATTACCTTGTGTGTGGCCACAGAAGTTTGAAAAATCGGCCGACCATCCTTAAATCGTGATGTGTGATCCAGACCTAAAACTCACAAGCTCTTCTCTCCTCTCAACCAACTGCCCTAACGCTCTCTGACTTTGTGTCGTTATGGTAACGATTACATATCCCTTCAAAATAAGACACAGATGCGCCACAAAAACGAACATTTTACTTTTGTGAAAATTTTACTTACAATAACGTCTAATGTTAGACAATGAGCGACAATGACACCCGAAGTGTTGCTCATGCACAGGGTGCCTGGTCTCTACGTGGTGAAGCAGTTTGAAGCTTCATTCCCTCATTAATGAGCCGGTCACCATTGTTGGGAGTATAAGTTTGGTTATATTAATTTTAGAAACAGTTAACCTTTGTGCATATGAAATATTAGATGTAGCATGAATATTTTGAGTAGATTTTAAGTTAGGTAGACCTAGATAAAGATCCAAACTAAAACAACTGCTGACTTTCTGAACTTCCATAAATTACTAAAGAGGGCCTTCAGGCAGGGGACCTGTGTTGTACTCCCCCAGGGGGTCTACAGGCAGAGGGGGTCTGCCTGTTCACAAGATGAGTCCAATTCTTTGGTGTTTGTGTAGGAGTTCAGTAAAACACTAAAACCTTTAGAAAACAATTCTTCTCGAAGTATAATCAAATGTATTAAGATATTTCTTTTAAGTATTAACAGCATGTTCTGAACTAGTGAGTGTCTAACCATACTAATTTGCATGCATCTTAGATTTCTAAAATAGAACAGGATTACGAAACTAAAAGTTGTAGAAGTAAAATATTTCAGGTTTTCTAAAAGAAGATAGTCCTGCAATTTTTAGATCCAAACTCACAGTTATCATCTGACACCAGATTTCTGTGTCAGTGTGTTTATAACAGGAATCAGTTTCTTGATGAATCACTGAGGCAGAAAAACAACCAGGTCTCTAGCTGAAACATAAATTTTGATCTGGAATGTTTGAAGGACGAGACTGGTACGGGAAGACCCCGTTTGAGAATGACCTTTGTTCTCTCCATATATTTGCCTTTGGGTTTGAAGAAGTCTCAAAGAAGGTAATAAAATTAACTTTAAACAGCCCTACAAGGGGAGGACACACCTTCAAATGCATATATTTAAATTAAGGGAATACACCTCCTTATAAAATGTCTGTCTTACAGCAGAATTGCGAATTGCTTTCTTTGCAGCCATGAGAGCAATTCCCAAGAATGCATTTTTGTGTCTCTCCTATTGTGTTTTCCTTTCCAACTTGTTGCAGGTAATTGTATGTTTTGTTATGTGTTTGGACTTCTTAATAATCTGGGTGTAATGCTGATGTGATGTTCTATATGCATTGAATTCTCTGGATAAAACTCTAGATATGTCTGAAGTTTGATGTTGAATGGTTGTTCTCTGTGCTTCCCGCTGTGCATGCAGAGTTCCTGGATCTGGGAGATTAGAGGAAATTAACGAGCCAAGTAAATTTATTCCTCTAAGTTCAACACCATGTCATGCAGAGCAGGCTTGGAATGTGGGAATCACCGACCGGGATAAATCCATTCTCCTGTCTCTTCTCTGGTCCTTTTCCCCTTCGCAAAGAAACTTTCCAAAGACATCTGATCTGTTTCTTACTCATTTTGCTGCTTGTGGCTCAATGTTGGCGTGCAAGACATAACCGAGAGAATCCGGTTACAGGACTTTCAAAATAAAAGATCCTCCAGAGTCAAATAGCATATGAAACGGAAATATTTCAATATTTTTTGAGCTGCAGTTCTGCTTACCGCCTGGCATTGTTTTTTATTGCCAGATAGCATTAGCTTATTAAGCTGTACAGTACATTGGAAGCACTGCAGCCCTGAAGGCTTTTTTAGCTGCACAGCTCTGGAGCACTGAAAGCTACTATATGGTGAGGTCGCTTTTGTTGACCATGTATGGACTATTCATCGATACTCTTGGTACGTTTAGACAATTGAGGTTAGGTGTGGTGTCATTATGCCAGCAGATAAAACAAAACTCAATCATTGAGGGCTTGGGAACATCTGTGGTTTATCTGAACATAAAGGCCTTAAAAAGTGCATATTTATTTCTCATTATTGCCTTTGGAAGATCTCCTGGAAGACTTTACTAGAAAAAAGATGGTCTAGTTGTAGTTAAAGCTTAATTTAGAAAATTGTAAAAGACTCAACTGCATTTAATCCTATGTGTTATGCATGTTTAATTTCCAGACTTTCAAATGATTTGAGATTAATACATGAGTTTCTTTAGGTCTTGCATTTTAAAGGATTAATAACAGATATCAGAATGCTCCTGGATCTGAACCTGAAAACACAAAACAGAAAGCTCAGCTAGAATTAATGCAGGAATCTAAAACAAGTGTATTAGTAGGAGTCTATTTTTGGCTATGAATAACTGCCTACTGCAATTAATAATAAAATTAGTAATTTAGATCAGAATGACCCAGTCAGCGTACTTGGCCAATTATTAGGAAAATATTAGCCAAATATTTTGGTTCCAATTGTTGTTTAGAAATATTAACGTTTTAAAAAGAAATGATGAAGGCATCTGAAAAGCATATATATACTTAAAAACTGAGGATTATATTGAACAGTATTGTTGGTGAGGTCAATCAACTCAAAATTAATTATAAATTAGTTTAGTTTAGAGAAATTGATAACCTTGGTATGTATTCCAAATAACCATTTCAAAATGCAAAAGTCAAAACTTTGAGGAAGTAATGGTTTATTAGTTTTTGACTGAATTGGAAATCAGTAACCTTTTTGGATTGTTTATTCACAATCTATTTACCAATTTAGTAATTTGGATAATTTCATGTTTTGGAATATCACAAAGTCATGGAGAACATAAATAACATGATTTTAGTGGCAAACTGTTGCTGTTAGTTCATTTTATGCAGTTTTGTTTTTCATGTTATCTGTAGACACTGTTATAATATATGTGTGCTTGTGTGGATTTACCAAAAGCAGAACACTCTTTTCAATGATCAGCTTACCTGAAGCCAAACTTGTCCATTGCGATGGCAAAGTGCCTGGGCTGGTCATAACAGTGATACAGGTTCCGGTCGTCCATAGGGATCAGATCCACGTCACTGAAGATGAAACAGTCATACTCGGCGTCCTTTAGAGCCTCTGTGTAGCCAACATTCAGCAACTTTGCTCGATTGAATGTGTCTTCACCCAGCTGAAAAAGAAATCAACATTTTGTATTTAAACATAAACAAGATTTTAAGAACCTTGTTTATTATACAGATTTCCATTCAAGCACAATGGGGATGAGTATAATTTCTTTATCCTCTGCTAATGTATTCCAACAGCAACATACATTTATAATAGTTACCTGAGTTACCCAAACAAGAACCCTGTCAGATTAAAATAATGGGTGGATGTGCTTAAGGTTATTTGTGCGGTACTGGAGTCCCTCAATTGAGAATGAGTATATGTGATATTTGTGACAGAAAAAAAAAACACTGACATTATTTTCAGATGGTTGTCGGTAAACTTTAAAAAGCAAGACACAGCTGGATCTAAGAATTGTTATTTTGGTTTAAATAATATGAATTATATTTCAATGGTAGTTAAATCCCAATGTAACCTATTTAACTATTATAAAACTATGTCCGATGGGTCAACAGGATCAAACCTTGGAAAGATATACTGAAATACTTGACCAAATACAAACCCTTGATGGACTCCACAAAGCACCACTTTTTCTCCATTTATATCAGTAGCATTCCCTGAACTCCTTGAAGCTTTTTCCAGCCATTGGTAGAATTTACTGATATCAGCTACTTCGGTTATTTTATATATATATTTATATATAAAATAAAAAAAATTTCTTCTGACCCACCGCGGGTGGTTCTTATCCTCTGAGCTCGGGTCCTCTACCAGAGGCCTGGGAGCTTGAGGGTCCTGCAGTATCTTGGCTGTGCCAAGGACTGCACATTTCTGGACTGAGATGTCTGATGTTGTTCCTGGGATCTGTTGTAGCCACTGCTCCAGTTTGGGGGTTACTGCCCCGAGGGCCCCGAGGGCCCCGATGACCACAGGCACCACTATGGTCTTCACACCACATGATTTATGACTATGTCATGAACAGATTTCCCCTTACACCGCAGCAGCCTTGATTTTATATATATATAAAGAGAGAGAGATATTAATTAATTATGTGGAAGATGCCGGAGCAACAGAGAGAACCTGAAACAATCAACCAACCCAAGGAAATGATTGTTGATTTCAGGAGGAACAGGATTAGATCAAATCTTGTTTCCATCATGGCAGAAGAAGTTGAGGAAAATAAAGACCTCTGTGTTTTCTGGACTGGAGACACTGTTTATAACAGGGGAGCTCAAACTTTTTGAGATCAAGATGTACTTTTTCTCTCACGAACCGGCTGAGATCTACCTCATGCCACAAAGACATAAAAAATGTATATTAAACCCTATTGACTCATTTTTTATACGGAAATCAGAAATGTCATTACGGGAGAAACAAACGTCCCCAGCTGGGGAGGTTTCCTTCACTGTTGTGGGAGGGTTGAAATTCAAATTAAAAATAAACTCAAATGATTCACTTTCCAACAAATAAAGAAGGCCACATATAAAATATAACGCAGAGAAATAATTCAAAACACCACAGAAAACAAACAAAGAAGTGAAAAAGAAACAAAAGTCAAAAAATAATAATAATGGGACTGCAGTCTCTTGATGAATACGCTCTCCAAATGTTGACATCTTTAAAATCAAAGTTGAGACTTCCAACTTCACTATTTCTTCTTCATAACAAACTTCATCAACTGAAGACATTTGATGTTCGGGAAGATTAGCCAAATCATTCTCTAGGACAGAGCTTTCTTCATTGATATTCTCGTGAAATGCAGAAATTGAGCAGTCTGGCTCAACTGTCTCATTTTTACAGTCATCTTCCCCAGCTGGGGAAGGATCTGGCTGGGGAAGCAAACCTCCCCAGGTTTGCTTCTCAGTCCGGGGAGGATCGAACAGAAACGAATCAAACACATCATAATACGTCGTTGCTGAGAAGGAAACCTCCCTCTGTTCGCCGTTTACACAAACAGAGTGAGCCTGAGGCCTTCCTCTGATGCAGATTATATAGATGGGTCGGTCCAAATGGTTTTCCACTTGGATCCGCTTCCTTTGAGGATGTCTCCAACCGGCACTCACTGACAGTGTCTGTAATCAGAACTGTGACGATGATGATGATAATAATAATAATGGAGGAACTGGGTTCCTGTCTAAGAAAGAAATTCAAATAATTGACTTTTTTAAGAGAACTGCCTGCCCCAGTGGAGTGTATCTGTATTTTTCAGCGCATCCCAGGTTCAAGACTTTGGTGAAGATAAATGAATTCTGGTCTGACAGCAGAGAAGTGTCAGGACAGTCAAGGTTAATATATCGCACAGTTATAAGTTTAATAATGGAAAAGCTATTGTATCTCTCTTAGTGAAGCCTTTCACTGAGGTTGGTGAAGTCTAGCTCTTTGTCAAGCAGAAGGAAGGTCAAGCAAAGAATGAAGTTATAGTGCAAGCCGTCTATTGTGCTCAAACATGCTTTGAATTTTTGCTGTTTTCCTAGACAACTACAAAAAAAAAGACAGAGAAAGTTTTCAGTGTAACTTTTCTTTCAGTAGTTGTGCTCAGAGACTCAGAAAAAAAGGAGATTTCAATAGAGGCAATGGTTTATATCCATAAATATATATATAAAATTCCCTTCTCACCCACCGTGGGTGGTTCTTATCCTCTGAGCTCGGGTCCTCTACCAGAGGCCTGGAAGCTTGAGGGTCCTGCAGTATCTTGGCTGTGCCAAGGACTGCACATTTCTGGACTGAGATGTCTGATGTTGTTCCTGGGATCTGTTGTAGCCACTGCTCCAGTTTCGGGGTTACTGCCCGAGGGCCCTGATGACCATAGGCACCACTGTGGTCTTCACCTTCCAGGCCTTCTCCAGTTCTTCCCTGAGGCCCTGGTATTTCTCCAGTTTCTCGTGCTCCTTTTTCCTGATGTTGCAATCACTTGGTATTGCTACATCTACCACAACGGCTTTCCTCTGATGTTTATCCACTACGACAATGTCTGGTTGGTTCGCCATTACCATTCTGTCTGGATCTGGAAGTCCCACAGGATCTTAGCTCTGGTGTTCTCCACCACCTTTGGGGTGTTTCCCACTTTGATCTCGGGGTTTCCAGTCCATATTCTGCATAAATGTTTCTGTACACTATGCCTGCCACTTGGTTATGTTGTTCCATGTACGCTTTCCCTGCCAGTATCTTGCACCCTGCTGTTATGTGCTGGACTTTCTCAGGAGCCTCCTTGCACAACCTGCAACTTGGGTTTTGAACACATATATATATAAGAAAATAGAAAAAGAATAAAAAGAGGTCTCCCCTCCCCCCAAAGAAAACAGCAGGCCCAAACGACAATCCAAAATGGGTCAACAACTTAATCTGCATTTTACATGAAAAGAAGCAGAAGGAACACAATGATTTATTTTAGTGTCAACAAGATAGTCTCACCCTGACCAGCTGCAAAATCAAGATATAGACAGAAGAAAATAAACTGCAGTCGGTTTGTCTTTTACTCAAGTAGCATCGTGTCATGGTGAGAATCTACTTCAGGCTATTTTATTCAGGTTTTAAGGTAGAGCAACACAATTGAAGTCTCTAGAGCTGCAAAGGCTACAGACAAAAACCCCAAAAGGTTTCAGCTCAAACAGTGGTGAAATGAGCAATAACAGAGTGCCATAAATTTTACTGCAGTAACATATTCTTCAACCATTAAGGGAGACTGAAACAAGACACTTTAAAATGACTGATGTAAGTCCTCAACACTGTTAAAATGCAGTTTTCTCTTGCTTTGGGAAGATGCAATTGACTCCATACATACATTACCAGGTCAGAATGACTGTGAATCAATTACAATGGGTAATCCGTCTTGTAAGCCTTCTAATACCTGAGATTTTACAGCATAATCCCCCTCCACAGTTAACAAAAAATCTATTGTCACAAATCCAGTGGGGCTCCAATTACCAGATAAATTGATCTTCTGTCTGTTTCAGAAACAGTCTATGAAGTTGCAAAAAAAAAGACAAAAGTTCACTGAGAAGTTAAATTTGTAAAGAAACCACTGTTTGATAATATAACAATATTTTTCACAACACTGAGGAAGCAAGAGACACAGCTAAACTTGAGTTATATTTATAAAAGATCCTAAGAAAGCGTAACTGTAAAAGCATTCAGGCATTGGGAGAGCCGTCATAGGAGCTGCAAATGAGACTTGTTTCTTTTTCAATTGATGATGGAAATAGAAATAAAATACATAAAAAAAAAAGGGAACAGCATTTTCCTTATCTCTTTATCTATAATTCAGGTTATTTATATCAGGTTATTTATTCCTAAAATCTAAAAAAAAAATGTACTTGCGTCATTGTAATTTGGAGATGATGTGCAGCTATTTATGAGGCCAGTGGCTCAAACAGAAATGACAAGGTATTATTTTTCAACCGGTGAATAGAGGTGCAGTTATATATATATATATATATATATATATATAATATATATATATATATAATATATATATATATATATATATATATATATATATTAAGAGAGCTGTTGAATTAGCTGTTGGTTATTATTATGTAACATAATAATAAATTATTATTATTATTACAAGTATTGTTAATAATCCATGTGCTCGAACAGGCATCAGAGATTTTTGTTTCTTTGTTTGTTTTTTTTCTCTGAAGTCCTCTGAAATAAAAAGTAAGTCTTTCCTGTTCATCACAACGGTGCTCACTTTAATACTCGTGCACATAAAAGTGCACCTGCCTCCCCCCCATTTTCAGACAATTCAGCAATTCATCAAATTAAAATATCATGCAATGCGTAATTTATTTAAGTAATTATGTGAAACTGAAATTATTTCTAATTATTGCACAGAGAGATAGGTTTGAAATTAATTATTATATTTATTTTGCTGATTAAGGCTGAGAGCTATTGCTTGTGAAATTAGAACAAAAAACACCAAATAAAACTGGATTACAGAAATGTAATTATATGGAAAAGTTGATTTTGAACACTGAGACAGGAATCCAGTCCTTATTTTGTAAAAATGCTTTTGGACTTGTCTTCAGTTCAGGAGGAGCTTAACACTGGGAATGTGACAGTTCTTACCCATGTCCTCGATATGTCCGTATGTAGCGAGTCTTAGAGATCTGACTATAGCTGCAGCGCGCAGCTTATGAAACTATCCCAACGTTTAAGTGGGAGTGGCTTTGCCATCTTTTCAGTGCTGATACTTTTTGGTTGTGGCTCTTTTTTCTACCACTCTATCCTTGCACTTATCTTCACAGTCTATTCACAAACTGACAATGGTGCTTTGTGGCTTAGCCTTTTTGTGGAAGGTATCAATGCCCTTTGCTTGCAATAGTCAGCAGCATTCCCCATGTTGGCCATGAAATATCTATATTACAAATCCTTGTTTCACAGGTCTCATGTAATAATTAACATTTCTGAAAAAAAAAAAAAAAAAAAAAACCTTCACTCTCTGTGCAGGGAATTTATAATTCAGACTTTTTGAATTAAATTACCAGAATAGGCAAATTTTAAATATTTTATTTTATTGTATTAACATCTGTAATATTTACATTTCAAGTGTTTTTTTTATAGAATTTTCTTTTAGAAAGCCAAAAAGCACCTTGAACTTAAATAACCTTGTCCAGAAATAAACTCTGAATGTTTGTCACACCAAGCTTTGTTTATTCACACAAGGTGTTGGAGTTTGACAGGTATCGAGACAGAATTAAAAAAATCTAAGCCTTTGTTGAGCCTGAAGGCAACAGTGTGCCTCTTAATAATCCTAAACTTTGCATTGTTCAAAAGAAAATTCTTTGACACTAATTCAATCTGAAAGATGTTCAGAGCCATCGACTGGTCATCTGTGTGAGTGCATGATCAAAGATCCTCGGTTTATGTTTCACTTATTTGTTGGTCTAATAATTAAGAAAAAGAGATGCAACCTGGTAGTAGCAAAGGGCTAGAATGAGATTAATATGGTCAGACAAACTAAAACAAAAACAAATACAAATGAGAAAATAGAAAATATTAACAACTGCATAAAACGTAACTGCAAAACATAAATATCAAATGCAATATTCAGTTTTAATTTCAATTTCAATTCAAGACATAGATTGGTTAGAATCCCTGTCACTAGGTATAAAATTATGTAAAAGCAGGCTGTGAAAACAGTTCAGCGTTCATGCATGTATCTCTAGATTTTTTTCGAGTAAGTGTGCGAGTCCCAGAATTCTTTTCACATTTTATTCCTTCTCCTTGAGGCTATTGCACTTTGACCAAGAATTGTGCTTATTTTGTTGCTGTTCATAGTGCAGAGGAAAGGATTGCTCCACCATAATTTGCTTGCAGTGGCCCACAGGGGGATAGTGAAACTGTTCATGTGCGAATATTTGACAAATCAACAAATTACTGGGTGAAATGCAGAAAGGGCACTTCAATTTAGCAGCGAGAGAGATTTGTGGCTCCTCACTTGCAATTTCACAACCATCCTTTAACTTTTCAAGGACATTTCTACTCCCTTAATTTTTGATCAGACCCTACATAATTCAGTGTGCATATGCATGTAGGTGGCAACCCCAACCCTGAGTAAATTAGTTTACTGACAAGTGTGACAAGTGTGGGTGCAGCACAAATATGGTTTTCCTCAGTTTGCTGATTCGTCTGACTCTCCCTCTCACCCAAGCGTTTATAAATTCAAAGCATGCATTTTCAAAATACCAACCCCTGTGTTGCATACAAGTTTACTTTATATCTCAAACTTTTCACATTTGCTGCATAATTAATCTACAAACAAAAGTGGCAGCTGTCATGCACCGCACTCTAAATCAAGTGCTCCAGGCTTTATTAATCCAGACAATAGCATGCAGACAAAAGCTCTGTTGAGATTATTGTGGACTAATAAGCATTTGTAATTAATGAGCCATTTTCTCACTGACATTTTGGCAGAAGCTTTCACTAATGCCTACTTGCAATATGCGCACTCGACTGATGCCAAATGAAAATCCAAACTAAACAAAGTTCACTTCTGATAAACAACTACAAACTTAATTTACAGATCAGTGTTTGCTGAATGTAAATGGTCAATCTATTTATTTAAATCCACTAGTTTAGTTTTATATGAATAATTAAACATGTGCATTGCTGTGAAGACATGTAAATTATTTATGGTTCAGTGTAAAACTGCCTCACTGCCTGTCACGCAGAATTGAGACATTTGCATATAGTGCATAAGAAAACACAAGCATATTTTCCTCCTTTTGACATCAAATTCAACTAAACTTTTCCCTTTTTCAAGGTAATTTAGGATTAATACAATTATTTGTGCTTGACAAAAGCTAGAATAATTACAACTTGCATGATTGTCCAAGCTAATCCATGGATTTTGTGCGAAGGCTATATACCTCTTTTAGTGATTGGTAAGAATGGCCTTTGAAACTGTATGAGTCAAACATTTTGGGTTTTGGGTGAATTTTGAGACATTTCTCCTGACAGAAGACAGAACAAACAAGTGAAACAGTCAGTTTTTTAGACCACATTGATCGCACACACATTTCAGCGCTGCCCTTTTTTTTTCTGCTGGATTCAGGTGAGGACTTGGTTATGGTATCTTCAAAACTTTAGAGTCCTCAAATCACTTTATAACCAACTTGAAGGTTTACTTATTATCATCATCCAACTGGATGACACATTTGCACCACCAGCTTCAACTTTCTGACTTATGTCTTGAGAAGTTGCTTCAGTACTTCAATAAAATCTTCTCCTTATGATGCAATCTATGTTGCAACCTGTACCAACTTACACCCTGGTCCTTCATATTTGGTATGGTGTAATATTAGGGTAATTTTAGAGTTCCAAGTTTTTCACTTTAGAATTATGGCCATTCAAGAAAAAACACTTCAGTCAAAAATGTTCCCCAAGTGCATTTCCAATCTGTAAGCAATCAAATCTTTTGAAGAGATGAATGTGACACGTTTAAACACCTGTAAATTATACTCAAGAATGAGATTAGGTGGAGGTCCAGCATCATCTTCCTATTGTTCTGCCTAAAGTCAGAATGTCAATGTCAGGAGTTTGAGGTTTTTCCACAAAGATATCCTCAGTTGTGCCTCATTTTAAATAAGTTCTGTTGCATTAACAGCAGCTGAGCCAGAGAAAACATCATCTTGGATTTCTGAGATTGCTTAAAGGCAAAGTAAACTTTGTACATGCAAACTTGAAACTTTTACCCTCTGATATCATTTACCTTCCAAAAGTAAAGGATATCAGAGGGAGCACTAGCTTAATAAATACTATTATTTTACTGACATAATAAAGGTTCTTTTGTAAAGAAATACCTTCAAGATCACTCTGTGTCATGCAATAGTTGGACTAGTTCTCGATGCAGACTTTAACCCAGTAACAATGGGACGGATCAGGGGCTCTGTGGTTGTCAGATTATTGGATGAAAGAAAATGTCATCTTCCACCAAATGTTTCAGCTGCTTCACTGCGGCAGCTCGGTGACTGACAGCAGGAACTCTGTTCCTTGTTGCGACGTTTGGCAGCTTCCTATAAAACGTCTGTGAAGAAGGGCATGGCGCAAAAACAACTGTCAGGTCTGGTACGAAACACCAATAATAAGGAATGTTTCAGGATTATTTAGCCTCTAAAGGCTTTGTCTCACAATATTTAGGGGTTTGCAACTGGAGCTGAGTATTGACTTCTGCAAAATCAATAAGAACCACCTCACCAGGCTTGAGCGCAAGACTGATATGAAAGATAACCTGTGTCAGACTTTGTGAGTTCATATTAAATATTTATGTCATATCTCAGGCGGCTTAAAAACTGGCTGCGCTCTTGAAACTTTTTCAAAAGAGTCTCACACACCTGCCAAGCATCTGCTTTGGGGAATTTCCCAGCAAAGTAGGAATGTATAAAATTTACCTTGTCAGTCTATACTGACTAATGCTGGGCTATGTTCATAGAAACAGCCACTCAAATACTAAATATTAGCTTCCTTTGAGGAAAAATATTAAAACTGCAAAATTCAAAGCAAAGCTGAAAAAGTAGCAGCTTGCAAAATCTTAGCTCTACACTGTAACATCTTGTGTTCATCCTAAATGACAGAACAACCCCGGTTCACTCCATTTGGCTGGGGTATTTAGCATTAGCAACTGTTCTTTGCCATATTCATCCATCATGTCCTCAGTGACTTTCAACACTTACTGTGCTGTAAGGGAAGCTCATCTGTAACTGTTATCAGTCAGGGCTAGTTTGTCACTTCAGATATGAAAGTGAAGTTGTCAAGGCAAAGTAAAAGTGAAAACCTCAAGTGATGAGAGAAAAAGCTTGTCAACATTGATTGGTCCAAGCTACAGTACTGTGCGAAAGTTTTAAATCATCCTTTGTTTCTTTTAGTTCCCATATTTTCTTTTCAAGTAGTTTTTGTCAAAAGTTCTTAAGACTTTATGAAGGGTTTTGAAAAAAATGTCACCTTTACAGCAGTCATTCTCAACTGTGTCCCCATCATGACAGCATATGATGCTGTGTGTACAAATGTGGGAAGAAAATTTGGTTATTTAAAAGTAAACAAGAAAATTCAGACTTTTACACTGTTCTACAGTTTGTACAAATTAAGATCACACTAAAATTAGGATCAATGTGAAACTCCTGATTTATAATATTTAGCTGAAATAACTAAGACGTTTCTTGTAGCCATCTACTCTCTTACATCAGTCTATGGGAAATCTGAGGAAAATTGACTTCCTCCTTTGCTACAAATTTCATTTCATTTCCTCACCTGCTTCACTATTACCACTGCTCTATGTTTGTACCTCTCTGGCCTCTCAGACCTTGTTCGATTTAATTGACTGTATTCTGGTCCTTCTGCTTTGCTGTTGAAAACCTGATGGTGCCATTTTCTGAAGTTCTTATTTCTCTAGTACTCCATGTAAATAGCATCAGCATCTTTTTTTCTTCTTCCTCGGGTTCTGAAGTTATAGATGGGCGGATACAACTTTCAGAGAATGAGAAAGAATATAAAGCCTGAAAATACAACTTATTTTCAGGCTTTCTCCATGTCCCATTTCCTTTAATGTCACAAATTCTGAACTTCATTGTTACCAGATTTTTCCAGACTGCATAGAAACCTTATTAAATCTGACAATGGAACATCTCCCTTCTACATCACGTTCTGTCATTGCCTCAACTCTTCACTCTTTGACCTTCCATCTCTGGTGATAAAAAAGATAATTCGTCCTCTCCCCTCCTCTGCACCTCCTGATTTAAGTTCATCGTCAAGTGTGCATTTATTTCCTCTCTTCCTCTCTTCGTCTGTGGTAGGTCCTCCCTGATGTTTCTGCAGTAATCTGGTCAGTGTCAGGTTCTGTCTCTCTACATGCCCTCTGAAAACCAATTAACCCTATCAGCCGTATCAGGGTATCAGCAGATAAATCCATTGCTGCTGCCCTGACGAAAGACTGTGAGCCCAGGACTGATGAGGACCAATGTGCACTGTAACTTTCTCCCACATGAACACACATATCCACATTACACCAGAAATACTGTTGCCATTAAGGTAGATTATTGTCCTGTCAGTGCTCAGTCTGAATGACTGCATCAAAATTGTGTGTGTATTTATGTGTATGAATGGAAGAAGTGTACATCAATACACCAGTCATGATTGTGGTGTAGCTGTGCCGTGTGTGTGTGTGTGTGTTTGGTAGGATTTATCAGCTTTCTTCAGATAGATGAAGGCTGGGCCTCACAAGCTATCATTCGCCTGGTCAGTCAGAGCAGGAAAAGAAAGACTCCAAGTGACATAGAGAGATTTCACCTTATCTTAGTTAATGGAGATTGAGCTGAAAGTGTGTGAGAGTGAGTGAAAGGGGTTTGTGTGCGCGTGTGTGAATTAAAAAAAAAAAAAAACTTCCCACAAATAGCCGCTGTCCAAATGTAGCATAAATAACAAGCTCTGATGGCTTTCAGTTCAGTGGACACGTTTACATGCACTGGGTAAAAGAGCACTGACTTACGATCTTATGATTACATAAAAAGATTTCATAATGCTAGAATTGGATATTAGCCACTGCTAAATATCCATGACAGAGGTTGGCTTAAAGCAGACATGAGCCTCAGTGAAAATGTCACATTTTAACTAAGAGTTAAAAATAATACTTACAAAACCAGTGGATTTAAACAAAAAGTTTATACAAACATTTACAATTTGATCAAATTGCTTTTATTTAAAACAGTGGAGCAGCAATTATTCTGCTGGATAATAACAGAGCAGCAGTTATTTTATTGTTTTGATTCCGATGCACATGCTTAAATAGATATAGAGCACCCAAAAAGTTTTGCAGTTGTTTAAGCTATAATTGTGCAGAATAGCTTCCTTTTGTGATGGTCTTTATATATTAACTTAATTTCAACTAGTTCATAGGCTAATAAACTGGATTATTGCACCATTTCCATTTTAAAATGTTACTTAAATGAACATAACAGATGTCACTCAGAGTAGGATTTTTTTCTTTCTTTAATTGATAAGTAGAGTAGTCTTCCTTCAGCCAGATGACAGGTAGTGTGCAGCAACAGGTGGATGAGGGGAATGCAGAATTACGTTGTGCTTGAGACACTTTTCTGCACTTTCTCTGGCATCTCACTCAGATGACTTTAGGGTGTAAGAGCTGTTACATTTTTATCAGAACATTGCACGCACAACCAAAACGAATTATATCTATTAAAAAATAAGGTCATAATGAATGAATACAATGAGATTTATTGTCTGTAAAAATAATTAATTACATCATTAAAACAAATACAGATGAGAAACAGCTTCAAATTAGGTCTTTGAAATAAAAGCATCATCTACACTTTTCAGTGAAGTAAAAGATTCATTCTTTGAATTGAAAAAAAAATCTATGTTGATTGATTTTATATTTTTAGTTGAAAATCTTGCCCTGCTCTTACCGTAATTGTAAAGTTACATAAAAAGATGAGATATACTATGCTTATCAGACGCTGTATGAATATTTGTGGCAGAATGTGACTCGCCATGTGTTATTAATAAAAGATGATGATCCTTTCACTGCACCACCACCTGGGAAACAAGAAGCTCATCAAAGCTTGATTACATGCTGCAGTCAACCACACATTCACAAGCACTCTAACTTTTATATATATGTGTAATTTATACCCTACAATTTTCAATCATATTCACAGCCTTTTGCTTTATGAATGCTTGGCACGGAGCACAAAGAGAGAGGAAGAGCTTGGCGATGCTGGCATTAAGCCAGAGTAACTAATCTGATGTAACGACTTTTTGGCCACACAAAGCAGAAGGCCAAGCCATGGCGGCCAATTCAATTACTTTTCTGCAACAATGTATTCGATCGTCCCAGATTGAGGCAACATCAACACAAGAACGGTGCCAAAAGCAAGGAAGCACAAAAGCACAGGGCAATAACGTAATTTGGTTTGTATTAACTGTTTTAATGTAGAAGTTTACACCAACACCTCCACATGGAAATAACAAGAAAGATCGGAGTTCAAACCACACGGTATCTTTAATGTCTGGATTATTGTGGGAAGGTTTTAGCAGTAAATTAAAACTCTAGGATGTGGATTTGTTGCACTGTGCAAAAGGAGATGCAGAAATTGTTCCCGCTTTATAAATTGTTACCTAGTAGTATGGTTGGGTACTTGAATAATGTTACAAACATTAAAAAAAGAAACCAACTAACTTTCAAAAGAATATGACTGAATTAACCTAAAACCTAGGCAATCCTGTAGAACAGTGCTCTGAGTTATACAGGCTCTCCAAAAATTGCAATTTATTGTGTGAAAGGACATCTTAAAAACAATCATTTTTATGGAAGATCATTTAATTAGCATTAACAGTTAAACAACAGAGAGATTAATGCAAAGTACGGTATGTAAAAAAGTAAAAGTCGAAAGCTTAATACGTATGCAAGTTTTTGATGACAAAATTATTCTCATACACTGAAGCAGGTGCAGGTCAAATATTTGAATAAAACACAAATGCAGGCCCACTTAATTAGCATCAGGGTTTTATTTAGGTGTTGTTGTCCATTATTTTTCTTTTTTCTAAAATTTTGTGGTTTTTTTTCTCCAAAATCTTCCTGGACCCCAACAAAGCATAAAGCCTGTGCTTCCGAGAACCAATACCAAGATCGGCCCTCCAAAGAAGAATGTTTCTTGAATACTTCAATAAACATTCAGAACCTTGTTCTGATTTGAACATTGTATATTTCAGAAAAAAATTTTATTTTCATTTTTTTTGCACCACAAAATGCAAAAATTAATTGAATTAATTACTAAACCAAAACATATTCTTGGTGACAGGCAAATATTTAAGTTATTATTTGCAGTCACAGATTATTATACAATCTCTAGATTGATTTAATAAGCGTACACTGCAGTAGATGAGTGCAGAGATTAATCACCGTTTGTCATATCAGCCATGCAGTCATACCGCACCATCCAAGGCCAAGACTAAGACTGAGCCCAACACAGAAGAAAAAACAGCTTGAAATCGGACATCCATTCCTAATATTTGTCAACATCAGAATGTGTGAACAGAAGCAGCGATAGCAGGTAAGATATGCACAGAGAACATGATATGATATCAGAGCGACACACTTAGCTGCATCCTCCAACAACACTGTCTGTCAGGAAGAAAAGGAAGAGACGACCGGCTCAAAAACACATGCATCAACGTGACAGCATAACGGGAAGTGGAAGTAAAGTGGAGGATGGGGTAAAGGCAAACAGAACAAATAATAAGCTGAAGGAAAAAGAATAAGAGAAATAAAAATTTGACAATGATGATAAAAGAAAGACTACCCAGAGGAATGACAGCAAAGGTTACAGCTCCCCTGCAGAAATTTGGCCACCATGTGTCACTCAGGAAATACAGTAAACTACCCACACAGAACACACTCGTATACACACGCGTGCGTGCGTGTGCCTGTGTGTCCCTGTGTGTGTGTTCTGAAACCATGTCAGAACTGGCACCTGACATGAAGCGAATGGTATGCTGAAGTGGGGGGGCTGTGTGGAGGTGAAGGGCACAGATTTATACCCACCTGACATTTTGACTAATAGGGCAGATGGTTACTGCAGCACATTGCTGTGACCTGCTGCGGCAGTCCTGCTCAGGTAGACATATAGGAATCTTGTGATGACAAAAACAACTGTGATGCTTTAAAAAAAAGTACACAGGGACACTCTCCAGAGGGAAGGAGAGTTTCTGTGTCTCTTTCATGGATCAAAGTTGTTCCATCTGCATCATCAAGGACATTCAGTATAACACAACTCTACAAGCTCCCAGCTGGGAACTGTATTCCTTCAAGCCACCTTTGTTGCAGAAGTAAAGCCTCATGCAAGAATAACTATATCCTAATATCAAGTATAAAACGGTCAAAAAAAGTCTGGATGAAACAGAATTTTTTTCAAATATCCATGAACAGAATAGAGAAAAATGTGTTTTATGAATCCACATAATGAAAAATGGCAATAAGCAAAAGAAATGTTTTTTTTTTTTTTTTACAAACTCCATTTTTAACACAAATTTCTATTAATTCATTTGGTGTATACAGTGAGATACAAAAACAACAAACACAAAGGCAAGGTTTCATTGGAAATACATACATTTAATAAAATTAAATTTAGAACAGCAAGGAAAACAAAACATGTACATGTAACCAGGCATCATATTTCTGTCTCATATTCAAAACTTTGGAGAGCCTCTAGCATCGAGCCTTAGCTTCCTGTTAGTCGCTCACAGCTATTCCACACATCTTGATTGTAACAAGTTGTTTTTAACCTATTTTTGCTTTTCACCATCAAATCTCACTACTATTCCCCTTCTAATCTTGACACAACCACTACTCACAGGATCTTTTCTTTTTTGGCATTTCTCTTGCATGTGAAAAATTCACCAACTTGGTGTGAGCTGCCTGGGAGATTTTTTAATTCATTATTTAGATTTAACAGTTCAGATGTTATTTAGTCAAACAAAAAACTTGCTCTATGAAACCTCTTTGTTCAGATTAAGGGTCAGTCTTTCTCCCTTTTTGCACACACTTGTTAAAAGTCCTTCCAACCCAACGCTCTAGAGATTTGGATGACTCACTCTTTCCTATTTCCCATAAGGACCAATATGGGCTACCATCTGCTTTGCCCCAATCATGACAGAATCTTCTCTAGTTTTCCATCACCTTGAGAAACTGCTTGGCATGTGTTTGTGCCAAAGCTGACAAAAATTGTAAAGTTCTTTTATATCAGTGAAAGGTTCTCTGACACAGAACTGAAGCCAATAAAAGTATGATAATACTTTTCACTGGCCCCTAAGCCTGTTTCATATAAAAAAAATAAAATAAAAAAAAAATTCCCTGAAGAAGTATCTTGAGTCTTTTATGCCGTCGTTCTGCTCCTGGTAATCAGATGTGACATTTAAATGAGAAAATGTTTGGGTTGCTATAATACTATTGTGTTTGATATGGGTTTTATTCACTTTAATAATGACATTTTAAAACTTCAAGCAAGTAACAAATGACCAAAATCTATGCTTTTAACAAGGGCAGCTTCTTGGTGCTTATATCTTCAGATTAAATATAAACTTTTAAAAATATTTTTGGAATGGTGCCAACTTGCCTGAGCAAGAGCAACCAAGCTTTTAAAGGAGTAAATGTACCTTCCTAATAAAATGCAAGATGTCATACTTCAGTACCTGATTTAAACAAGCAAAGAAAATTAGCTAAAATTAAAAATGACATCTCAAATGTACCCATATTGAAATGTGGGTTAAAAGATTATCCAATGCTCCTACAGAGACTTGTACACATTGTACACAAAAGTTGTCTGAAGATGAGAAGTAAAGAAGTCCTGACACTTGAATGGTAGCAATAGCTGGCCTAAACTATATTCTTTCATAAGGTTGACAAAGACCAAGCAGTAAACCATTTAACTCCTCATAAATCTCTCCTTCTTCCATACACTCCTTGGGTTTTCTATCATATATTAAATACATTTTTGCTTTTCTTGCCTCATCTCTTCTCTCCGCCCTGTCCTGCGGTTCCCAGCTTTTGAGTCTCTTGTTTATCGTTTATTATTGTTACAGTTTTCCCTTTCAAAATGTCTATAATCTCTTTTTTTAGCTTTTCTTTATACTTAGAAAACCTCAGCAGACAAATTAAAGGCTTCAACTATATATTCCCTTCTGCAATCCTTATTTATTAAAAAATCTAACTTTATTCCCACTTACTTTTAAGATACCAACCTTTGACATATTTCAAATCATATTAAATATGCATATAGTGCACATTAGTGAAGTTCAAGCAACCAGCAACACTTTTTATCAAAACAGACAACTTGTAAATCACGCTTACATAAACAGTTGTTTAGAAGGAAAGAATGAAAGGCTGAAACCATGTAAAAACCATGACTTATTGTTAAAATGAAACCCAAAAATTTGAGCATTATAAATACAAACTGATCTGAGCAGTTTCTTAGCAGATATATGCAACAGCTTTAAATGGTCTTCTCTCTTGATTTTACCTTCTTTCTTTACCTGGAAGCATGTTTCTAGCATTAAGAGGAGGTTTTCCTGTAGTGATTAGGAAGTCCTTCACTTTACCTACTATCAGCATGTCACTGGATGAAGATAAGCCCCTCATGGGACAAAAGACATAAATTAGGCCCTGAAAACAAATGTGCGGTGAAAGTACTCTGCAGAGACAGGCTTTATAATCTATAGTGGTGTTAAAAGTTGCTCTATATTATTCATAGCCATGCACACTGTGTTTCCACAATACGCCTGCTGTAGTGATGAATACTACAGAGGAATCTCTTCTTACTGAATCATTTGACTTATGTTAGTGTATGTCTTGGGAAGGACAAAGGGTTATAAAACTCTGTATTATCTATGTATAACCGCAGCCACAGTCTTTAGCTGATGCAGGATGATAAATGTCCATACACTGGAGGACTTCATATGAATAGGAAACCTATGATAATGAACGTCCTTTTCTGAAACGTCAACGGGAATTGTAAAGTATGGTGTCAAGCTGCTAGGATTTTACAGATCATATCCCTCTTACATATATATTTTTGTCTCAATAAAATTAAACGGTTTTCTTAAAGGAAAAAAAAGCCTCCATTAATGGGTGAAAGCAATTCTGCTGAGGTGATAACAGAAGTTTTTTTTAATTTTGAACCAACATCTGACTACAGTATTTTCTTCAATATAACAACGGTTCATTTTAAGACGTTCAGTCTACATTTGTGTTCTTCTCCTCTCCAAAGAAACTCAGTATGATTGGAAGTCTTAATAAATGTCTTTTGCCTGCCAATCTAATGCACAGAATGCCGATCTTTGATTTTCTTTTTTATATGCTGTTGCTTGAAACCTGGGATTACACTGAAATGTGCATCACAGCTCAGCAATTTAAAGCCCATATGAAGACAAAACCTATTTTTACATGTGATATAGGAGATTGCAAAGAAAACATGGTGAAAAGAGCTCAGTTACATGTAAGAAAAGTATAAGAGAAGCTAGGAAATTTAAAAGCTGCAAACCTTTGCCTTAATGACACACAAAAACACACTAAGAGCTATTGTGTTCTATAGTTGAAGATCTTTACTTGCATTAAACCATGGTTGATTTTCATTCATTTCATAGGTGTAAATGTGTATAAGCCAGGTCTGGATATCTCACCTTTGTGGCCCATCTGAACTGGAAACAGTACAACATAATAAAGGAAGGAAGAAAGACAGAAAGAATGGGAGAAAGAAAGGAAGAGAGGAAGAAAGATGCTATTTTCTGTCAGATAAATAGCATCTGACAGACAAAAAAAAGGCTTTTTAGTAAAGTTGTCCGTTTTTAATAAAAATCTTCTCAATGATTGAATCTATTCAGTGGTCTTAATAAAAGAAATACAAAAAATAGTCTCATTGTTAAATTAAAACCAATTGTAGCAATACATTAACTTAGCTGGAGAGAGAGTGTAGCAAAAAAAAAAGAAAAAAGAGTGAATAAAATAAAAGAGCTGTTACTGAAGTAATACCACTCCACAGCCAGAATATGTCATAAGTGGTTGCTATGACATAGGACTGAAATGCAGGTCGGATGCAGATAGGATAATCATAATTTTGAATTACAGAAATAAAAGGAATGGACTAACAAAAAGACAATCCAGAGAACAAAATCCATGACAAGAATCTTACAAAAATATTAAAAATAATGCACCTAAACTCAACAAAAGCAAAACAGGAGCTGGACAGGAAGTATCTGACAATAACGCTGGTAAACCTGATTACTTAATGCACAACCAGTGAGTCTGGTTAATGGGCTGCAGCTTTAGTTGAAGCAGGAAGATGGAGGAAACTGAAGGGCTGCAGAATTAGACAAAATGAACAGAAAAGGAAACTCTGGTATATGCAAAACATTAACAATGAAATGCAGAACAAAGTAAGATAACAGAAAACCATCAAAGCGACTAACTGAACTTAACATTCTCTGACTCATGAAAGAATGCCAAAATAATATTTCTAAAGGTTCAAACTTAGAATTCCAACCTTAAAATTTAATCCAAACAGATTCTACCAGAACAAACAGAAAAACAACCGACACAGCCACGTTTTATCCATCAGTGAACTACCAAGTCCTCAAATCTGTGTAGATTTGTATGAAGTACACTATATTTGCTTAGTGTAGATAAGCAGACATAGTGTGCATATGTCTATAGTATATCACTTCCAGTTCTAAAGAACCACTACTTCTTGGGACCTGAAATGACCCTCACAAATAGTACGCTATTTGAAATTAAGCCCCAGCAGAGACATTACTGCCCTTCTTGCTGCAGGAGATTAAGTTTGGCTTCTAAATGGCCATTATTTAGTCTGTCTTATGTACATCCATCATTGTGTAGTTTGGCTCGTCTAAAAGACATGGGTGGGCCAGATTGCAACGAGCAATCAGGTCCACAAGGAGGATCATCAGGGCTGTCCTTCCCTCCATCCAGGACTTGCAGGTTTGATATCAGAAAACCTGGTAGGAGATTTCTACAAATCTCTAAATCTTTATCACACATTGTTTAGACTTCTACTTTCAGATTGGTGTTACAGAGTGCTACTTATAGGAACTTACCATCATAGAATCACAAGATATGCAAATATTCAGTTCGCCATGTTTTACGTGTGTTCAAGACTTAAGTCAACAAACACGAAATAAATAAAAGTTGCTTTGACTTTGTTTGTGGTCTGCAGAAACCAGATGCACATAACTCTAATGGATTTAGAAAGCCTTCCTGCTTTTATTAAATGAGGCTGTGCAGATTGACCAATCCAGGTCACAAGACATGAGTCAGAGGAAAATGAATAATCTTCTTTGAAGGAATCACAGGCTCACCTTTGAGTCATAACCGGATGAAGGCATATTATTTCACCAAGCAGTAATGCAGTAATGCTCAAGTACTATCTGAACACGGACACCAATATGAGGCAGAGTCAAAGTACATATTTTAGACTGAGAGGATAGATTCTCGACATGATCATAAAGCCAGAATGCGACTCGTCAGCTTGCTACACAGCAGGAAAAGTTTATGTTTGTGGAAGAGAGAGAGAGAAAGAGTGTGTGTGTGTGTGTGTGTGTGTGTGTGTGTGTGTGGGGGGGGGGGGGGGGGGGGGGTGCGTGTGTGTGTGTGTGTGTGTGTGTGTGTGTATCCAGGGCAGTGGTCCAGTAAAAACAAGAGGGGAGATTTCATCATCTCAGCAGTGAGCAATATAATGCTACATGAAAACTTCAAGTCTTGTTCAAAACTTTAACAATAACAACAAAATTGATGTCACTACTTCTCATCCTGTTACATGCATTGTTGCATTTAAGAATGCTTTTAACCTTAGTATAAGCTGAAAAATAAGGCAGGGATATTAACAAGCAAGTTGCATGCCATTCATGAAGTTTGTGTCACATCCCAGTTTGCATTTGGATTAAGGGAGTCTGTCTGGTAGAATAATTGTCTCCTGATTTGATCGTAAAACATGTCCAATAACTATCTCTGCCACCACGTATTCAGCTGAGTATATTAAGGCAGTAAGTATATTAAGGAGCAATTTTGTCAGGACATTTGCAAAGTATTTGTAATAATTAGAAAAAGTTTCATCTATGTGCTGTATATTTTTCTCAAAAGCCTTGACATATTGCACAAAATCTGTAAAGTTGAGTTGGTTGGACTCCATGTACCAGCAGACACTATTCATGCTATTTTTAGCCCAAGTGAACAACATAGTTCCACTCAGAAATATGCAGTACTTCCTACATTATGGAAGCGACAAGGCATTGGTTCAGACATTGTCAACTTTGAGAAGGAAAAAAGAGGAATAAATTACTTTCTCTCTACAATATATATATACATATAAAAATAACTTTTCAAACTGCAAATAAGTTTTACACTATATTTTGTAAGCAAGTGTAGGTTTTCTTCTGCTGATCTTAACACCCATTGTCATCATTGTCTTTGTTTTCTGTGTGTTTGGTGTCACTCTTTGAATGGAAGAGTTATTGTTCCACAGAGAGGGTTTTTGTCAAACCTAAGTGCTGGATATGGGTGCCAAAATTTACATAAGACGAATCAAGGCTGAGTGGACAGAGGAGGGGGATGGGATGCCTGAATAGCTAACCTGAAGCAATTATAAATCATTTAATATTTTCAAATAGAATGGCTGAGCATAAGCTATAGAATCCGAGAGAAGAACATTTCTAGAGAGCTATTTCCCTCCTTTGAAGCGCAAAGGAGGTATGCAATAGTGTGAAAAAGTGCACAAATAGACCAAGTAGTTTGATATTAAAAACATTTGCCCAAATTTGAACAGAAAATCCCTCAAAAGAACTATTCTTTTGACTGAGACAATACCAAGACATGAAAAATAAGGCTTTATTAATTATTTTACTACAAACACTAGAGATAAACAAGTCTGTACCTGCTGCCTAAACTGTATTATTTATGAATACTGTACAGCACTTTTTTGCAGTTGTTTATTAAAGTGCTTTGTAAATAAATTGACACTAACATATAAGCACATGTATGCCCATATCCATGGAATGTGTAGGACACCCTGTATGTTCATGATGCACAGTTTTATGTCACTGAGCTAGCTGCATCCATACAGCCATGGTCAGTTTAGTGCTAAATTATCCTGCTGTATAAAAGGCATCGATTAGGGCCATAACCAGATTACGGTTGTGGGTTTTGTAGTCACTCTAATGTAGATGAAATGAGAGAGTAATGTTCTGTGAATCCTAGCTGAGCAGCTCTCCCAGCTTATATGTGAAAGTTAATAATTTTATTAGTGGTGAAGGTGATTCTTTGTTGTCAGTTATGTATTCAGACACACAAGAGACAAATCTATTTACTGCTTCTCAGTTGCAAAAAAAACTGTATCACCACAAAAAGGAAGGTTGAAGGAATAAGAGACATTCTAAGTACATGAAAAAAGTGAGAAGGGGAAGCTGTTAAGAGCATGAAGGATGTCCATTAGGCTGTTTTAAAATACTTTCCATCTGAGTCTCTTTATCCTTTACACTTGACATTAATTCTAGGAACTCCTGCTGAATAACAGATACGAGTCTTCCTTTTTATGCACCCTGAGAGTCCAATTACAGTTTTCTTATTCAGCAACAAAATTCATTCCTGATAATATTAAGCTGTGGCAAGTTTGTTTTGCTGAATCAAACAGATATTTTGAATAAATAATGTCAATGTGAGAGGTCCCTCTGTGGTTTTAGGCAATCCATACTTAACATCTTCTTCTATTGCTGCCTCCATTTTGCATCATGACACTCACATTAACTACCCAGAACCCTCAATTCTTTTGGCATTTTGTTTCTATACATGGAAAAAACAAATAAAACAAACAAAAAGGTTGCTCTGATATGTTTTTGCACGTAAATTGACTTTTGCTCCTTGCTTGAGAAGACCCATTCAAACTTAATCGCAAGATTTTACATTTTAAGAGCATAAGAATATCTGAGATGTTTCTTTTCTAACCGACTGACTCAGTTCATGTCGTTCTACAATTTAAGAAGGAAGATTTTATGATCCTAAGAAAGCTCAATTCTACAGACATGATCAAACAAGAATGGATCAGAGTGGAAAATGACTAATGCTGCACTAAGCATAAACAGCCAGCTGATGTTTTTTGAACCAGTTGGATCATAGGATCATTTACCCCAAAATGATCGGAACATGTTTTCCTCTAGATGTGAAAGAAGATGGAGGCAGGAATGGAGCAGTGATGCTTCAAAGAGGTTTTATAAAGATTTAGGCATGAAACACGTAATGGACTCATATGTCAGTGTTGAAAGAGACCGCAAATCAAAGAGGAGAGAAGCAAAGTAACAAAATAGCCTGTATTGATCATTTCTAATCAATATTTTATATGTATATTATGATTATGTGGTATATATATATATATATATATATATATATATATATACTTTTTGATTAAGAATTCATATTTTACATATTTTCTTTCAAGCATTTGCTTTTTTGTACTCTTCACCACAAAAAAAAAATACTCAGGTCGTCTTTTCAATATGATTTCTATGCATCAGAGTTTGAAGGTGAAACTATTATGTGGGATGTTTTTTTTTCTGAAATAAAGGTAAATAAAATTAATGACATCTATTCACCTCCCTAATAACACTATATTTCAGCATGTGGGTTGTATTTGATTAGGTAAGGTGAGTCAAATAATATTATTTGGAAATATTGGTCTCCTGTTTTATTTTTTTTGTTTGTTTTCTTTATGTGTTAAAAATGTTAACTAGATTTTATGAGTGTTGAGATTTGGTCCAATTAATGAGACAGAAATCCAACAAGCGCCAGAGATTCTCTCTCTGCTGTCCTTGGCTGCTACTGCGTACATGCTCGTCTCACTGCCTCCTTTCAATACGAGGAAAAAGACAGAGGAAAGTCACCCAGCATATTGCCAGCAGCATGGGTTGTGAGCTTCACCTTCACTCATGGAGGGATAATCAGAACACTGGAGTGTTTAATCTGAAATATGTCTCGTGAACCATAAACCACTTCACACAGTTACTTCACACTTCACCGCAGCAGGGCTGGATGTACTTCACAGACTCGATCTTAGTTTGACGTACGGCTTCTCTAAAGGGAATACCACCTTGTGATTTGCTGCGCTGAAGGGCTACTGTGATGTTTTGTCTTTCAACTTTTATTTCTTCTGAAATGATAGAATAGTTTCACCTGGCGGTTATACTTGGCAGCTGAAACAACCCTAAAGGACTGCTCAGACAAGTCCCACCACTGTAGCATCAACCACAGCTGTGAGCATCAGCCTCTCCACTTTTCTCATGGAGCAGAATGTTAGAAATAACAGTGAACTGCAGACATATGTACACCCACCCACCATTTCTCAAAATATTTTTTTCCAGATTTTATATTATGTGTCAACTTTATTATGTTTTTTTTGTTTTTTTTTTTACAAATGAAAGTCTAAATAGAGTGACTTGTGTTTATGTAGACTACATTTCCCTGTCATCCCTCAATAAAATCCAGTGCAAACTGTCATCTTCCAAAGTAGCCTAATTAGTAAGTACACTAAGTACACAAATAAATTGCCTCACAGAGATGGAGTAAGTCAGGTTTGGTCATACATTTCAAGAGAGTGCAAGTTTTTGATGTCTCACAGTACAATGTGATGTTTCATCAGCCATTATCCAAAACTGGAAAGAGTATAGCCCGAGTGCAAAAAGAAAGAGAGGAAAAAAAAAGTAGCTAATTTGTTAAGTTAAAATACAGGTGGAACCTAAATATTGACTGCAAAAGCACAAGCATATCAAGTACCCAATATTAGCATTTATGCCAGATATAAAGGGTAAGAAACCCCAAAAGATTAAAAGGGCTGAAAAGTTTCCTCTTTGCACAGCCGTCTCTCTATTTTCAAATTAATGAAAATGCTTATCTGTATCAGCAATTAATGAGTTTTTCCTTTTTCCATACTTCCAGATTTCCATCAAGTTCAAGAAATTTGGCTCAGTTGAAAGATAATCAAAAATATCCCAAACAAATTTGTCCACCTAAGATATTTCCTGAAGGAAGAAGAAAAAAAAAATATTGAAGACAGTTGCAAATTATCTCCTAGGGCACAACAATGAGTCTCACTGCCAGAATGATAAAGCACATGATTTTGCAGCTGTGTTATTGTAAGCATCCAGTTTCAATCCAAGTTAGCGGAACATCTATTTATTTATTGGACTTTGATTTCTTCATATCAGCACCCATTTACCTTCCAGTAAATATAATTTCATCAACTCTTCAAATTAAATTTCTATCATAACTTTTCTCTGAATATTGGTTTGATAATTCACATTACTGGCAGAATCTACAAGCCGTTTTCGGACAAC
Source organism: Poeciliopsis prolifica (assembly GCF_027474105.1). Taxonomy (NCBI): domain Eukaryota; kingdom Metazoa; phylum Chordata; class Actinopteri; order Cyprinodontiformes; family Poeciliidae; genus Poeciliopsis; species Poeciliopsis prolifica. The sequence goes on along the minus strand of NW_026562383.1, from coordinate 16,155,403 downwards.
GAAAGGCACAAAAAAAATGCATGTCATCTTCAATGCGGCAACGTCAACTCTCTGTGTTCCAAACACAATTTCATTTTGTTATTGTCAGTAGCCAACCTTTATCCTTGTACCCACCCCAGCTCCTCTTTGTTATAAACAGAGAATGGCTGCTGGTGCTTAGTGGCTTTTTGAGGCGCTAAATCCTCTGCCTGTCTGCTGTCCTCATTATACCCTCTCTATATGATAAGCCAAACAGGGCCGAGCCACTGCTGCGAGACACTGAAGGCCGTTTGACTAAAGGTTATTTTAAGATAAATGTCAGTGTTTCCTGGGAGCTGCAGACTTTTTTTTTTTAAATGGGCTTCAAATTTCCTGTATTACGTCTGACAAGAGAGAGGCAGCAGGGTGAAGTGTTAAACATAATGTGTGAAAAACAGTTGCAACCAGAAAAGCAGATTTCAAGACCATTTACAAGCAAAGATAAAACATTCTGCTTCTTTTTGTTGCAAAGACAGATACACATTGCTTTAGTCAGCAGTGTGACACGCAAAGGTACCACATATGACTCAATAAATAAGTTACAACTGTGTCTTTCAGACCAATTGGCCCAGTGTCTATGAGTCAGATTGGCATAAGTAAGTGGTCATTAAGAAATCTTGCTGTATTAGATTCAGTGTGGGAAATTAGAGCATTGGTTCCCAGGAGGTCTGGTTTGTTGGGATGTGATCAGGATGCCACAAGGATGTTGTTTGCAGCCATCTGTTTACTCATGTCACAATATGTTCAGAACTTAAAAGGAGGATACCCATGTTTTTCCCGGCCAAAGAATCACAGACAACAAAACTCAGAAATAGAAAGCTATACTTTTCAAGCTCAATTATTCAAAACACTTTTATTTTTGCAATGTTTTGTACATCCAGTACCCTTCAGAAACAAATCTCTTGATTAACAACAAAATTATTTAATTTGGAACCACTTCCCATTCTGCTCTTAATTTGACAAACTCAGTAATTTAAATAATAATAATAAAAAAAAATGGAGTTATACCTTAGTGGGACTGAGTGTTGGGAACAGTTTAGTTTTTATGCCAGGACTGTTTATATTTTTTGGGACAACATGTATTTCCACACAGCTGAATTAATGTCTTGGAAATATAAGAAAAAGGTAATGCCAGGTGACCAGCAGTGGATGGCCTGCATTCCTCAATACTCTACCTTGTCTAACTAGAGAAAACTTTTGTCAGACTGTCCAGAAACTGAAGCATCTTAAAACCTGATTCCACCTGAATGCCAGTTCTTGGCAAGCACTCTGCAGCTGTCAGTAATGGCAACATGCATGACATCACTAATAGATGACAAGCTGTAAAAGTAAAGAAAATACAACCAAAAGTAGTTTTGTCACATAATTTACAATCAAAAGTGTAGCCAAGGTTTGAAGCTTTTTGATGCAAGCATTTCAATATCATTTATTTCAAAAGAAGAAGAACAAGAAGAAGAAGAAAAAAAACTAATCCATATTCATTTCCGTCTAGCTCTTTTGGAAAATTTTGTATACAGATAGTTTGCTATAGTGGATTATATTGGATTTGATTCCATTTCTTTCTGTGGCATCAGAGGATCAGGACAGATTTAATAAAAAGAGGATTAAACTGAATTAGGTAATCTTTGCGACGGAAACTTTAATTTAGCCCCATCTTTAGAAATTTATAGAATTTCATTAGAGTGAACTGGACTGAAACTAAACAGTGTGGTATTTATTACACTTGCCTTACTATAATTACTTTCGTCCTCAGTTGTGGGACTTTGCTTTGTCTCGCATGTCCTCGCTGTAACCTAGCAACAAGACAAAATTGGTCTAAAATCCTTGAATAATATTCAAAAGCCCTCAGTGATGTGAAGTGACCTTGGGTCAGTTTATAATTAAACCCTGGCTCAAGCTGCCCTCCATCTTGATGCTTCTAAAAGTCATACAAATCATGGGGGTATTTTTTTATTGTAAATAGAACGGTAAAAAACAAACAAACAAAAAAAGAAAACTACAATATGCTATGGAAATAATCTCTCTACTTTGGATAAACTGAATATCAACTCCAAATTAAGCTCTTTCAGAACAATGTAGAAAACATAGCATAGATAATAAAGCAGGATGGTTATCCTAAAAGTTGGAAGGTGATTTACTGTGCTGCTGGTACTTTCACGACTTTGAAATAGGTGAATACATATCAATTTCAAACACATGCATCCTTAGGTAGCTATGGTGAGTAATATGATGGTGGATGTGTAAAGTGGAAAAGCCTGGAAGTGTTAATTCAGTCTGAAGTGTTGCCCTGGGTACCATTTATCTCGGTTTTATGCAAAGACTGAAATTATGTGCGGTAAAGTTTCTTCCTCCCCTGAGCCAAATCTGCTAGGTCTGTCTAGACAACGTTATGTCACTAAAATCCAAAGAGACGGTTAACCTTATGCATACTTTTAAAGCACTAAAAACGCAGAATGTGTAATCTTATTAATGTTTTCATTACCAGTAGAGAAATTCAAAATCCTTCTATAAAATTAAAAACTTTCCATAAACGTCCTCTTTCATACCCATCTGAAATTAGTCCATAATGAAATAGTTATAAAACGTGCTTTAGTTTTATTAGCTGGTTTATAAGTGGACTTTTTTATTTAGAAAGACATATGGTTTTAATTATAAATCAACAAATATGTACCATAACATGGGCATTTCTTTGCCCATGTTATTTGTTACTTGGTTTAATGCCTCCACCTCTATTGAGAATCTTATTAATCCAGTCAACCAACACTCCTAAGGGTTTTGGACAGAAAACATTTTATTCTTTGCAGTTTCTTACTTTATATGATACATTTGGCCCTTTAAGGATATGAAGATATTTTACATAAAATAAACTTGCATAGCAAACAGAAGACACCTTTGCTGTCTTTTCATTTTTTAAATTTAGCAATAACAACCAACATACACCCCCCACCACAAACACACATCAAAAAAAAAAAAAAACTGGATTGATGTACAAATTAAACTTGCATTCGACCCGCACCTGCCCTCTCAATCTGCTGCTAACCCCTCACATCACACGAGTTCCCAAAGACAACATAAAGCAATCTGAGACATAATAAAAACAAATTAAGTGAAGAGGATATGGAGGTACGCTGAATCTGAGTATCCCTAGGTGGTTTCTTGCTGACTCCATGAGTAAACGTTTCACTGTTCAGGTCCTACGCTTGCACATACTGCGCTACATGGGATTTTCAGCATAAGATGTTGAACAAATTCCTGTGCTGAAGAGTTTCAACGTAGGAGCGTCTTCATATGGGGAAAAATATCTGCATGTTATGAAGATTTTCTTGAACATTTTGTGTTCAATGTGGAATGTTCTTCATCTTATGTTCAACATGGGATAGGAAGGAAAGAATTATTGTTCTATGTTGAAGATGTTCACCATAAGAACATCTTATAAGTTCAAAACCTTGTGTTGAACAGAAGATGTTCTTCATCTTGTATTGAGGATGTTCAACATAAGAACATCGTCACAAAATGAACATCATCTCGTCTGAGCAGATTATTCTCATTTTGGATTTAAAAATCAGTTAATTTGCTTTATTTTGGGGCTTTTGTTAGGGAGGCTCATTTCTGACCCAAAGGACAAAGGAAGTAGACAGAATGCTAGGATTGCATGAGGGTAAAAAAAATGCCTGAACTGTGCTCCCAGTTGTGAACAGTTTATCACAATGGGTTTAAGATCACAAACCTATTTTAGCTCAATCTAATGGCGTGACGAATGTGTTCTCAACAGTCTTGGTCAGAAGAATGACATCTTTGCACATGTGGGTATCTGTTTATACGCAAATCAGCAGATTGCTGAACAGTTTTTAATTTTACACATGGCATCCCAGAACATTAATAAACCAGTGTCAACAGCAGCCAAATCTTCTGAAGGTCATTACAGTTTTATCTGCTGTCTGTCTTCAGTGGTTTGTTATACAGTAGTACTGTAAGGTAGTAATTCAGGCTTTGTGGGGTCTCTCCTCAGTCATGTAATCCATCATGTGCGAGGAAGAGGAACAATGTCCATGATTCTCTAAATTACCTTCTCCTCCGACACACATGCACACACTCCCTGGAGTCAGTGGCGGACACCACAGGGGAGAAACTAGGTGGCTGGTGGCAGACAAAGGACAGTGAACAGAGGGAGCGTGTGGGGATAAAATGTGGGGAACATGTTCTACTGTAAAGATAAAATGCTAACCTAATAAGGAAACAGCTGACTTAAGCTTCTGCCATGTGCACAGTTAGAGTTAATATCTTCTCTCCTTAGTTTAGTAATTTATTGTGTAGTCCGATTGTAGGATGAGCCATACATAACACTAAAGCATTTCTAGTCTCAAAACACAATGCCTTTAACTTAAAATAATTCATCTTTTGTGGCTACATAGTTGGTCTTAAATAAAAACCTGCTTTAGTTTTAATTTGAAATCATGCAAGCCAGAATTACGTTTTAAGAAAGTCCAAATGTTGACCTCTTCTACTCCTTTATCCTAGAGTATATGTACATAAATCCGCTTTATAGGACTCTCCTATAAACACGAACCTTTAATAAGAATGAAACATTTATTTTACATCCCCGGAGGCTTACTATGTAAATATTTAAGGAAAATCTTAAAGATTTATTGGCAATCAAAATTTTGCTTTTCAAGAAAATGACAGTGATATCTCTGGATAAACTTTCTGTTCAAGCCTTAATCCCTTTATTTTAAATCATACAATGTGCCTGTTATAGCAACCTATATGCTTTCACTAAGAGGCTAAACAGCAATGTTAGAAGAAAATAGGAACAAAATATGTGAAATATATGAAAGCATTTATAGCAAGAAATATACAGTGGATCAGAATTGCACATATGCAATGCCATTATCAGATATATTTAGCTATATCAACAACAAAGCAAAGACTGAACCTTTTATTTGTGGACTAAAGGGGAATGTTGGGACATTAAAGCCAGATTTCAAAATACTCAATTTATTAAAGTAATTCAGACTTCTGCTCAGCACTTTTGTTGATGAAATGTTTGCTTACATTTGTGCATTGCACACTGAAACATCAGGATAAAGAGAAGAAGGGCTATATTAATACATACTGTATTACAACACAAGCAATATTGGACATGATGGGAAACAACACATTTGACTTATGTTTCTACTCCAGTAAATGTAACAATTATTACAGAATCACATCATTTAAAACACACACAAAAACACCACTGCAGAAATCGACATTAGAAATAAGTCAGTTGTGTTAATTAGGAGTCTAGGGGCATATGTCTACACAAGTAGCCTGTATTTGCTGACACAAAACTGCTGGCAAGGCACGGGAGACTGCTTTCTTGCGCCAGTTTGTCAAAAAAAATTGTTCTCATGCACCCACTCTTTTTTTGTCTTTTATGGCGCTAATAGTTTAAAAAAGAAATCCCAGTTTCAGCTGGCGTTTTCTGAAAACCCAAATGTTCCCTTTTGTGTCTGTTATTTATGCTATATATTTCCACCCTGGGCACCAAATGAACAATTGACCTCATGTAGTTAATGCTTGTCACCACTCAAACTGACAGTGATAGTACAGGGAGGTTGTTAGCGAATCTGTTGGAGACAGAAGTACTTTCTGTACAAGAGTCCACATCAGCTCTCTTTAGTTTAACCAAGGGACGCATTGAGGTCGGGCTCCTCCTAAAGGATTTTGAAGGTATGTATCTTTAAGGAACTGTTTAGATAAAGGAGGTGATAAACTATCCAGAGAATGTCTATGAAGCTTATAATCAGTAACAGTAGGATAAAATATATATATCATATCTAAATATATATATGAGACTGAATTTTCTTTAAAATCTGCAGCTGTGAAAGTACTATACTTGGATGGACATTGGGATTTTGTTTTGGAGGAATGGCGTTTGAATTTTCTGAAAGTCTGTAGAAAACTAAGTGCTTGTCTAGATATGTGAAATGTGGAATTAGGAAAAAGAAAACATTTAAATATCTTCATCTTAGCTAGAACTGTTTTAATACATGTCTCATTTAAAGTTCCACCTCAATTATTGAATGTAAAGCAAACTTGCCATAGAGAGTGAAGACTTCATTTATCACATGGAGTACGATCATTGCAATGAAACCAAGAGCATTGCAATGTGTTGCTTGGGAGTCGTGTGTAGATGTGACGGTGTCTCAGCCAATGAATGAGGCCAGTGTGGTTAGACCTGGCTTAAACACACACACTCCATGTCATGGATGAGCTGCTACTGCAGCTCATCCATTAAAAAGTTTTTTTTTTTTTTTTTAAATAAATAAATAAAGCAAACACAAAAAAACCCATCGGGAAACACTCCTCATGCAGAGCAGAGTCCACACGAAATACCAAAACATCTCTCAACGATCCAGCAAAAATCATCCACATTACCTTGAGTCAAGAAAGTGAACACTAATCACCTACAATACAAGCAAGATTGTCAGGTAGAGCAGATAGGATGGATGATCTTGTCAGATTGTTCAACAATAAATAACTAATGGGCAAAGGGAAGAACAACCACATCACCCAGCCTCCTTGTGCATTGTCCATATTCCAATAAGGGTTAGTTTTTAACAACTAAATTAAAACAAGCACTGGTTCAGCTCAATACTGGTTATCCTGAGAAGCCTCTTTCTGCTTTCAATAATATAAATCCCCTTCACTCAGTCTTTGGAAAGACAAAAAGCTTCCAACAACATGTGGGTGGACAGCAACCTGTAATTAAGTTTAATTATGTAAAAGTAACTGCATATTGGGAATAATTGACAGGACGTTTTGTCCTCCTGTAGCAGAATTTCATTTTTATTTCAAAGAAAACACAATCATACAGTTGTTGTGAGCTGTAATTAAATGGAATGGAAAGGTTGGAGAGCAGACTACTTTAATGTTATTTTGCAACATTATCAAACTAGCTAATTTAGATTCAATAACAATATTGTTCAAATATTTAAAAACCAGTGAAGCAAAAAAAAAAAACAGAAACTTCTTGTATCTTTAGACGTTTGCTCAGCAAACGTCAAATTATCTGCTTAGCAAACGTCAAAGCAGATACCTTGAGAATAATATCTGTATATCACATTTTCTGTGCCCTTTCAATAGGTTTAACTTTTAAATTAGTCCTGGATGTTGACAGAGATTGTATTTTAGTAATATTTTATGGTCCCTATTCCTCTCTCATATCCTTTTTAGCTTTTCATACCAAGTCTTTGATTGCTATTTCAACAACAGCAAAGAGAAAAAAGATAAGTATCAATCAGCTAAGTGGAATTGCATGACACATTCTGATATATAACCAGATATTATTATCTGCATTTAATTTTGTCACTTGCGACACTTAAAAAACACTGTCCTCTGTGAAAAATATTTAATTTCTAATCAAAGTGTATTGTGTTGTCATATACTGATTCCAATTCCATTTTATGATCAGTAATATAAAAGCATTTATATTATAAATGTGTTCTTTTCTTAGAGGTCTATGAAATTTGAAACATCCACACACATACATATAGAGCTAAAAACTCAAAACCTAGAAACACTTTCTCTGACAAATATGGTTCCATTCCTGTGCCAAGTATGTAATCTGAGAGACCATGAAATAAATATTTCCATGCAACTTTCTCAGTTTCAAACGGTCATTTCATTTCTCAACATATGTGATGAAAGTGGATTAAATAAAGTGTCCAAAGCAAATTCCTTGGAATATTTTGGGTGGTGGTCAAACATTGGCTAAACTTGGCAAATGGAGCTGATACAAAAAATGGAAAACATTAGAAACAACACAAAGTGTCCTTCTGCTACAAGGCATATTATATGTGTTATATTATACTGCACTTGTATGTGTATAATAATTAAACATTAAAATGTTGCTTTTATTGTAATAAAGTATGTGAGGCCACACAAATCCAGCATCTTATCTCTTTACTCAGAAACAGACAGAAACATACACCCATTCATTTAACTTGGGTTAAACAGCAGTGATGTTCAAATATTTTCAAACCAGAAAAATAACTAGGGCACGGCCCAACATTTTTTAGTAAGACAAATGCCTAAGACTATTTTTTTCTGATCTATAATAATTATTTTCTACTTTATTTCATTAAAACATGCTGAACTTATTTCTGAGTAGCTAAAAAGAAAATAATTTTGTATGAAATTATGTGTCTCTACAAGACAAATGACTTTCCATAAATAATGAAAATGTATTCATATTATGCTAATTTTCTTGTTGCTATATCTGCATTTTAAAGAAGTGGAACAATTTATTGAAATGCTTAACTGGAGCAGAAAAATAGCAACAGCACTGATGAAGATATGTCATGAAATGAGAAGGAGTGAAAATCCAAAGTGCTCCTTTAATAACAGAAAGAGGGAATAGTTGCCTGATGTCTCACTTATTATCTCCACTCTGTTCATCCATTAGGAGGAAACAGCAAAAGATGGGAAGCATTTGAATCAATTTTCCTGACAGATACTTCAGTGATTATTTTTTCTAACGTGTGCTTTTTTTTGTCACTACACAGAGATCGTATCCCAGTAGACTAAAGATCTCTAATTCTTCTGACACTTCAATAAATCTGCTTGAGTAATGGCTGATTTACTGCCAGAAATGGCTTCACACCATAAATTGCAGGAATAGAGAAAAATAACGCGAATGAGTGGAGAGGGATGACATGAGTTTATCATTAAATATTGGATGTAAGGACAAAACATGTTTGTAATGAATTTCTAGGATTTGTTAAAAAGTTGCCAATTAGTATTTTTCAATCAGAGGTCAGCAACTGAACCCAAATCCTGCCACTTTTACCCCATGCATGTTATTATTTCCTTCTCATCATTAAATGTATGCATCATATTTTTTATAGAAAAAATCTACACAATAGAAATACATGTCCAATGTAGTGCATATAAAACATTTCCTTGGTCTGAGTAGGAATGATAAATAACTCTTACCAGCTTTTTGTGGGGGAAACCAGAGCTATATACTAATATTAATGTGTTTAAGTGATGTCAGCACCCTCCTCCAAAAAACAAAACAAACAAAATATACATAATAATAATAATAATAATAAATTATCCCATTTCAACAGATGATATTCCTTATGCAAGCTGTGTGATGCAAACAGTTTTAGTCTTTAGGAATCTTAAACCACTTGTATTTTTCTCGTCATAAAATTAAAAATTACCGGAATGCATAAACTTTCACACTTAATAAATTAAGAACTGTACTTGTAAAATTATTTAATGCCTGATAAAAGCAGTGTTGCCCCACAGACTTAGGTTGTTATGATCTATTATTTTCTATTTCTTTTTTTCTCACACAATAAAGATTATGTTGACGAACATCATTTATTTTATGACTCTACAAAATAAAGCATTTAAAATTTAGATCTGGTGGTTAATTGTGTGTAAGCAGTTATCCCTAAACTGAAGTAGGCAACCCTGAATTTTAATTGGCCCAGTGTTTGTAGAGGCTCGAGTCAATTCAAATATATTACTATCACAACAAAACTTTATTACCTATTGAATACTGCGGTCGTATTAACCATGTACAATATATCAAACAAAACATTGAAATTCTATATATAATAGATCAAGAACTGATTGTTCTCATCCAGTAATCAAAATCAACAATATTTCACCAGATATAATACAAAACATATTCCTGCAGTGGTATATTTAATAGTCTTTCATAAAACTGGGAACCTGGCTTTACATTTTACATAAGTGCACAATTTTAACACAAGCTGGATATGTGACGAACTGAAATCTTTTCAGAACCCATTAGTGCAAGGAAGCACTTTAGATGCATTATTAACCCCTCTTTCCCCTCAAGCCGTTATAGACAGGAAAAAAGAAAACATGCATTTGTACTTTTCTGTCAAGTCAGTGTGCAAGCAGTAAAATGACGTAAGGCAACAGTTTCCGTGCAAAGCAGAGGTGAGTGCAGATGGAGAAAACAGCAGAACAATGAACAAGTTTGGAGCAGAGTGACATTTCCAGGTCATTGCAACATAAACCTGTCAGTGTCTTCAGGTTTGCTAAAGCTGTTATATTGAATAGCAATATTATCAGCTTTAAAGATTAAAGTGTAAATGATAAAGAACGACTATTTAAATATAATCTTACATCATCAAGCGAAAAAAGATTTTGGTGCTTCAGTTGAGAAGTATGAGAAGCACATATATACACCAAGGGGTGCATGAGAAGTATGTGCAGTGCCTTACAAAATGATTGGTTGGCTTTTAGCATTTTGTCTCATTTCAGCTGCAACCTTTGCAGTTGACATAACTTTAAATTTTTTTCACTAGATTTTTAGATGATAGATCAACCCATAGTACTACAAACTTGTTAAGGGAAAGAAAGAGGATATATTATTATTACTTTTTTGTGATAAGTTAAAATAGGGTGGCATGAATTAGCATTCTACTCCTTTCGCCTTATAAATCTAGTAAAATCAAATACCTCTAGAATTCATCTGGTGATTGCAGCTCACCTTTGTGACAGTCAAACTCGGTATGATTTCAGCTGTTCTGTGATAAAGGAGTTGTTAAAAGGTTAGGTTGTAAGATAATAACACATTCTTTTAACTGAGCACCTGGCAGATCATTAACCAGCAAAGAGCTCCATGGCATCTCTAGAGGAGCTGCATAGATTTAAAGCTCTGGTTGGGTAATCTGTTGAAAGGGCAACTACTAAGTATACAGTCCACTAATTTGGTCATTAACTCAGTGTATTTATTAGTACTTTTAGGACATGGTTGACAGCATAAGGTCTTCAGAATTGTCTCTTTGTCTGGTAAAGGCAATCTTGGGCAGACACGTAAGGCGACGAGAACAACAACCATGCAAGTGTCTTAAAAGTTGCCAATGGAGTTAGTGTTGATCAATATAATTTTGCTTCAATGGCTGCAGTGCCCTTTTAAAGTGTCTCCCAGTGGCAAATTAGAGCTTGGCAGCAGCATTGGGAGTTTGATAAGCCAGAAAGGGCACATGTTAATAATTGGTGGGCACAAAGTTATCTTGAACCAGTCATATGGGAGTGTTGTATGATGGATTGAACTACCAATTGTTGTAAATTGAAGGAAGTGCTTTTTGCTTTCTCTTCACTGACTTGAAAACAATAAGTTCAGATTAACCAGATCATGCAGAGGCTCGAGAAACTGTTTGACGAAACTGATGTTAATTTCAACACCATCAATCCGGGTTTTCCTCACCAGAAGCTCCCCCAGCACATACTTCTATATATTGTAGTAAGTTTTGAATTAGTGCACCGTCTTCTGAGAAGTAATGTGTTTCGATACTGGATTGAAGTCACTGGCTTACCGCAGCTCAAATGCTGTAAGCCTGTAATGAGTTAATTAGAGGAAAAGGAGAACTAACAGTCATATTTGCTGCACTGTCACAATCCCCTTTTTTCCCTGCAGAGTTAATGTTAGCATTTTATTTGTATGGACTTCTTTTATCCCATTTTGTACGGATTTACGTGTTATATATATAAAATCTAATAAGTTGATTAAATGTGGAAACAGTTTAAAAAGATAGCATTTTCAGATGAAGTGTGATGAACGGACAGACTACTTTATTCGTCACAAACTGATTTAGATTTTTCTCCATGAAAGTGTGAGTCTTCAAAGCACAAAAATACACTTGCTGAGAATTAACTAGAACAACAGAGAATGAAGAAAGACATTCAGAGAGGCAACAAAAGCAAAGAAGATTTGCTCAAAGCAAACGAGAGAAGTCCAAGGCTGGAGCGGTTACTGGTCTTATTGATTCCCATGATAACATCTCTGGTGATTAGTAACCACATTCTAAGATAAAATTATCACTGAAACTGTATTTAGTAACGCTAATAAGGAAAAAAAAACTCTCTTTTTGTGTTGCCAATCAAATGTAACATTTGAGACCCTTAGCTGCAGACCCAAAGAAAGGACTATAAAAGCAATGACAATGAAAAGCAGATTACAGCATGCAAAGATGAAATCGCAAATAGAAGCTATATTGGCAGAAATGTACATGATGTTCTTAGTGATAAGTTGTCAGAGTTGAGGTGTTGCAATAGTGGACTGAACTATGGAAGGCAATAATGTATCTTTTAGGAAAGATTCAAATTCACCTCAAATTAGAATAGAAATGTAATGAAATATTCAGCTGAAAATGTCATTAAGTGAAACAAACAGTAAAAGTTGAGATAATAAAAGCAATAATGCAGCTGAGGTTATTTGCTTGTTTTACAAAAGGCTCTTTGGAGGATTTACTTTAAACTGTATGATGAAACTGATGGTACTTGTGAATTAAAAATAGTAGTAACTGGTCTGACCGGCTGCCTTTAATTAATAAATCCAGTCTGGATATGATGATTCATTTGCTTTGAAGAACTGGATAATAATAACATCTCCAGTTGGTATAGAGCTTTCTATAGACATTTGTTTAATCAAAAGTCAAAATCAAGAAAAAGACGGCAGTATATGTATCTAATCTGGTCTAGGTAGTTTATAACAGAGAAGCCTTTGTAAGGATTAGAATTTCAGGCAAAACTTTTAATTAAACAAGCTAAATTTAAAAACTTTACAACACTTTGTTTCTGAGGTTTTGATATCAGCTGTCTGAAAGTGCAACTAATAAAGCTAAAGAAGGCTAATGAACACACTCAAAACCCATTTGTCTGGGAGCCAAATAAATTATTATTTGGGCAACAAACCAAGAATAATCTCTTCCAATAATGAGCCATTTAATAAGAACTGTTATTGAAATGCAGCACAACAGTAAAATTTGTTCTGCTTGTCAAAACCAATTAGGATAATTTGTGAACTCTCTTTCTTCATTGGACAGGTCACAGTACATTTTTTTATTTCACTGTGATAAAATGTTTTTCTGTAATTACATATTTGGCAACAAAGCCATTAAACATTTAACATTTTGCAGCGACTGTGGTTTAAGTTGTTTAATTAAGGGGGAGAAAGGAAGATTTCAGAATGACATTTAATCATGCTGTCCCCACAATATTACACATAGGAGTTAAAGCATCTAAAAGACATACAGAGTAAAGGACAACATTGTAAAAACCTTTTCTTGCAAAACAATAACAACCTTCCAACCAGCAGAACATACTGATTCAGGAGAGGATTGTAAAGGAGAAAGAGAAAAGAGTTGCTTTCTCATCAGATCAATATTCTATTTTGTGGTCAACTGCAAAAAATAGTTCCCTTATTTCCTTTTGTTTCCAATTTGGGGAGTCTGTAAAAAAAACAAGAAAATGCAGATTTGCAAAGCTTTTCCGTTCCTTACAACTGTTTGTCTTTAAAAAAACAATAAAAATGTTACATGTGACTTATTTCATCTATAGCATTAAGTTGACACGACACTTTCTGTAAGTCTATAACTAAAACAAAACGTGAATTAATTGTTGCAGTGTGACAGTTTTATTTATTCAGTTTGCCTTTCACAGTATTCTCTGTATTAAATAACTTCAGAGAGTAAAATATGGCAAAACCAGGAATCACAAAGTTAAAGGTCTACTACTTAAGATCTAAGTCAAATTTTCAAGCAAGAATTTACACTTTATCTAATATATTATGTACACATATTTATTTATAATAATATATCATATTTAGATTCTAAGGTGGCCATTGTTAGAGTAATGCTTTATAATAGACATATCATGAAATGAGGATGGCCTGCTGTCGAGGCCCAGAGTTGGAGACCCCAGCTGTAAAATGTAAAGCTCCAAAGTATCTAATCATCACTAATTAAATGTCAACAAGAGAGATGAAATGAGAAAGTGACTTCCACTTTTTAGATGTTTTCTTCTGGTCTAGGTAATAATTTATAAACCAGTACTGATTCTGAGTTTTGGATTAACCTTATTCTCTCCTAATGAAAATAAATCCAAACAGCAGATGTCCCTTCCTCCATCATCACCTCTGTTATCCACCCCATCACCCGTCTCCAACCTCTTCTACTCACTTTTTTCTCACCTGACTTGTTTTCGTCTTTCTTTCCCTGCCTCACACTTCCAGCTTATTTCTGGGCTTTTCTCCAGTTTACACACTGAGCCAGTAGCCAACAAATACTGGTCCTGGTTTTCAGCAGGCAGAGAGGACAGAGACCAGCAGGGCAGAACAGCAAGGTTGCTACATCATGTTCAGCATGATCCCTCTGCAACGCCTACACAATGTACCAGTTTTCAGAGAGCGAGATGATGGCTATGTCCAGCGGAAGCCAAGTAGGGCCAGCAGGTTGGCTCAGACAGCAGAAAGAAAAATGTTAAAACCTCTCAGAACAAATTATAATTCAAAAGACACTGAAAGGTATGATCAAACGTGGCACCAATATAATGAACACAAAGAAGAAAAAAATGTAATTCCAATATTCAGCCTTTGCTGTGTTATTTGTCCCAGAGATCAAACCATTTAGTGTGAAATGTGTTCATCAATCCCTGGATGAAATTAAAAAGAATTGGTGAACACATATTATAGCACACTCATTAGTCAAAACAGGTTCTGTGCCAGTATGATCTAAAATGCCACTCGGAGAGCAAGATGCCGTCACACACACAAAAAAACAACAACAAAAAAAACATAATTGATATCTGAAACACTAAGGGACAGATAAATGTAATTATTGAAGACATACCATGTGCTCTGATGAAACTAAAATTGCAGTGTTTGACCCAAATGCGCATTTTGTGTCAAGTCGTGTGGATGTTTTGTTTCAGGGAAGAGTTGAGCACCTCAAAAAACATGGGATGAAGCATTATGGGAAAATATTAAAGTAGCATCTTTGGGCATCAGGAAAAATCATCTTAATTATTTGAGCATTTATCAAATTTAAATAATTTTGTTGTTCCTAACTGAACTGTAATAGAAACGTTTAGCCTGATCTACTGTCAGAGGCTGAGAAACTAAAGACAGAATGCACAAAAGGTATTGAATAAAGACTTACTGTTGCTCAAGAGTCATTTCCTGTTATGATCAATGTTGATCACTCTTCCTGTACTTGAGAGGTGTGCGCTTATGTTGTACCTCATTTAACTTGTTCTCACCAAATGAATTGTAACAGAGTCGATGTGAAATGTTGGGTGGGTGGTGTTGGTTTAGGCCATTAGTGCCAACAGATTAGAACAGACTGGCCCTGAAGGGAGGAAGGGAGCATCTCTAAGTATTATGTTGTTTTGCACTATAGAAAAAGAATGAACTGAGTCATTCAGATTTAAAATGCAATCCTGTTTGTAGCTCCAGGGCAGCGAATGGGGTAGACTGCTACTTTGTTAACATCATTTTAAGACATGATAAATAAAGTGGATTTTTGTTATGCCACTATAAAAACACTAATTTGTTTTACCATGACAGCCAGAATAGTCATCAATCTTACTCTTTTATTACAGTAAAGTGAATGTCATCTTAATCTCAAGCCTTTAGTTACCATAGTAAAGGTGTGTGAAAACCTGAAATGTCTAATATTTCAATTAACTTATTATCTGTAGCTTTTGTTTCACTGAAAGGTTCTACAAAAACCTGTTTCAACTCTGAGCACAAGACTGTCTTGATCTGTTAGCCTAGATAAGACTGCAAGGCAAAACATGATTAACACATTATCAGACAAACACGCTGTCCTCAACCATCCTCAACCATCCTCAGTGAATCTGTGTTAAAAGGGTCCGGACTTGTACTCATTTAACACTTGACTGAGCACGATAGAAAAATGCTCTGCTGTGAACTCTCGCAAAGTGTCAGCCACTGTAAAGCTTTAATCGTTCATCGTGTCAAACACATTAGGAGCTCTTGTCATCAAAATCCCATCCCTGTCCTTTTGACTTGGTTCCTTTCCATCTGCCTTCCTGCCAATCCCTTTAAAGCATCTACCTGCTTTGCTCATCTTATAATCAGTGGGAAATGGCAAGACGTTTAACTGAGAGTCCTGACTAAATGGAAATGTTTGATTGAATTCACTAAGCCCCAAAAGTCCAATTTGTATGACGTATTTCTGGACCAAGAAAAACAAAACAACCGACATTTTACGACTTCCTTTAAATAAGCCAAACATGGAAGAGCCTCTTCATGTTTTGTTTTCCAGATGATGTTTAGCAAAAGTTCACTTGGTTGGTTTAATTTAAATATTGAAATCATGTTTCTTATTTTGCAGGCTTAAAAAAATGCACTACACTTTTGCACAAATTTAAAATGTTGGGAACAGTAAGAAAAAGGTTTCAGCTTCAGCTTTTTCATTTTAAGACCTGTGATATTTTTGTCATTCATTGACAGCATCCAGACAGGAAACATGAACAGAAACGAAGGAAATAAATCCAGCAACAGTCCTCAACAGCTGGACGTCTGCCTTAATGATTTTAGCCTCTGCTCGCAAATTGAGTGTTGATGATGTCACTACGGCATTAGAAAACCTGTTATGGCACTTTAAAAGTAAGGCTCACATGCAATACTTGTCATTCCTTTGGTCAAGCCATGCCTCAATGTGTTTTATACACATAAAAGTATCAACAAATCCTAAAGCAAAGCAAAGCAATATTTCAATGTTTCTTTTGCCAGTGTTTATCTCACTGCTTGTCTTAATAATATTTTCTTTTTGAACAAAAAAGAAAATATTAACCCTCTAACCTAAGTTGGTTCTAACAAGAGTTATCTTTACAACTCAGCAAGGAAATAACTACTTCAAAGATGACATGAAAGGATCCTCTACTTCAAACTGTGCAGACTATGAATCCCAAGTCACCGACTGGAGCAAATGTTGATGGTTTAACAGATAATTGCAGTCAGGCAGTGAATTAGTGTTTGTCTGAAGTGGAGGTGACAGAGCTGAAGATGCTGCTGAGGGTCAAAATTAACTACCTTGTACTGTGACATTACATCAGTCAGAAGGCTGATCTGTAACAGGAGGGTGCAGCAACTTGGTGAATAAACAGCGGGACTTGCAGTGAGGGAGTGCCTTCGTTTGACTGGAAAGCTGTCCTTGGGCAAGGCACAAAATCCCATTTCATTCATGTTACTTCTCTCCCTTCTCATTTTTTCCTATTTTCTGACATTATTTTCTATTGTTTTTTTTCTTTTATTCATTTCATTCTTCTTTTCTTTATATTTGTTTACACTTTCTAAATGTTTAAAGCTTTTTTGCAAATTTCCTAAATTTACAAGAAACTAATTTTCTATGGGTGTTTTACACTAATATATAAGTTTATTTGACTGATTTAATCTAATATCTGACTTACTGACTGTCCATATTCAGGACAATTTCACTTTTGCTGAAAATGTTACATTCCTTTGGTTTAGAGGTGAACAAGCAGTCACTAATTTGATATAAGAAGTATTTGTAGACACAAAAGAAATGCTTATTGAAAGTTACAAATGTAAGAAAGGCAAGTATCAAAAATTTTGAAGAATAGAGCACAGCAGGGCAGGCGGAACCAAAGGTCCTTTCCACAGAGGGAGTGATTAAGGCATTGCACAAATCCCACAGGGGAGTGAAAGGCCAGGAAGGAGATCTCATTACCCATAATGCAGAAGAAGACAAATTATCGCCTGACGCCACGTGGAAAACTCACACACAATGTCATAAAAGTATTTAAAATCCCTCTGCTGAACTAATGATTTTAAAAGGAGAGACGGTGGACATTTGCTCTGAGGTTCAGTTCTATTTTTAGGAGAAAGCCTTAAAAATATGAGACAAGAAAAGGAGACAGCAGTCCATAAGAGTTCAGGCACTTGCATCATAATGTGCTCTGAGTTTCCATGTTTGATTTGTCAACAACTGTAATAATTTCAAATAATTGACAATGATTACAGTTCTCCTAATATCCTTCCATAGTATAACCTGACAGAGCTTGTTCAGGCAACACTTCCATTA